>NC_034593.1:123994148-124052191 GCF_900095145.1 Mus pahari | reverse complement strand
TCTCTCTCTCTCTCTCTCTCTCTCTCTGTCTGTCTCTCTCTGTCTCTCTCTATATATATATATTAAAAATTCAATCGATTTGTTTTATCTTTTTTTAAAAAATTGGTTATTTTACTTATTTACATTTCTAATATCCCTCTTCGCAGTTTCCCATTTCCCCTACCCCTGCTTCTATGAGGGTATTCCCCCACGCACCCACTCTCACCTCTGGCCCTGGCATTCCCCTATGCTGGGGCATCAAGCCTTCACAGGACCAAGGGCCTCCCCTCCCATTGATGCCAGATAAGGCTACCCTCTGCTACATAAGCAGTTGGAGCCATGGATCTCTCCATGTGTACCCTTTGGTTGGTGGTTTAGTCCTTGGGAGCTCTGGGGGGGTCTGGTTGTTTGATATTGTTGTTCTTTCTATGGGGTTGCAAACCCCTTCAGATCCTTCAGTCCTTCTCTTAACTCCTCCATTGGGGTCCCTGTGCTCAGTCATTCATACAAACTCACAGATTACAAAAATTACAAAATTGTTGGCTGTAAGCATCTGCATCTGCATTGGTCAGGCTTTGCCAGAGCCTCTTTATGAAAAACATTTGGCTCCGTGGAGGAAAGCCTCAATCAAGTATTTGGGGCTTTTACTGTGGAAAAATTTCAGATTCCATTATACCAGGTGCAAAGTCTGGAAACAGTGCCCTGCCCCATCCTAGGCTAACAGTGACACAGCCTGGAAACGTAATTGTCTCAGGATTCTCATCTCTGGTGTCAGTCGAGACAATTGGGAGACGTAGTTGTTCTATTCAGCCATTTTCTGTAAAAGCACAAGGCTCTGCTCAGACCATCTCGTGAGGAAGGGAAGGGATGAAATTACTTTTCTATTGACGATTCAAATATTAACAAGAAGGCTGACTTTGCCAGTGGCCCAACTGTACTGCTTTTTAGGACAGAATTTGCCCTCAGTTTTTTAAGTAGTGCTTTCAAATGGATTATACGGAAACAACAACAAACCAACCAAACAAACAAAAAACGCGTTCAATTTGCATGTATGCATTGTCTCTGTGAGAGTGCTGGGCAGGAGCATGAAGAAACCAGAGAGTATCAGATCTGTTCTTCGGCAAAACTAGCAAGAGCTCTTAACCACTGTGCCATCTCTGTAGCTTAAGGGTCTGTATGACAAAATGATGGTTAGGATTCTTATCTAATAAGGCCTTAGCACACAAACTTGGTTAATCAAAATGTCATTGTTACCAAAGCATTTTTTAGACTAGAAATGTAGCATGTTTAAGATTGGGAGTCTTCATGCCCCCTTGGTCTTTTCCATTGCCTATCTTTGAATAAATATCTGCTAGTACCCTTTGCTAGTTTAATCATTTGACAAGCATTGACTGGAAGTGACCTTCTCCATCCACCTTCATGGTTACTGTGACCATTGAGCTAAGTCATATACCCTCTCAATACTTCAAAAGTCTCAGCTGTTCTCTTTTTCCACACAGACCCTTTCTCCCGTTTCCTTCTCCATGTTACATATATAATAGTAACAACAATAACAATACATTCCCAGCACTTGGGAGGCAGAGGCAGGTGGATTTCTGAGTTTGAGGCCAGCCTGGTCTACAAAGTGAGTTCCAGGACAGCCAGAGCTATACAGAGAATCCCTGTCTTGAAAAAAACCAAAATAAATAAATAAATAAATAAATAATAACAATACATGCATTATTATTATTATTACTATTATTATTATTATTATTATTAGGCCCTATCATTGCACTCTCCCTCCAAAACCTGCTTCCCATTTTTGTAATCAGTGAATTTGCATGAATTTGTTTGCCACTACATATTTACTACCTATGGCCTGCCTGGAATTTAATAATAGTTTACAATGCATATTTTAAACAAATGGATGCTTGATAGTCTCCATGCCCATACTAAGAGATTCAAGATTTGAAGTGCTAATACTTAAGAGAAGGAGTGCGTGAACCTTACTCATTACATCAGTCAAAACAGAGAAATGGCCAAGAAAGAGAGAAGTCATGTGTGAGGCTTCTGTGCTTTGTGACACATTAGTTTTCTTACCTTTGGTATCTAATGAGACAGCCCATATAAACGGACAATGCTTAGGCCAACTATAGCAAACTGACAATGGCTATATTATCTCTAGGAAGAACACTTGGAGCCACACCTTAGGTACCTTTCCCAGAAATCAAAATCCTCATCTAGTCTGACTAACTCTGGAAAGCAACTTGCTGTGAGTCAGACTTGCAGAAAGTCAGATTACTATCTCAGCTGATGACCAGATGGCTAAACAGTGACTCCCACACTGGTCACTCTGGACAACTGACAGTTCTCTTTTTTCTCCCTAGTTTAAAATCAAGACCATCCAGAGAAACCTACAAGTGTACCTGACCCATATTCAGGATGTCTTACGCTGACCAGCATCTTACAGTTTCCTAGGCCAAGAGCATCCAGCAGGACCTACCAGAGGCTTCTCTTGTGTCTTCTATGGAATCTTCCTACAGCACTGCCTGCCTTTCTGTCTCACTCAAGACAAACCCACTGCTATCACAAGCTCTGAACACAGGCTTTGTCTCACATATCGCTGGATTTTTATCTGCACTATGGTATGGAGACCATTTAGAACAAGATGCAGCACACAGTAGGTACCCACTGAACAGTGATTGAAAGAACGAATGCATGGAGAACTACTATCAAGGATCATTTTAGCTAATGTGATAGCATTTGAAAATTTTACTTTAAAAGGAAATTAGAAATGCCTGCTCCTACATACTTCTTTACTAAGGTTATTCAAGGCCAACTCTTTTCTATCTCTTAGAAAGGCAAGAACTGGTAAAAGAAGATGCAGAGATTTTGAAAAAGGGAGGTAAAAGAAAACCCGTGTGCAAGTCTTTATATTCTGCACATGGATTTTTTTTTTTGTTAGTGTCTTGAACTTGAAAGATCCTATGCAGTGTTTATGGTTGAAAAGCGACTCTCTATGCCTTATCTCACCTCTGAGGAGTCTTCACAGCCCACCTGTGGTCTCGATCATCTCTCTAGAAGGATAAATTCTAGTTAGTAATTAAGTGTGGTTGATGCTATTATCTTACTACCAACCACAAAAGGATGTAGGAAGGCTGTTTGTGGCTACAGAATGTGGCTGGTAAGAGATTTGAGGACTTGGCTGATATGGGGGGTGTTTCCTTTTGGTTTTGCTTTGCACATATACCTGCTATTCTTAATGAGAGTTGTGTTTGACTTTAAGGCTCTATGAGGAGAAGGTGGTGAATGGATGTTGTTACCTGGTAACTAACCTGGCCAGTGGATCACAATCGTCATTTCAAAAGCAGTTTGAATAGAACTCCTGTTATAGGGTTCATGGAATCCAGTTCTTTGGAGAGAGTACAGAGCAGTGATATTTTAGGATCTTATAGTCCGAGCATCTGCTCTATACTCACAAACATATTTGAAGTTAAATAGAATAAGGGGCATGACCTCAATTTAGTTGATCTTAACTACCATGTAACTGATTTGGATTAAATGTATAAAGAGAATTTTCTGATTTTAAAGAAGAAAGATGTACCTTTTATTTTTTCAATGATGGTCTCCTCACTCATTGGAGGTCTAGCCTGCTCTATGCTGCAGTACAGACAGCATTTTGGTAACATACCCTGACCAGAAAGCAAAGATATATGGGCTTTCATGTTATGCACAAAGTGATAGCCACTGTGTGTGGGGGGGGGAGGTATGTTTGTATTTGTGTGTATGTACATGTGTGTACACACGCACATGTGTGTGTGAGAGAGAGAAAGCAAAAGAGAAAGAGACAGAGACAAAGAGAGATAGACAGAGAGAGACAGATAGACAGAAAGGTAGACAGACAGAGACAGAAAGTGGTTGGAAGAATGTATACCTTTTTTTTTTTTCCTGAAAATTCATTTAGAGGTTGTTACTATGATTTTTTAAAAGAATGAGTCTCAGATTTGAGAAAACAAAAAATCATACCAATTCTATTTTTATGAAATTTAATAAATGCATGCTGAGGCCTTAGTATTGAGACAACTGAATACTGACAAGGGAGAAAGAAGAACTTCCCAAGTGACTTGAGCATCCATTTGTATTGAACTTGGGGTTGACCAGAAAGATAATTTTTTTTCCATAGATGGTGATTATCATCTATTTACCAGGACTCCAGACACCTTCTTTATGGTGCTTTCTGGAGACTCTGTTAGAAGGAAGACTATTAATTCTTTAGGATTGAGCCTTAGCTATTGAATTGGAGCCTTGAACTTTTGGACTCTTCAGAATCAAAGCAGTAAACAAATAACAGCTTTCTCAGTCTAAAACTCCAGCAGGTTTTCTGTGGCAATAAGAGAGCTAAGGAGTCATTTCTCATCACATGTTGTCAGCATCAAGCACGTGTAGGAGTGATACCATGTTTACAGTACAGGATGCATCTCCTAGGAAAAGTTTCATACTGAGACTTCCCATTGAAAGGGATATTGCTGTTCTATCTGCTTGATTTTTTTACTTGAGAGTTGATTCTACTTATCTCTGAGAACTTGTCATCAAAAGAAATCAGTTAAAAGCAAGCCACCTTGTACTGCTGCTGGTGAGCAAGATGCCATCATTTCTGTGTTCTGAGTTGTTTGTTCCTCCAGCCTACCACAGTGCTGGGCATAACATGAGAAGACGCTTTGAAGTTCTCATACAACACAGTATTAACACAGCCTTAGTAAACACAAAATAAGTACTAGAAAACCTCTACAGAGATTGTATCAGGAAAATCAGGTCTTATGTAGTAAAATCTGATGGACTGCCATGTTCTCTTATTTCCATGCTCATATGTCAATAAGTAGGTGTGTGTTGTTTGAGCTAGATAAACCATCAAGTATGGGACTTGGGTGGTAAAACCTAGGCTCCGTGACGCAAGTGTTTGTGCTCTGGAGTAAAGATTGAAGGCACCTAGAGCTGATGAAAGATTACTAGAGTGTTCAAAGATGTATGTAGCCTGGAGTGAACATTTTAAGCCTTTGTTCATCTCTTCTATATTAATAGACAGTATATCCTAAGCTAAAGCCTGGCAAAGATAAAACATACTCCACCAGCCAAGCAAGTGCCATATAGCACGTGTGTGAAATCATATTATAGCTGAGCAGTGAAGGATTGTCACCAAGGGTTATAGTCACCCACATATAACCCTTGTTGCTGGCAAAGTGAATACCAGATGGTTCACAGGTTACTCCCAAGGAAGTATTTCTTGTGACAGAAGTTTGTGATTGAGACCCATGTTAAGTCCAGTAGTTACAAAGAAATATCAGTGTGAATGGAAGTTAAAGACTTGGTCTTTGCCAGAAGGGGGAAAGAGAAGGTAAGGAAAATGTGTGCCAGCATAGGAAGGACAGTGACCTGCCACAGACTGAATCCCTATAGTAAATTCAGAGCTCGTGAGGTAATAGGAGCCGTGTGTGTGTGTGTGTGTGTGTGTGTGTGTGTGTGTGTGCCCATGAATCTATGCATGCATAAAGCAGCTGGAGTAGTGAGTTTGGAAATGGAAATGGATTTAGTTTTTAGAAAGTTGACACAGTGTTGACATGCCTGTGTTTGAGGGAGTTTTGGCTTTTCCTGATGTTGTGTAGTGGCTGCTTTCTCTCCTCTTAGGGTCTCCCCTGTCACCCGTTCTGTATTCCTCACCCACCCTTATTGATTATATTAATCTGGGCTATAACTCCACAAACGTGCCTCTCATTTATTTCCTTACAGTTTAAGCCCTATGGAGGGTAAAATCTGTTTCCTGCTGAGGCCATGACTGGCTCATAATTATCTCTTTATTCATTTTTGTTTCACAATGGTGCCTTTTAGTATTTTCATTGGCTTTGTATCTGTATGTGTGGTTTAGACTGGGAAGGGACCCTTGATGTGTTCCCTTATGCTGTCATCTTTTCAAATGTAAACAGATTTATATTTTCAGTGATTTTTCTAGAACACATGGCTATGTATTAGAAAGCTTCTCAATTGAGCTACTTATTTGTGGAGCAAAAATAAACTGTACTTTTTCATGCATAAACAAATGGAAACACCCTGAATGCCTTACACTTTGTGCCTTTGAATTAATTAGCTATGTGTATGTGTATAAGTTTATGTATGTGTGAATATATGTGTGTGAGTGTATGTGTGTATGTGAGTGTATGTGGTTTTGTGAATATATGTGAGTGTGTATGTTTCTGTGTATGTGTGGGTTCCTGTGTGTGTGTGAATGGCTATATAAGCGTATATGTGTGTGATTATATATGTGTGAGTATATGTGTATAAGTGTGTATATGTGTGTAAGGGTATGTATGTGTGTGTGAATGTATATGTGAGAGTGTGTGAGTGTATGTGAGTGCATGTATGAGTATGTGTTTCTGTGTATATGTGTATTTCTGTATATATATATATATATATATATATATATATATATATATATATATATGTGTGTGTGTGTTTCTGCATATGTTTATATGTATATATTTCTGTGTACTTGTGTGTCCCATTGTGTGTGTGTGTGTGTGTGTGTGTGTGTGTGCTCCTGTGTGTGTGTGCTCCTGTGTGTGTGTGCTCCTGTGTGTGTGCATGGAGGTAGAAGTAGAAGGACAACTCTTTGGAGTCAGTCTTCCCTTGCTTCCTTGTTGGGGTGGAAGGATGTGACTCGCAATGTTAGGACTGTATACAAGCTCATCTCCTTTCTGAATCGTTGTATCAGGTCTCAATCAACTCTTTACTACTGAACTCTTGTCTGCTTCCCAAACAACCCCATACTCTAATACAAACTTTGTTTGGAAAGATAGTCCATGGAAATGTTCTTAGCTAATGTATAGGAAAAGAGATGGCTGGTGTTTGTGTTCATAGCTTCAGGCATTTGGATGGCTCCCAGATGCAAAGCAAATATTTTGGCTTTAGTGCATGTAATGAAAAGAAATATATCTTAACTTTCTGGGAATTGTTTTGATTGACAATCACTGTGCCTTTTAGAGAACCAGAAAAAGTAATCCTTAAGGCACCAGAAATATTCTTAAGAATTACTCCTATCTGACCATTTTGCTTATTAATATAGAAGAAAGTAAATGTGGTCATATGCAGACAGAGTTATTCTAATGCAATATGAAAAGGTTGTTTAGCTTTCCCCTCCATGTGTTCTTTGCAAACCAATACCAAGTATGTTGTGTCATGTGGTAAAGTTTTACTGAGGAGCACTAGATCCAAACCTCACATTTACAAATGTTTTTTAATAGAAGAAGAATTATCCTCTCCCAGGGATGAGGTTAATGTGGGGTATTGGTTCTCCAATATAGCATGATCAGTCTTTAAACCAGTACACACAAACAACAAAAATGGATCTAGTGGTTTGAATTTGTGAACACACAAGCAACAAATATAATAAAAGAAAAAGAAGCTAACAATTTAAGTGTGGGGAGAACTTGGTGAGTAGGTAGAAGAAAGTGATAGAATTGGTTTTTGGTGAAAAATCTATATGTGTATGTGTGTATGTGTGTGTCTCTGTGTGTAATCCCCTGTGTAATGACGGTCTTCAGCTCTTCCTTATCATATATTACATAATAATGACAAACAAGTAACTTAAACTGCATTTTAGCTTCAATTCATCTTTTACTTTTAATTTCCAACAGAGTCTCTCCCATTTACCACAGGCCTCAAACATGCTATACAGTCCAGTATGACCATGGACTTCTGGTCCTCCTGCCTCTGTTTCATAAAGGCCAAGTTATAGTATGTATCAATATACCTAGCTTCATGTTGAGCCAACAATTAAACTAGGTCCTTGTGTATGCTAGGCCTACACTCTTACCAACTGAGCTGTGCTACTAATGCTAATTTCTTTTCCCCCTCCATCCTTTTCCTCCTCTCCCTCTCCTCTCCATCTTTACACTTACCTCCTTCTTCCCTTGTTCTGCGTTTTTAGATGGGGATCACTATGTTACCATCATTGAATCAGTATGTTCCGTGCACACAACACATTGCCTGTTGAAAAGAGAAATATGACAGAAATAATTATTACTATTTTTGCTATTATTAGTCTTATTTGAGTGATACCATTGAAACAATAAGAGTAAGGGTGTTAAGGGATGTTATTCAGAAACATTCATGGACTACATGATTCCAGACATACTTAGGAAACAACATAATGCATTTTGCTCTAGTATATGTAAATTTGATTTTAAGAATTTACTATGTCAGTTTAAAACAGAGTTTGTCCAGATGAAACCACACAAGTTTGTGAATTGTAGGTCCCAATGTGCCTAAGGGATAGAATGTCGAGGGGAAAGCAGAAAGGAATTTTTTTATAGATAACATGCACTGTTATATTTATTTTCATAGTGTTTTGGATAACAGAAATATAATATTTATCTATCTCATAAAGACACTGACAAAACAAATTAGTTTCTTTCTGCAAATGTATATTAAAAATACAAACTCTTAAGACTATTTGATAAAATAAAAAACAAAAAACAACAACAACAAAAAAACTCAACCTCATTTTCTAGAAACAGAAACAGAAAGGTTTCCCTGACTCCTCTGACAGTGATTTGAAGGTTTTCATGAATTTTGAAAGCCTATGAATAAAGAAAAATATTCAATACCAGCAGTGAGTGGGGAGTGGATGATGAAGGCTGACATATGGATGGATGTCAGCAAGTGTTGAGAACACTCAGGCAGTGACAAGGGGCGGCGCTGTGTGGGAGAAGCTGCTTGAGCTGTCAGGGATGCCAGAGCTGGAGCACTGGAGGAGTCAAGCTCTGCTCTGTACACCTGCGTGCACCTCTCATGTATTAACCTTGATAAGAATCCCCATCAGAATTTTAATTTAGAAATACTTTCTAATCTTCTAAATTGAATGTTCTCCTTCGGGTGGATTTCAATACTGCTCTGGATGAGTACACAGAGACAAAGAATAGCAAAGATTAACAACCCCCACGGCTGCACACACTGACATCCTGCGCCAGGCCCTAGTCACGTCGCAGAATATACTAGCAGCCTGGAAGAAGGGGGTTATCCTTCAGCTCAGCTCATCCATGTGCGAGAATGAAGACTTGTGGAAGCTAACCAGTCTACCATTGTCACAGAGAAAGGAAGGCAGAGCCAGGATCCTAGTCTAGATGTGCTTCCTATAAACCCTAAATTATTTTTATTTTTATTTATAATTATTATTTTCTTTATTTACATTTCAAATGCTTTCCAGAAAGTTCCCTATACCCTCCCCCGCCCCAGTTCCCCTACCCACCCACTCCCACTTCTTGGCCCTGGCCTTCCCCTGTGCTGGGTCATATAAAGTTTNCAAGACCAAGGGGCCTCTCTTCCCAATGATGGCCGATTAGGCCATCTTCTGCTACATATGCAGCTNGAGACANNAGCTCAGGGGGTACTGGTTAGTTCATATTGTTGTTCCACCTACAGGGTTGCAGCCCCCTTCAGTTCCTTGGGTACTTTCTCTAGTACCTCCATTGGAGGCCCTGTGTTGCATCCAATAGCTGACTGTGAGCATCCACTTCTGTGTTCGCCAGGCACTGGCATAGCCTCACAAGAGACGAAAGGGCTACCAGGTTGTTAGCTTTCTCTCTGGCATTTTGCGTGACTGGATGACGTTCATTTCCTTCCACTAAGGAGACTAGGCTTATATGGTTGACAATCCTTCTGTCTCCAATGCTTACTCTACGCTGTCATCCCTACAGAAATTGTTCCACAAAAATTCATCAAGCAAGCCACATTGCAAAGGAAGTAGTTTATAAACTGTGTAATGGTCACCTAAAGTGATTAAAAAGAATTCTCTCATATATTGCCAGTCTGTGGTGGCACAAGCCTTTAATCCCTGGATTCGGGAGGCAGAGGCAAACAGATCTCAGGGTTCAAGGCCAGTCTGGTCTACAGAGTGAATTTTAGGACAGCCAGGATTATCCAGAGAAAGCTTGTTCTGAAAAATAACAAACAAAATAAGACAAAAACAAACAAACAAACAAACAAAATAACGACAACAAATTTTCTTTTATTGTGAAAAGTTCTTTTGACAGTACATTGTACAAACATTTTTACAAAGTCTTTATTTTTTAATGTTTTCCAAAATGTGCTTACTTGTAAGAAAATTGATATTGAAGTCCTTACTCTACTAATTAGAAGCTAGACAAAATGCTAACATGGCATCTACAGACTCAATTAATGACTTTTCTTCCTATTCTTTTCTGTTTTCTTTCCCTTGTATTCTCAAAAACACTCACTTTTACTTTCTGGTTTAGACATTTGCTTTCTAAAATACTCAGAACTAGGACTTGGTTTGAGAAAGGGAGACTTGTGGAGGCAAGATACTTAGTTCAGAGCCTTGAATGTGTGAAGTATGTACATAAGGTATTACTGTGGTGAGCAAGTGGGTTTCATAAATATTTATGGTGGATGAGGCATTAGCCTCAGAAATCCTTTCTAGTTGTGAGAACAGCTAAAGCACAGAATCAAGACTTAACTGCATTTCACCTGGGTAGCTGCTTTCATCGCGATTATTAGTTCATCCTTAACTGAAATTTTAAGTCCTAGAGAGAATAATTTTGGCTCATACATTTTAATTTTATTCATTAATATTGAACATTAGCATTATGCCCATAACTAGGCTGTATAATAACTCACCTTATAAAGAACTATTCATAAAAATCTTCAAATAATTGTTTTATATAAAATTTCTTCTCAAATCTCAGAGAATATGTTTCTTACCCTTGGATATTCATTTTCTATTAAAAAAAAGTAATAAGTCCTCTAAAGGAAGTTTAAGAAGTTTCTGACTTTTATTTCACGATTGAGCTATTGTATGAAGTGGCCTCAGTGTGTAAGTAAAATAAATCATATAATGAACCTTCAATAGCATGACAGACTGGCCTTCAAATAGTTTTGATAGCAAGAATCACATGGATAAGATGGGTTTTTGTTGTTCTGGCAACAATAAGCTTGGACCGGGTAGCAAACAAGGGTGGATTACACAATAAAACAATGCATGTGGACTTCTCTGCAGCCACACAGAGGCTGAGCTACTTGGTGAGCACACCCATTTGCAAAGAGAAAATGACACGTTTTGATGAGCACTTTCCCTCCAGATTATATATATTTTATATAAAGAACCAATGGGTATACGCATGAACATTGATTTTAATGCCCAAGTCTAGTTAGTGGTTGCCCAGTCAGGTAAGGAAAAGGTGAAGAGAAATGTGGCCAGAGGTAATTTAGGGGACAAGGGTCATGTTTTGGGGTCTTATTATGGTGATAGTTTAAGGGCATGGGTCTCAAATGATATCTTTTAGTCTATGTAGAATATTTACATGCAGATTATTTCAGTAACATAGTAAATCAAACATGAAACAAGCAAACATACTCACTCTTATAGAAAAGTATGAAAGTAATAGAAAAGTAATAGAAAAGACAGAAGTTAAATATTCTTTATTCTAGCCCCAAGGCAGAAAATGTCTTAGGCATATTTTAAATACTGAGTATTATGGCTTGACTCAGAAAGAACCCAGAAAACTAATGCTTTGAGCAATCCATCTCCAGTTTGTGGTGCTTTAAAAGATGGAGGCTGGCTGGTAGTGATGGGTCACTAGGAGTAAGGCATCTGAAGGTGACACCTCTCTTTTCTGTTCTGGTACACGTGAAACCGGTGTATCATGTTCCCACCAAGTCTTCTATGTCATGGTGAACTAAAATTTCATTATTAACTGATAGCCAAGATAAAACTCTCCTCCCTTATCTATGTCATGTACATGAACTAGTGATGCAAAAGCAACAAACAAACAGGAGTTTGGAAGTTTAGTGGCTGGCAGCATTAGCCAGCTTGATAGCACAGTATTGTAACTGGTTTTTCCTTTGTCCTTGACACCTTTGTTTCTACCTTCTGTTCCTGTAGAAGTAACTGGGGAGTTACTACTAATACATTAGCCATTGTATGAAGGGAGTGCTCACTGCTGGGTACCCAGCATCTAAAGCCAATCTCCCTTCAAAGTCTCTCTATATTCTAAATATAGCTGGGACTATAAATGGCGAAGGTTCTGTTGAAGATCTTTTGGTACAGAAGATATTTTTGACGATGCCTTCAGGAAAGGAATATTTGTCTTCTGCAGATTTCTGCATGCATTCAATTGAATTATTCATCTGAAACTTTTTATGTCCTTGACTTTATTTTGTGTAAATCTATCATGATGTTACAAGAAATATTTCCAGCCCATCTGAGTAAAAGTACTCACTTGAGGTCCTGTGTTGAATAAGAATTTGCAAACTTGCAACCTACTTTAGTGGCAAGTGAAATGGAGATGTGTTTTGTGTGATTCATTTAGGATATTAGCTTGCACTTTTATTTCCCCAAGGCCAAAACAAATGGGTACTGTGTATCTTTTCATCCAAATAGGAAAATGTTCCTCTGTAAAGCTTTGGTTTGGTTTGATATTAAGGCATCATTTTAAAGCAATAAAGGATGCTTTCCAAGTCGTTTGAAAACAAACCTTAGATCTAGAAAATAGAGTCAGAAGTGTGCTGTAACCCATTCCTACCAGTTCTCAAGAGCCAAATATGCAACTCTCTTTAGAACTTTGTATTTAATAACATCACATTGAATATGGTGATGGTGGAAATATTTGCACCATGGGAACTGGCAAATATTGCAAGTCATGGCTTTCTTCCTGCTAAATTTCCCAGGGAAATGCTGCATGGTTGTAACCAGTCTCAGCTTACTTTCTCCAAATGGCTAATCCCTGTGATGCTTATAGATAGTAAACATAATTTAGTAATAGGAGAAAATGGAGACTGCCTTTACAATTTTCTTACCTTGCAAATGAGAGAATGAGTGTCTGGAGTGGTTAAATGGTTTTCTTAACAGCACACAATTATTTGAAGGGCTTAGGTAACAATCTCCCCACTTGACCCTTACCATAACTACCTGGTGAGAAAACAATTTTTCATTACTGGTAAGTCAGCACTTACATGGATCTCAGTGTGATCGTGAGATCCCGTTTTACACTGGTCCACTCTGAAGTTGATTGTATGCATCAGTCCACTGATTTGTGTGTAGGCTGCTTTATTTTAACAAATCTTTGTCATCCTGTTTTCAACCTTGGTGTTATTATAAATAGCCTGTATTTGTTTGAGTTCTTCAGAGCAATAGAACTTATAGGATCCATACTTAATGTATAGAAAAGATGCATTATACAAGGTCGGTGCATATAAATGTGAGTATTCAGAAGTTCTACTATTCCATCTATGCTAGTCGGAGTCACAGAAAGGCTGATGGCCTCATTCCAACACAAAGTATAGTTCCAAGAATGAAGTAGAACAGTCTAAACCCTGGTTAAAATCTCATCCTTAGGAACTGAGATCTCTCATAAACAAGAATGAAAGATATAGGTGCATGTCCAAGAACGGGGAGAGACTGTCTCTTCTTTTACATTTGTCATTTTGTAGGACCTTTGATAGATTCATTGATGCCCATTCACATGGTAAGGTAGATCTTTAATCAGTCTGGAAATGTTACAGACATATTTAGAAATAGTGTTTCCTTCCTATTTGGGCATCCTCTCATCTAGACAAGTTGAAATAAGATTAACCACCATGTCGTTCAAAATTCTCTACAGAACATTTATATCTCCCGTCAGCAGCTGACTTTGGCAAAAAAAAAAAAAAATAGATATACAACTAAAGATGGGAGGCATCTGTTGTATGTAAAGATAAAATGGCCTGTATGTCTCCGTAGTCATTCTGTGAAATAAACACTTGGAGATCTATCTTGAACTGGCCAGCTTTCCCTTTGACTACTGAGACTTCCATTTTGTGTTTTATGAGTGAGACGTGTGGCTGTAGCTTTCCAACGTTCATTCAAAGGCTTCTGTCTGAACACAAAAATAAGTAAAACACAGATTTCAGCTTGGCTCGAAGTTTTCCTCAGTTGGGCTGATGGGAAAGCAGGTGGTTACAGTGAAGCAAGACAAGACTGTGATTGTGGCAGGCCTGACTCACTGTGAAATACCAGTGAGCAATGTCTAAAGGCAGGGTAGAATGGGAAGGATGGAATTATTTGACATTTCAACACAAAAGACTGCTGAGGAGTCTTTCCTACTCAAAAGAGGAAACACGACCTTCTGTCTGGATTCATAAACAAATCTACTCAACATTTTTTCACCATGTAGATTCCTTTCTACACTGATGAACATATATGTCAGGAGCTCAGAGAAAGCCACAACACCCAGGTCTGACAAACATCTTAATCTCTCACCAACAAGTCAGAAAGAACTGGAGATCTTACTATTGCACTCAGTGGTACTGAAAATTTTTCCACAAGCATACAGAAAGGCAGCTGGGAATTTCAGAAAGAAAATAGGTATGCTGAGTGAGACATGAGCCCAGACATGAGTGTGTCACACTGCTGTGGACCAGAAAAGCTGTAAGGCAGATGGTAGACACAGATATACTTGATGGATTTGGGCCACATCTCTGAAAGTGAGGGTACTCGATTCTTCGTGATTCTTAAGTCCCTTCCTGATGAATCAAATCTGTAGAAAAATATTTGTTTCTATGACCTTTACATGCTTAATTTAATTAGTTCAGAGATTCACTAGCATGCTATGATTAGTATGAAGGAATTTTCTTATGGTAGGGCACTGACCAATGTTTGGAGCAAGAAATAGCTGAGTTAAAACTTAGTTTTGCAGCTTGCTAGATGTGAAATTGTGGGTGAGTTCTGTATCTTGAAAGTTGTGTGTGTCCTAGTTTTCTCCTGGATAAGATTAGAACTGGAACATCAGTTGCCTTTTAAGGTTTCTTTACAGGGCCATGATAACTGATGATGGAAAGTTCTTAGTATAGGTCCTCATGCCTAGTAGCAACTGTGGCCTGTTGGAAGGAGGAATTGTCATACTGGGGACTGCCCTGCCTTTGCCAGAATCACTGCCAAGTTGTCGAGGCAGTTTTTCTTCTGGACTTCAAGAATCTCATTTACATAGTGAAGAGACTAATTGGCTATAGCTCATGTTATACATAGTAAGATACCTTATTATATGATCGTTTATAATAATTACCTTATTATGTAATTATGTATTATGATCATATATAATAATTGTAGAATAATAACTTATACATTTGAGTACTGTGTAAAAACAGGTATACCAACTCATTTAATCTTTACAAAAGTACTACCAAATAAGGCCAATCTAAGGTTCATTTGAAGATGAATGGATTAAGACAGAGCAGTTAGGTAGCTTGACACATAGTTCATAGTAGCTGTTTGGATTAAATGAGTATAAATGTATATATTACTATTTAAAAACCATTTTATTTACATGTAATGATCCTTTTACCTAGTGTCTATTCCATAATGACCCATGGGGACCAAAGTCCACGAGGCTGGCTCATGCCTTGGCGAGGAGATGTGGGACTTGCTCACAACTTTGCTCTTTTTCCTCTATGTACATTAAATTTTTCACCATTGTTTATAATACTTGACACTAGTAAATAACATGTAAATAGTGGTTATACTATATTATTTCGGGGCTAACTAAATGAATCTGTGTGTGTTCAGTATGGTTGAAAAACTTCTCCTAATATATTGTATTCAAAGACGGTGTTTTAGTTCACAGGTATCAAGGGCCAATTGTACATACTTTGGGTTCATTTGTTTGCTTTCTTACATTTCAAAACTCTCTATGGGATAAAGGCAGTTGAATAACAAAATAAAAATAAACTATGCCCAAACCTTTAGATTAGATTAGGTGAATTTGTATGCCCTTCCTGAGAATAATGTAAGATTTCAGCCTACCCAGGAAGCAGAGTAGCAGATCTCTTCACTTACAAAGACACGCCCACCCCTGCCATCTGTCTCTGGGAGACTCTGGGGATAAAGGTTTCTATGCTGTGTCACAGTCATCTGTACCACTGGGGTCAGAACGACTATTGTGGAATGATTGAGACTCTCATGACATCATTAGAATCTGTTGCTAACCTTGCTCTGTGTGGGTTTCCAGTGCGACAGAATGTGACTAGAATCGTTGGTATAGACAGTTTCTACGGTGCACTCATAGGAGTCAGAATTTGGAGCACCACTTCCTTCTCCATGAATAGCAATATGTTCTGTTGAAATTTAAGATTCCTAAGACCTTTGGAAGAAGGGTTATAATGTAGGGCAAGATCTGTAGCATAGAAGGAAAGAGAGACAAGACGGCTTGGACTACGTCCTTTCTCTTGTGTAAACTCTGGGAAGCCAAAGACAGAGATTAAATACTCATTAGCAATAGTCACTTAACGGATGGAATGAGTGTGTGCCTGGCAAGACAGGTTTGCTTCAGATTCTAGAGAGTGGACAGTGGAAAGAAGTGTTTGAGAAACGTTTTGGGGGATAGTGAGTAATAGCAGAACGAGAACAAAACCTTTGACTTGGGCTTTGATAAGGGATTCGCATGCATTTTGTAGGAAAGGACTGAGCTCAAGGTCAACTCTCCTATCCTTTCACCTCTGAGGATGGCTGCTGTGCCCAAGGGGTCTAGAGTGGGGGAGAGGAAGGGAGGGATGGAGGAAGGGAGGGAGGAAGGGGAAGGGAGGGAGGGAAGGAGAGAGGGAACAGGAGGGAGAATGAGCATTCTAATCTTGCCAGAATTTGGAGAGAATACATTTAATGCTATTTAAATAAAAGTTAGGGAGCCAATGGCCAGCTAAGGTGATAATGTATAGATTTGCTTTGTGACTGTGTCACTGGTTTCCTAGCTAGCATGATGATGGTTCTGGGGAGCACCGGAGCTGGGGTGCTCTCTGTGTGGAGTGAGCCCCACCCCATGTGCTGAAGTGCTTGCTTCTCAGCTGGTGGAGCAGGTCAGAGAGACTCTGGAACCTTTCTTCCAGCAATGAAGGGGTGTTCTGCTTGCTTCACATCCTTGCCAGCATGTGCTATCTCTTGAGTTTTTTATCTTAGTCATTCTGATAGGTGTAATATTGAATCTCATAATTGTTCTGACTTGCATTTCCCTGAACATTTCTTTAAACCTTCTTGGCCATTTGAGATTTCTCTATTGAGAATTCTCTGTTTAGCTCTGTGCCCCATTTTTGAAAATAGGATTATTGGGTTGTTGGTGTCTAACTTCTTGAGTTCTTTATAAATTTTGGATACTTGTCCTCTGTCAGATGTAGGGTTGATGAAGATCCTTTCCCAATCTGTGGACTGCCATTTTGTCCTGTTGACAGTGTGCTTTGCCTTATAGAATCTCTTCAGTTTCATTGGGTCCTTTTTTGCAAATTTTTGATCTTAGAGCCTGAGCTGTTATGTCCAGCATGTAACAGAGACTGGGATAAGGGAGGTGACCTTAACTGTGACTCACAGCACTGGGGATATCAAAGCTAAAGAGACCACCCCCAGTTGGCAGGCAGGAACCTCAGTGGAGCAATAAAGACACTACCCTACCCACAAAACTTTGACCCAAAATTTATCCTGTCTAAAAGAAATGTAGGGACAAAGGATGGAGCAAAGACTGAGGGAATGGCCAACCAATAACTGGCCCAAGTTGAGACCCATTCCATGGACAACCACCAATCCCTGACACTATTAACGATACTTTGTTACACTTATAGAGGTCTAGAATGGCTGTCCTCTGAAAGGCTACACCCACCTGCTGACTCAGACAGACAGATGCAGACCCCTACAGCCAAACAGTAGCTAGAGCTAGGGGACCCTTATGGAGGAATAGGAGGAAGGATTGCAGCACCGAAGGGAATAGAAACTGCTATGTTTTATAAAAAGATAAGGAGAGACGGAATATGTTTGGAGGAGGTGAAGTAATGTATGGGGGGGAGGGGGTGCCTCTGTATGCCCATGCTGAGGCATCCCTTCTCCCTGAGGGATCAGCCACATGATGGGATAGTATAGAATAGAGTTTATTCAGGGCATGGGGAGGGGAGTTGAGGAAGTAGAGACAGAGAAAGGCAGAGAGAGACATAGTAGAGGCCAGCCATGAACACATGGAGGGGGGGGATGGGGAGAGAGAAGGTTAGGAATGGGAGTGAGGGCAAGGGATCAAGAGAGTAGGTGGCAAGCAGCCCCTTTTATAGTGAGTCAGGCACACCTGGCTGTTGCCAGGTAACCGTGGGGCAGAGCCTAGACTCAGTGCCAACAGAAACTCCACAGGAAAAGCAACAGAGTCAACTAACATGAACCTTGGGGCTCTTAGAAACCGAACCACCAACCAAAGAGCATACACAGGCTGGACCTAAGCCTCCCACAACCACAGATGTAGCAGATATGCAGCTTGGTCACTAAGTGGGTCCCGGACAACTGGAGCAGGACTAGCTCAAAAGCCATTGCCTGCCTATGGGATATGTTCTTCTAGCTGGACTGCCTTGTCTGGTCTCCGTGGGAGAGCATGTGCCTAGCCCCGAAGAGATTTGATGTGCCAGGATAGGGAGATAACCTGCTCAGAGGAGAAGGGAGGAGGGATGGGATGAAGATTGTAGGAGGGGGATGGTAGGCGGGGGGAAGTGAGCAGGATGTAAAGTAAATAACTTCCAATAACTATTTAAACAAACATACATATTCACACAAGAGAAAAGAACAAGATTCTTAAGAGATAACAACAAAACATAGTAAAATAAAAATCATACATCTGGTTATTCTTCATATTGCATAAATCTTTTGTCTTTCAGTTTTTGGAAATTTTGACCAAGTATTTCAATCATTCATTTACTCAAACTTATAGTCACATGCGATATTAACGATCAAAGAATCTGCGAAGGGGAGGCTATGAGCAGACAAGAGTTGCAAGAGGCTGGGGAGCAAGGGACAGAAGTGCAAAGCACACTTTGTTCAAAAATTTCATGTTTTCTAGCATCATATATTCTGATTGGACTCAGGATTTTGTTTTTGTTTGTTTTGTTGTTGTTGTTGTTTTATGAGACATGGTATCTCTGTGTAACCCTGGCTGTTCTGGAACTCTGTGAATAGACCAGTCTGACCCCTGACTCTGACTGACATCTACCTGCATCTGCCTCCCAAGTACTGTGATTAAATGTGTATACTACCACCATCTGGCTGTACTCAGAAGATTTAAAATAACAATAAAAGGGACATATGGTTGAGAGGAGATGAGGGAAAAACACCAAGCAGAACTGGAAGGAGGTAGTGGTAGATGGATATGATGAAGACGCACTGTTAAATATATGAAAACTTCAAAGAATCAATTAAAACTGTTTTTAAAAGACCAAGTAAAGCCGATAATATGAGCTGTCAAAGTTATTTATTTTTACTTTCTGTATGTTAAAAAGTCAGTTTTCTCTAATAAGAGATAAGAGAAAAATGAAATGAATATATCATGAAATATGGAGAAAAATATTTTTTCCTCTCTGTAAATAATTTTACTGATCCCTGTTTTATTTGTGTGTGCATTTGCTGTCCGTCTGACTAACTAGTGAAAAGAAGGTAATTTTGCCAGCTTTCATAATGGAAGACCTTCTAAGTCTCAGACTTTCGCAGGCACTCATCATTGGATGAAGATGATTGTGGTTTTCTTCAGAGAAAGTCTGAGAAATTCACAGAATAAACGGATGTCCCAGAAATGGGATGTTGCACAGTTGGTGCACAAAGTAAGATTAATGAAACTGTGTATTTGGTGATGACAGGGTCATGCTGAGCAGTCACTGGAGATTAGATTGTCACCATCTGTTTTCCATGTGATATCTTAATAAACACCACCATCTACACCGAGGTGTTACTACTGGATGTGTGGAGGTCAGAGCACTCCAGCACAAGAAAGGAATTATTAATTCCTTGCTTAGCTCATGGATGTTTATGGTCTACATTAGGAAAGTGACCCCAGTTTTAGGTTTTTCGATTTTTATTTCTCTTTTGTATTGTAAGGAACATGTGGAGAGAAAACTACAGACATGGAAAGGTTAGACTGATAAAGACTGACTGGGGATTAAGAAGAGAGGAGAATTCAGAAAAAGTATCAGACAGAAGAAAAGACACTTCCAGTCTTTGTCAAGAAGGAATAAAGTAGAAAATGTTCCAGTCCTACATCATGATCAGCCAAACAACAGTAAAGACATTCCGATTACCCTTTAGCGAAAGCTCCCTACCCAGGCTACACACATACACACACACATACACACACACACACACACACACACACACATACACACACAAACACACACACATACACACACATACACACACATACACACACAAACACACAAACATACACACACACATACACACACATACATATACACACATACACATACATACACACATACACAAACATACACACACATACGCACACAAACACACAAACATACACACACACATACACACACATACATATACACACATACACACACACATATACACACACATATACACACACATACACACACACACACTTGATATAGTGTGCATTTATTGAGTAAATATTCATGGGTACCATCTGCAATGTAGAGACAGTAAAATAATTTCTTCTATTAAAATCTGTCTGATCTATCTGCTGGTCTTGGGATGTAGCTCAGTTGGCAGATGCTTGCCTCGTGTGCATGAGCCCCTGGGTTTAATATCAGGGTACTACATAAAACCACATATGACAGTATAGGGTTATGATCCTAGAAGTTGGGAAGTAGAGTCAGGATAATTAGAAGAATAAGGTTATTCTTGGCTGTATAGAACATTCACGGCCAGCCTGTCCTCCAAGAGACCTCATCTTAAACAGCAGCTGTCCAGGCAGTAGATCTATTCCTGATTTTTAAAGACTTCTCCATAGTGATTTCCATAGGAGCTGCACCAGTGTGCAACCCCACCGAGAGTGAATGAGCATTGTGTTTTCTTCTCAGCACTTGCTGGTGCCTATTTTGATCTTGGCTATTCTGACTGGCATGAGATGAAAGACTATAGGAGTTTTAATCTCTGTCTCTCTGTTTTCTCAGATGTCGAGTAAATTTAAAGCTATTCGTTACTCGCCTTCATATCTTCTTTTGTGACACTTCAGATCCACAGCCTATTCCCTAAGTGACCTGGGGTTTTGGGTTTAGCTTTGTTTCTTGAGTTCTTTGCACTCCATGGGCTTCCTGTTTACGCCATTGTTTCTTAGCTCACACATGCTCTTCAGTTATGAGGTTTGTTTGTTTTTTTGTTGTTGTTTTTTTTTTTTTTTGTCAACTGTTAACCTCAATTGCTAAGCAAAGGGGTACATTTTAGGAAACCCTTCCCAGTCCGTGTATCTGGGGGGTGCTGCCATGTTTCTTCTGGCCGGTTCAGTGTGTAGGGTTTCACTTTGAGATCTCTGGACCAGGTTGACTTTTGTGGATGGTGATAGATATGGGCCTAATTTAAATCCTTATCCACATACACCACTAACTCGCATGTACTCAAAGAGCTTAATGCCCTACTACAGAGATACTTGCTCAGCCAACACTCCCTCAGATTAAAAAAATACAGGCCCTAGTAAAATCACCAAAATGTCACATGGACTCCCAACTTTCCCTGCTCCTGCACTCAGCAGGACTCCATTACGAAAGTGGACTTACCACCACAACAGGTCGTGGCCTCCCCCACCAGTTTCCCCTTGCTTCTGCACCTCAGGGTGCCCTTACCAACACAAGAGCATCACCAAGCCAGCTCATGGCTTCTCCTAGCCCTCCTCCCTCTGCCAAGGTGAAGAGAGAGCTCCCTGTTTCTCTTTTCTCTGACCCACATAGCTACACTTTCTAAGAACTTGCCAAGAAAATAGAGGAAGAGCCTCATAACCCACTGGCCTCCTCCAACCAGGGGAGATAGGGCATCCGTCGGTCCCTGAACTAGCTCTGCCTTCCCCCTCTGTTTAGGATTCCTGGACATTTTCAGTTGATGATCACCGCACCGGGGCTGGATCCTCACAAAATCAAACTACCATTTTAAACAGTTTTCTCCCTATGCCTCAGTCGGCAAGATGCTTTAGCCAAGCACTCTGATGGCTTTGGGGCTTTGGACTTGAGACAAGAGTTGCTGTACCCTACTCCCTCCTGGACAGTGGGATGCTACCAGGTGCTTATGCCTGTCTCCCTCTCCCTTTCTACTTTTCAGGGGTCATAGAGACAGAGTTGCACCCCTCCTGCTGCCACCTGCTGGGCTAATGTGGTGCATAGCCAGTGGGCAAGGCACAACCAGTATGAGCATGTGCAAGCGTAGGGAAGAGGGACCTGCCTGCCTGGTGGGCACCTGCCCCACTGACAGCAGAAGCAGGGCAGGCTCTTCCCCGAGTCTTGGTCTAAATGAAAAGGATCCCAGGGACCCACCAGACCAGCCAGACTGTTGGCCTAGCCACATGCACACTGCCAGGTTGAATCCTAGGGCTGACTACATGTGCTAGCCATCATAGAGATGTAAGACCCAAATTTCAGGAATTTGGTTCAGGCAGGGGTTCACTGCTAAGATTTGAGATGGCATGGTTAGGACAATACAGCTCACCCCAAACTTAAAATTTTTGTGCTTCTTTGTCTAAGTTTTGTTTAAATGCTTATTCTTCTCTAATAATAGGAATATCTAAAAGAATATTCATGTTTTTAACCCAAAATTGTATATAGATTGCAAACAGTGGTATACTGACATATCAAAAGTTTATCTCCTTTTGTAAACTTAAAAATTCTTTTACGCTTCAGAGAAATACCTTGGAGCTACATCCCACAGGTCAAAGGACTACATTAACAACTATTATTTAATATTCAATTAATAAAAATAAGATCACCTACTTCAGCCAGTTTATTTTTCACAGGCAAGCTGTTACTGCCTATTCCAGATACATAAGTATGGCGTTTCCTTTCTCTGCTACCCCTTGCGGATGAGATAAGTCATCTCCATCCCTTTCTGCTTTTGTTACTGCAACACAGGTGGAAGTCACCTGACTGCCCCCTTCAAGAATGCCAACCCAGGATAAAGATTACTCTAACAATTACCCTGTGCCTTTTTCCTAGGCTTATAACCAACAGATCACTGATGTGCTGCCAACCAAACTGTTATAGGCTCAATGTGTGCATTTCCCTCTCTCTTCTCCTGGTATAAGGGAAATAAAATAAGCCCCTGGGCAGGCATCCACTGGCCAGGATTTTTCGTTCCTGTGGTGACTATTCCACGGGTTTATCTCTACGAGGAAAGGAAGGCAGAGCTGCTGCTCTAGGCCAGATGGAGACAAGAGATGGTCCTTCCTTTGCTGGAAGGAATCGCACCCTCCATCTTCCCTGGATCTCCTTCATCCAGACACAAGCAGCTTACTGGAGACTGCCAGGACAAGCTTGACCAGGCAATGGCTTCCAATACAGACAGTCTCAAGTCCCTTCAGTGACAGATCAACTCCCTAGCAGGGGTTGCTCTCCAAAACCAGAGAGCTCTGAACCTGATGACTTGCGTCGTGTTGAGGGAGGAATGCTACATTAACGAATCTGAATCTGGGCTGGTGGAAAAAGACTTGCAAAGCTCAGAGATCTCCACTGGGATTTCTGAGCATGCTGTGTGCCTGACACCCCAACCCTATGGTACACAAACCCCTAGTGGCTTGGCTTCTTCCCCTCCTATCACCTTTCTAGCCTCCATGGACACACACACAGAGTCTCCTCTCTCTCTCTTGTGTGTGGTGTGTGTGTGTGTGTGTGTGTGTGTGTGTGAGAGAGAGAGAGAGAGAGAGAGAGAGAGTCCCTAAACATTTTATTTTGTAGCTTGTTTTTAGTCATCCAGATTCAGTGGCTTTGAGTCATCTCAGGTTCAAATGTGCTCCTGGCATACAACTATGTGTACTGAGTGAACAGAATCTAGCTCCTCACAGAGACTGCAGTAAGAAAGCACTGTGAGGTCCTGAGTTTCAGGAGTAAAAGCCTCACACCAGCTTCGGGTCAGCACTGACCACAGCAGATCCCCAAACCCGTGTTGAGTTGAGGCAGCAGCAGCAAGTGAGAAGCAGAGCTGTTGTTGCTTCATGACCTCTAGTTTCAAAGGTCCTGTTAGCTCTTGGAAGTCATCCTGCCCTTTGACACCTCATGCTTGTGCCCTGCCTTGTGATTTTCCTGCTCAATTTAATTGCTTTGGTTCTTGTTCTGACCAAATTCGGTGTTCTTAAGTTCACTGTTTTCAAGATCATGGGGATTTCTATCCAAATAAAAAAATGCTAGGTTCATGTTGCCTTTTGGTGCCCTGCTTTGACATTTCTTTATAGGCAACAATGAGTTCTTAGATCATTCAAGTTACTCAGGAGACAGAGAAAAAGATTTCTGCTGAACTGTTGACTAATTATGACTCATTACCCAGGGAAAGAAATAGCCACTATTTAAACCTCGGCAAGCTCTAAAGAATCTCTGTGTCTTTAAAAAACATCTGAGGCAACTTTCAGGAAACCACCACTTCTATTTGTTAGGACTTGTTAGGACCATGATGAATGTAAACGGAATGACAGACACAAAACGGAACCAAACAAATTTAGGAGGAAAAAAACCAGTTGATATCTGGAAACACACATAGGCCAGTGACAGTCCACAATCAGTACATTCTATAGAAAAGAAAAGAAATCAGAAAGTTTCAAACCCTTGAATTTCTTTTTTTAAATATTCAATTTACATTCATAGTTGGTGAGGGAAATGAAATTCTGGGTATGTGCTGTTCTTCAAGGCCCACCCTCTCTGCCTCTTTCTGCATGTATTTCTTTCGGGAACCTGGAAGTAAAGCAGTTTCCTTGCTGTTACTGTTGTACATTACTGCTTTCATGGGGAAGAAAGCCGTGGTTCCCAATGAGCAGGGAGAAGCCATGCTTCTGGCATTTATAAAGAGGCCCCTGTGGAGGTCTGGGTAGGCTGAGTTAATGTGTAACCACTGTTCAGAAGGCCCGGTTGACTCTTAAGCCCTAAGGGGTAGCCTCCATCTTTGCTAAGATTCTCTGACTCTTTGTTGATTATTCTCACCCTATTCTGCTTGAGTACAATCCTGATACTTATAGAACAAAATCAGAATAGAATCATATATATGACCCTTCCTGGAAAGACAGGGACCTAATCTAAAAAGTTGTCTCCAAGTAAGAGCATGACAGATTACTTACCATAAATGGATTTATTTTTAATTAGCAAACATCATCCTTTTTCTTATACACAATTTCAGGTATTTTACATGACCAAATTTGAGAAACTTTTTGAAGTACCATTTCTAAAACAGCGATCATTTTTAAGAGAAGGCTAAAAATTCTGGATTGCTTAGATATCTTATGGAATAAAGAAATGGAAGCCACAATTCTATATTGCATTTAAAAGTCTTTACCTATACTGGAGAAAAGATAACATCATCAACAAATGGTACTGAGAAAATCCTCCAAAGTTTTTAGATATGAACCTTTAATCTGCCCTAACTCCAGAGACCGGGAAAGTAAAATAGTGTCCTGCAAGTGTGTGTGTGGGGGGGGGGAGGGGGGCGGGGGGGTCAGAGAGGGTAATGGGGGATATGAGTGCTCTGAGGGGAGAAATGAGAAAGGAGAAGGGGTTTAAACTGGAAAGGAGAATGGGAGGTCAATTCAGAAGGAGAGGCAGGAGAAGAGAAAAGACATACTAAGAATGTTTGAAAAAGCCAAAGGAATCAGACTTTTATGTTTACCTAATGTTACATATATAATATATATAAGTGTATATGTGTATATGTGCACATATAGGCCATAAATGGTGTTAATTCATTTAGTCTGATAATGATCTCTCCAAGAGTCAGGGTAACTAAAAAACTTTCCAGTACCAGGCAGGAGAATTCCCCTTTATAGCTGCTGATTAGTGAGTCTAAGAGACTCCCCAAACAATGTCGGCTTTTGCTGTTGCCTTTGGTTACCTCTTGGGAGCTGAAGTTAAGTCCTTATTGCTGAAAGCATCATGCACTTCAGACACAGGACCTAGAGGATGCAAGCTGGACTTGACTCAAAACCTCTTGCAGCACTAGATTTCATAGTACTGAAAGGTGCCCAGTAAGCTGCTAGGGGAGGAAGCACACGATACTCCTATTCAGCTGTGAGTCATATGATCTACAACAATGACTAGCATGGCAATATGTCCCTAAGGGTCCAGTAGTGGCAATCATATCTTAGCAGTAATCAACAGCTGTCTGGTTAGATATAAGGCATGGTCCACAGGAGGAAAACTATACGTAGTACTGGAAACCCAGCCAACTCTCTGTGGCTAGTGAGATCATGGATCGAAGAGAAGAACCCACTATGAGCACTTTACTAAACCAGAGCAACCCCTAACTGCATTCTAAATACATATCTGTATGGCCTCAGATGAGGCGAAGCTCTCAACCTTAATATAAAAAAACCAAAACCAAAACCAAAATACCTTTCTCTTTTCTATAGACACAACATTACAGAAAACTACAACAGCTTAAAATATAGAGAAGAGCTAATGGTGGGGTTCTTGGCCCCGGCTGGTGCATCTACAACATACCCCACCCAACTTTCAAGGAACATGCTAGACGAGCACAGGAAGATTGTCAGAGCCAGAGGATCAGGGAATCTGTTCTGAGATTGTGTCCCCTAAAATGGTAGAGGAGCTTCATCCATGATACTTCAAAAATATGGCTGCCTAAACAGGAACCAACAAGTACAATAGCAGTAGACATGCTAACACAAAGGGGGATCTCAAAGGCTCCACTAAAGGATCTTTCTATGTAGCTGAGGTTCATTTTGTGCTCCCAAGTTTCCAGCTTAAGCCTTGCCAGTGCCAGGATAATAGGCTTGTGCCACCGCAGTCTACTTTAGTTTCAGTATGTGCTGGTGGGATGGCTGAATGGGTAAAGGTGCTTGCTACCAAGCCTAACAACTTTAATTCAGACCCTACACTTCACATGCTAATAGATGGGGATAGGTTCTGATCTCCATACATATATTCAGGGACACACACACATACACACACACACACACACACACACACACACATACACACATATATACACATACCATACCACCTACATAAATGTAAAAAATTTAAATATTCTGACCTCCAATAAGGTTCATTTTATTGATTTGTTATCTAATAATTTGGTAAGAAGTAGGCATGCCATTGAGTCAATGGATAATTCTTTGTCTAAACATTTTCAGTGTTGATTGACCCAGGAATTGAAATGTTTGCCCCTTCCTTACACTGTTTAACAAAAAAGTCAGCTAGCTTTCAATTTTCATATAAACATAATAAAAATGCACATCTGTTTATTGAGTTTACTTACATAAAGGCATTTAAGGGAGAGTGTATTTATAGGAATTTAAATAAAATATAAGTGAAAAGAAGATAGCAAGGTTAGTTACAAAATGATTAATGCTATCTGGTAACTTCATAATTACTGATGTATTTGTAGGTAAACAGCAAATTAATTAAAGGTGTATTAAGCCTAGATAAATGATATTTTTTCTTATAACTTAAAAATGTCCCAGGATGGTGTAGAGAGGACATGTTGCCCAGTATTTGACTTTTTTAATTTTAGAAAGTTTAAAAATAACTGATGTGCCACTGCAAAATAAACCAAAACCCTTTCACTTATCATCATCTCCAGAGAGTCAAACATTAATTTTATTTAGGAAACCATACAAAGTAAGTGCTCAAAATTCCTATTGAATTGCCTTAATCTCATCTAGCAACTGATGGGAGCAGATGCAGAGACCCTCAGTCAACTGTTAGGCAAAACTCGGGGAACCCCAAGGAAGAGAGAAGGAAGGGCTGAGAGGTCAAGGACACCAGGAGATCATGGCCCACAAAATCAATAAACAGGGCTCATAGGAGCTCACAGATAGAGAAGTGATGATCACAGAGCTGGCCTGGGTCTATGCTAAGTCTTTGGCATAAACACTGTGGCTGTTTAGCTTGGAGTGAGTTTTGTGGGACTCCTAATAGTGGAGAAGGAGATGTCTCTGATTTTTTTTTTCCTGCTCTTGGGAGCCTTTTATTCCTACTGGGTTACCTGGTTCAACCTTAATATGAGGGACGGTGCCTAATCCCATTGTAACCTGTTGTTCTTGGTTATGTTATACTTGGTAGCTATGCCTGGGAGGACTGATCTCTTCTGATGGAAAAGGGAGGAGGAGTGGACCTGGGGAAAAGGGGAGGAAGGGGAATTGGGGAAAAGTAGAAGGGGGGAAACTGATGTTAATATGTATTAAATGAAAAGACAATTTTCAAAAATGCCTATCTGCAGGCTCTAAAGTTCCATAGTCTTATGCATATGAGGCCCTATAGACTCTGTAATTTATTATTTTATATATGTACTATCAATTATCACATTTTCTATTTTGATTGTGTTTATTCACTATTACTCTTGTTATTATATCTCAGTGCTTTAGCACAAACAAGTTCCAAATAGAGATGAATAAATGGTAATGGTGCCTGAACACAGCTATTTTCAGTAAATAAATTTTAATAACTAAAGTAAAAAAAATGAAATGGGGAATCCAGCAAATAAAGTGAATAGTGATATTTTAAGTAGGATGGAAAATCTACAGTTCTATTATTTGGGGGAATTGATTAACTCTGGTATGGGTTCTAGAGTGTATGGTACACTTAGCAGCTGTTAGAATGTGCAGAGTTTGAGGCAATGGAGGCATAATGGTTTTAGAAGGAAAGATTTTAACATTCAAAGGTATAATTTCAGTATAATAAAACAATTGTGGAAACTTGAAAACAAGATAGAGCCTGGGATGTTTGCATCCATGGGTGGTGTCTGGGGAATTGTAAACAAAGTTAAAGAGGCAGTAAGAAAACATGCAACATAAGAGAAAATTTTACATCAAAATGATAGAATTTGGAGATGAACATAAAGCCAGTTTTTCATAAACTCTAAGTCTCTAAGTCAGAATAAGAAATGTTTTATTTTTTCCAAGTGTTGGAAGTAAGTCTGTTGTGTATCAAACAGTGCTCAGTTGGGATGTAGTTGAAAGAGGGTCTGAAAGTCAACAGAGCCCTGAAGCCAGTACACAATAATACAGAGAATAGGCTGAGAGTTTGGATTAAAGTGGAAGGACCCGTCTTAGATATTTTGTAGGATATGTTTACTAGATGACTGATTGGATTCAAGAAATGAAAGGAAGTTAAGAAGCAAAAATCAACTTGAGATGTTTAGACGCAGCCCCTAAAAGGAGAAGCTAAATATAGAGGCTTATGAATGTATCTACCATGAAGTAGAACCACATTCAGCTGAGAAAAGGTGCCCTTACCTTAACAAAAATCTTTCATGTCCATATCTCGACTGCAGATTGTGTTTTCACAGAGTATGATTGAGGATCTCCTCTAGTGTGGACAAGCCATGTGACTTTGCATGAACTATTTAAACTCTCAGAGAACTTGAACTGAACAAATCTCTGTCAGGGATTTTCTTGCAACCAATTCAGGTAGAAGACACACCTCCATTCCTGGCTCACTATGCAGAAGTCATAGATGTCGTAACTCCTGTGGTAGTTACCCCTGAATCTAATGTCATCCAAATTGTCCTCCTTCCTAAATTTATGTATTATTGATAACTTATAAAATTGGCTATTAGATAATAATACAGTGATTTGTGGGTGATATATATCAATGAGCCACATCTGATTTAGTACTACAGATTGGCACTAGAATAACTTATTCATAATCAAATTGAGATGAGTCTTCATAAATCCTCATCAAAGATCACTCTTCTTTGCCAACTTGTGCATGTGGAGCTTAGGGGAGTACAATGAAAGCCTATGTTTGTAGGATGCTACTTGTCCACTTTCATCAGTTTAAATACATCTTAACCAAAGCTTGAGTCAATCTGTGAGTGTTGGAGCCAGGAGTGCTCTTGTCTACTCAGTCTGAGTGAGCACAGCAATGTTAGGAAATTGATAGTATTTAATTAGCTATTGTTTTAGACACAATCTCTAATGTCTGTAAATTTCTGAAAGTAGAAATCTCATTTTTACAATGGTAGAAGCTAAAGCTTGGAAAGATTAAAGAGCATGCATATGGGTGGTCAGGGACTAGAGGTTGGAGAGCAGCTTGAAAAGACAGGAAGTGATGTAAATCAAGCCCCAACTCCCCCCCCCCCCCGTGCAACTTCAGAAAAATTCCTTCTGCCTCTGGAAGGATGCTCTTTATCAGTCAACACATCATCTTTATTTTTATGAAATGTCAAGAAAAACCTTGAAGACATAAGTTTTTGTTGTTGTTGTTGTTGTTTTTCTATTGCTGTAGAAAAATGCCTGAGAAAAGCAAGCCCAGGTGAAAGGGGTTATTTACTTTGTATTTCTGGTTTAGGGTACATCTCATGGAGATGTCATGCAGCTGGAACTGGAGGCAGCTGATCTCATTACATCCACAGTAAAGACGTTGAAGGTGTCGAGTGCAGCTTCTCTGCATGTTTCCATCCTATTCAGATTCTCCAGCTCCTGGAATAAGGCTACTTATTCTCTCTTAGGGAGCATTTCCCATCTAAATTAGTAAAATCTAAGGTCTCCCTCACAAGAGTGTCAGAGGACTGCTTCTATGCTGACCACACATCCCATCAACTTGAACAAGAGAGGTCAACCACCATAGCATCTTAGTGTGAGAGGCTCTGGGATGTCTTTAAGGCCCTTCTGACTAGTGTATACTAGTGATTATTTTCTAGTACTAAGTCATTCAAAGCTGTATTGAAAACTGTATTATAATTTATCAAGATTATACAGAAATTGAGAAATTCAAGTACCTTTCAAAATTTATACTTCTTGGCATTGTTATTTGCAATTTTTGAGTCAAATTTTCTCTTACCAACCACTCTGTGTGCATGTGCATGTTTGTACACGTGTGTGTGTGTATGTGTGTGTGAATGCTCCTGCCTAGTGGTGAATTATTTTTGTTTGAATAAACCTTAGAGCTTTTATCTTCTTTACCAAGTACCAAGAAGCCCCATGGAACCTCATGATACTTATTTTAAAAATGCCAGCTCCTGAGGCTATTTTTCCTAATGCTGATCTCTTGGCTCGCTTTCCTTGGAGAGTAAATGTCAGTCATAGCGTGTTCTCACCTTAGCTTAGAAATTTGCATATGATAGGGGAATTCATTGCAACTAGTTCATTTTGTCAAAGCTCTTCATTGTGGGGATGAGAAATGAAAAGCTAAGCTCTGAGAAGTGCTGCCAAGCTCCCAGGATCAGTTGGTGGCAGAGCTGAGGTTCAGAGTAAGCTTTCAGACTGTCAATGAAGCAGAGTTCCTGTGAGTCATTGGCCGACCCTCTGCTGGTATTGCAGGATTCACTCTGTTCCTGATTCAGTCCAGGTACAAAGTTTTATATTAAAATGAAATAGAGAAAAATCTAAGCATTTGCTTCACCCTGCAAAGCAATCCTCCTCCCCGCCCCCTGCCCTCCCCCCAGCCGTATTCTACTGTCTCTAAGATGCATTGAGTGAGTCTTGCACTGCGAGAAGTAATTTTCTGAAACCTATGAACAGATTTAAAGAGGAAAATGTCCAGATTTGATGGCCCCAAAGATGTAGGTATGTTAGCCAAGCTCTTTTCCATCCCTGGTGGCAGTGTTTAGAGTGTTTGGCCGTTTCTTTTCTCTTTTCTTTAAAAGAAACTTTAAACTCAATTTTCAGTACAGATCCCAAACTTACCAGTTACTTACAAGAAATCCAAATTTATATACTTAGAATAAATGGGAAATGTTGACATTCAAAATTTATTATTGGTCTTTGTATCAAATTATGTACCTGTATACATTTGCACAACAGAGAGAGAGAGAGAGAGAGAGAGAGAGAGAGAGAGAGAGAGAGAGAGAGAGAGAGAGAGAGAGAGAGAGAGAGAGAGAGAGAATCACCATCTAGCTATATTACCATGATGGCCTCTCTCAATTCAGCCCTCCTGCTTCTTTCTCCCAAGTGCTGGAATGACAGCCATGAGTCACCAAACTTGTCCAAAACATATTTTTGAAAGGCTTTTAGTCATTCATAGAATTACCTTGTTTTTGTGGGAACTTTTAAAAGAAATTTCAGTCCTCCACATTTGTGCGTGGACATATGTGTAAAAATTTCTTAGAGAAACCAAATTGCTCAACGCAACTAAAATATTGAAGTCAACTTTGAAATGTTGGTGTGGGCCCTTGAAGTTTTCTAAGTCGAATATTTGCGTCAAGTGAAACATTTCCCAATTCTAGTTTATGAAATGGTCATAATATCTCCCATCAAGGGAGAGCTACCCAAATGGGAAGAAGAGCAGAGGGTGGAAAAGCAGCGATGATTCATTACCACAGACCCACAGCAGAATAATCCCTTCACACAGCTCTGGGTTTCTATGTTGCCCTCTTATGATGAGTCACTTCTGTGTACTGTTTGGGGAGGCTTACAATTCATCACCTCAAGAAAGAAATCTTGTCTCAGAGTTGGCTTCTTAGGGAAGAAAGCCAATGTGCTCTGTGACACACTCTGGTTGAAAACCTCTCACAGCAGACAGCACTGCATTCATTTTCTAGGTTCGCCAAGGCCGGCCTCCTCTTAGGGGAAGTGTTCATTCTAGAAGGGTCTCCTTAGGGTAACCTAAGAATGCCAAGCAAATCATGCTGACTAACTCTGGCTGACTCATATAATGTTAGTGGTTTGTACACCAAGGGGATATGTTGACTTTGAATGGACTCCCTTGTGAATGCTTGTCAGTTAAGCTTTCGACTTTCCAAAATGTTCCAGACTAAAAGTCATCTCTTTCCCTAGTTAGCCCTGTGCTGCCCGTTCAGGCTTCTGATGTTGATTCTAAAACTAGCTAAATAAAATGAAAACCATCTCTACTCTTGAGATAGCATGTGTAGCCTAGAAATGTTCTGTTCAGGAATGCCTCACCCCATTGTTTTGTTCCTTATGGTTGTATGACAAGCCACTTAAAGCTTCATGTCAGGCCTGTTAAAGTCTCTCTACTTTAAAGTATCATGAGAGTAACCCACTCTTCACAGTTTCCACAACTGCCTCACTATATCTTTCTAGCTTAGCATCATTTGGATATTTGACTATTCTACCAACATGACTCCAAATAGTCCTGACTCCTCCCCTTAGTACTGCCTTGGGAGGAGGATACAGTGTCTTCAAAAGCAATACTAGTGGAGTGAGTAGCAGTATGTGTCAGAGGTTAAAGTGTTCCCTGAGTAGGCATAGATAAGGTAGTTTGGATTTTTAGCACCAGTGCAGAAGCTCATGTGTCATAGTGGCTCAATGTCTACATCTATAACACTGGCCCAGGGGAGATAGGTGGATTCGGTTACAGTCAATAGAGCTAAAATGGCAAGTCCCAGGTTTCTGAGAGACCCTATCTCAAAACGTAAGATGGGGAGCAGGAGAGGAAAATGATCATTGTTTACCTCTGGCCTCTTCTCCCACACTCACAGAAGGATGTGACCACAGACAAGTCTATAGAGACATACAAAACATACAGATGCACGCATAATGCTTCTTGAAAATATAACATAGCACAGATGCCATGCTTCTCAGGTGATGCCAGAGCAGCTGTGTCACCCCAGAATACTGGCTTCTCCACACACACAACCAGCAGAAACAATTCCCTTAGAGAGAGGCACTGCCAATTAGGACACAAAAAGGGGATACAATAATGGAATTGTAGAGGAGGAAGCAGAAGCTCAAAGAGTCTTTTTTAGGTTGAGGGTGTTCATTTAATAAACAAGTGGACAATGGGTACTAGAAATATTGTTTTAGCTGTTGTGATGGTGTTGCTTAAAAACCACTTTAGATACTATTGTATTTCAAGAGCGCTAGAATGGAAATCAATTAACTCACTGTAGAGGTAAAACTAAAGTTCTTAATGAGCATCTGGTAGGATTTTATCATTTTCTGAAAATTCAGAGAATTATAAAATCTCTACTATGCCTACCTTTTCTGAGGACTGGGATATGATGCTATGGGGCTCCATTATCAGGAAAATGGTCTTGTAAAATAGATGTTGTCAAATGCACTAGTATGAAAGACACCAACCACACCAACACTTGGTAGCTAATCTACAGTACATTGTGGCAATAGAATATATTCTTCATTCATATTCCTTGGAGTGGCCCATTATTTCAGAGAGCACTGGTAGCAATAGTAGGAAAGGATTGAATTATTGACTTGTTACCATAGAGACATTGTGCTCTAGTTTATTCCTGTGGACTGGTGTTTCAGGCTGGATTTTTGCAATTCTTGTTCATGGACAATCAACAATAACACAGTGGAATACCTCAAACTACTAAAGCTTCTTAGGTCATTCCTTCCTCATATGTTCTGTTAGGAACTAATGTGAATAAAAATTACCTATAATTATGTGTTATTCTAACATGTATGAAAAGATTGGCTGCACTGTATTTGTGGGTTACTTAGGAACAATATGTGCTTCTTGTAGAGTTTGGGTCTGACTTTTAAGTGAATTTAATAGATCATAGAATAGAATAGAATTGAATAGAATAGAGTAGAATAGAAATAAATATAGTTTAATAGATAAAATCCTGCCATATGTTCATATAGGAACTTTAGTTTTAGCTCTGTAGTGAGTTAATGTAGTGCTGAACACATGGCCTGTGTCTGCTGATTTATGAAGACAATCTAAATCTCCATGATTTAGAAGCTCCTTGTGAGCTTACTAGAGGATTGAAACAAGTGATGAGAAAGGCTTTGGGGTCTCCAGAATTTATGACTTTGTGGAGGTTGTAGAAACTCAAATCAGTGTTGAAATAAGTTTTTTAACCAATGAGAACCTTAGTTTTTAGGACAAGTATTATGATTTTTGGGTATGAGCTCCATGTTTCTTTGCAAGTGAGGAGAACACACTGTATCTTGGTGCATGCCACATCTGGAATATTTAAAGAACCTGATGTAGTAGTGGACAGAGAAGTGCTCTATGGAAGACATCTATTCATGTTATTTCTCTAATGTTCTTAGAAGGACCACAGTCATCCAGAAATACCAGAATTTTCAAGGAAATCCTCAAGGTTTTGATTTGCCTGAAAGTCTTTTGGCTTATTAAGTCATATTATAAGTGATCCATGAAGAATGAAAGGACCTTGGAGCAAGCTCAAATCCTTACAAAACAAAGGAAGGTGATCATTTTCAGAATTCTTTTGGATAAAAATTTGTAAAACAAGAATGTCCTGGTAAGTAAATGAAGTGCTTAGAGCTGAGCCTCTCTTTGGAGACTCTGAAACAGCCATCCTATTACCATATGGCCAAGTACACAGCCATTGCCACTTAGCCCTAAAGAATAATGCTTCTTCATTCGTTCATTTCAGAACTACTTACTGTGCTAATACTAGCTTCCAAGCATTATTGTATATTGTATTGCATATAGAGTACAGGAGGACATGGACAATTGTAAAACTCTCCATGTCTTCATGGAACTTACAAAGCTGCAGTGTGGTCAGTGAAAAGCCTATGAGTTCTGTGTACAAGAAGCGAATGTTAAGAAAAGGAGCTACTCTGGAATGGACAGAAGAGATGGTGCTCTGACATTAAATGGTATCAGAGAGGTAAACATCAGGTGCTATGTCTCCTTTGAGCCAATCCTGGAGCAGGAAAGGAAGTACCCAGGCAGATAGAGAGGAGACTGTGCTATGGAGAGGAGTCATCCCCAGAACAAAGACATTTGAGAGCATGCAAGTCTGTTCCATGACCAGGGTTGAAGACAGAGAGTAAAGCAAGATAAAAACGAAGGAAGGGGTTGGGAGAGAACACAGGAAAGTGGAGCCCACAGGACTTCACAGAGCATCGTAAGGGATTGGGCTTTTATTCCCAATTACACATTGCATTGGAAGGCAGAGTTGATGAGCATTATGCTCTAATAGTTGATTGTCTTGCTCAGAGAATTGTACGAGAATAAGTTTGAGAGGAATTCATACTGAAACTAAGAGAAAAAAGTATGGAAATCTCTGTACATGGGGATTACTTCCACAGAAGAAATTGTCATTCAACAGAGCCAGGCTAGCTTGGTAGACTATCACAGGCCCAGCGCCCCCTCCCCTATGCCAGTGGGAACGCCAATAGGTTGGAATGAGAAAATCATGGTATGTGTAGGAAACACTGAAGATTAGAGTTTCTTGGGACCCATTCTATCAGGGATCTTGAAGGACCATGCTGAGCAGCAAGGGAAGTCTGGCTTTCCAGTGATTTCAGAGAACAGAGCAATCGTCTTCTGAAATAAGAACAAAGTCATTGGAAGGTGGTGGGAGTATCTACAGAAAGGCTGGGCAAAAAATATGGCAGTGCCCTTGGGCTGTATCTCAGACAACTCTAAGCATCAGGAAACTCAGTTTAGTGTCATATTAGTGTGCATTAGAGTAATTGGGAAGGGACTATGGCCAGAGAATATTTTGTAACATTGATAAATTATGGTACTGTATTGATTGTATTGATTGATTTAGCAGTATTTATTGATTTCATGAAGTACTGATATTACAGTATTGATTTAATAAAGGAGTGTTACACAAATGTTCAGTAGAATTTCACAACCCTGCACATGGAAGAGTTCAGGTAACTTGGATTGCTCTATTGCCTTTCTGATGCCCCAAAGCTTTGAGTGTGTGATTTCGGGAGAAACACGGCCAAAGGAATAAAGATCTTGACTGGAGGTGTCAGAAAGGGAGAACCGGGTCCTGGTCCAGGCCATCTGGGATGCAGCTCAAACCACAGGCCCCTGGGAAATTTTTGTATACATGGTGACAGAGGATTGGTGAGCTTCCTTTTGTACATAAAGCCCAAAGAGATGAGACTCCTGAGGGAAAAGGCGCGAGTGGGTTGTCTAAGCAAGTGTGTCTGAGAGAAAGTTCTCTTCATTAGAACACAAAGCTGTGGCAGAATGAATGCATGTGTGTCTGCTGAGGAGCTGGGGAGACATGCTGAGAGAGACAAAGGTGAAAGAGACAGACTCAGTGAGAGGCTGTGTGGAGTGGCCTGCTAAGGACTATGAGCCCGGCTAGGTCTTTCATATGGGGCTGACTTAGGAATGAATGTTCGTGCAACCCAAGGGAGAGAGTCACTGAGGTCAATAAAAGCTAGGGGCAAAACAAAATGTGGAAATTAATGGTCTGATGCCTCCCTAACTATTTAACTGCCCCATTTGTACAGTCAGCACCTCCACTATGCACAAATTAATTGTGTGTGTGTGTGTGTGTGTGTGTGTGTGTGTGTGTGTAGGGGGGTGATTTTCTCTCCATTGTTAGATTAAAGGGCTTGGCCTAGATCCTTTTTTGGTACAATTTATGTTTGAATTAACATTTGAATTTTGAAATATATTTGTATAGCTCTCTTATATTTTAATCTTCAGGTTTAATACATATGAAAATGGGAACTTTCCTTTCCTGGTGGTTTACGTCTACTCCACAGAAGCCTGTACACATCACACTGCTAAGAGGAAACAAACAACACACTGTGTGGCCTGCTTTGGGCAGAAATTTCTTAAATTCTAATTAGGACCTTGCCAATTTTTTTTCCTTTATTTTTTTTCCCAGCAGTGCAAAAAATGTTTGTCTCACAGGAAGAAAGTGTGACTGTGTTAAATGCAAGAAGCGCATGCACACAGGAAGACTGGTGGCTGCACTGAGCAAGCATGAAGCCAGGGCACTGAGTGCTCTGGATGAGGGAGGTGCTGGGCCATCAGGCATTAGATCTTGAGGAGTGAGGTGGGTAAGTGAGGGGATTTGTGATGAGTGCACCCGCTGTCTTGGATGCAACAGGAATCAGATGTTCTACTGAGACTTTGGTAGAATAGGGAGAAGTGACTCGAGGGTAGGAGATAAGGATGTGAGAAAGACAAGGGCGTCTTCACAACTGTCAGCAAAAAGAGTTATGCAATCAAGAGGAAGCCAATCTTAACCAACCAGCAGTGACCACTCCTTTGGAAGTCACTAACATGAATTTGTGACTTGGTGTTCAGGGAGCACTGACCTTCTTGCCCCTTTATTCATCTTCAGTTTCTCAGGCTGCAGTTTAACCCCTCTCTGTTCCATGCAAGAACTCTTGGTTTTACTTTTTAAATTCAATTTCCATGTCCACAAGAACTTAACCCATTATAAACTTTCATTTGTTAAAAGAGCACAGAATAAGCTGTAGGCACTTCTCTCTCTCTCTCTCTCTCTCTCTCTCTCTCTCTCTCTCTCTCTCTCATTTTTTTAGGAAAGTTTTCATGTATAACATATTAACAGGGGTCAGTTTCATCTTTTACACACCCATGTGGCATGCTATCTATAAGAGTGGATCTGAGAAAGCTGGAGAGAAGACAGAAAAAAGAGCTTTTAGAGTTGAGTAGATGTGATCCTGTCAGTTATACTCTTTCAATTAAGAGCTATTGTTACTATTATTTTCTGGTTGTTTTTGAGACAGGGTTTCTCCGCATAATCCTTGCTGACCTGGAATTTGCTCTGCATACCAGGCTTGGCTCAACACACAGAGATCCACATGCCTCTGCCTCCTGGTTGCTGGGATTAAAGATGTGTGCCACCGCACCGAACCCCCTCATCTCCTCCCCTCCCCCCATAGGAATTCTTACTTTTTTTTTTTTTTTTTTTTTCAGTTTAACAAGGATTTGGTTCTGAGATGAGCTCTTGCATAGGAGAAGTTGATACTAAGATGACTCTGGGAAGAAGGGGTTTTATACTGGGTGTCCTAGGTACCTCCCTGGCATGTCAGAACTGGTCCCTTAGTATGAAAGATAAATGCAGAAGCAATAGTCACAGCATGGGGACAGAATGGCAGCTGAGTGCTCAGAGCAACAGCAGGCATAATAATGAAAACAGGATTTATGGTTTGTGGAGTTTTCTCACAAGGAAAGCCTTTGTTTACAAAAAAAGGATCAAAAGAGAGAAAAATACCAAGCAGCCGAAGCCCCTTTCTGCCTTCTGCTCTCTCTTCTCTGCTCTATTCACACAGTCCACGTGTACCACAGATTTCAATGCCTCATCTCCCTGCCAAACTCACTCATGTGTATGTTCATGTGTGCATGCATGTATCTGTACATGTGTGTGCGCATGTGTGAGGAAGCCAGAGGACAACCTAGGCTCTTCTTGTTCCTTAGGTACTGTCCACGTTGGTTTATGACGAAGTGTCTCTCACTCACCTGGGGCTCTCCAAGGTGGCTAGGCTGGCTAGCCAGCGGGCAAAAAGATTTTCTCTGTCGCTCTCTCCCAGGCACTGGGACTGCAAGCTCAGAGTATCACATCAAGATTGTTATGTGAACTTGGGGGATCAAACTCAGGCAAGGCACTCACTTTCTCTGTCCTAGCCACATCCACATTCACTAATGATGATCATGTGAAAATCCCCAAATTTTTTTGTTGTAACAATGTATTTATGGAGAGCTTTTCCTAGCAGGTTAAACTGGTTTTCTCTTTGGTCTTGTCCTGGCATGTAGCTCTTTGTTTTCCTCTGGATCATCATTTAAAAAGATTTAGCCTACCTTCATTCATAGTTGTACTGGCTAATTTTGTGTCAACTTAACACAGCTGGAGTTATCACAGAGAAAGGAGCTTCAGTTGGGGAAATGCCTCCATGAGATCCAGCTGCAGGACATTTTCTCAATTAGTGACCAAGTGGGGAGGGCTCCTTGTGGTGGGACCATCTCTGGGCTGGTAGTCTTGGGTTCTATAAGAGAGCAGGCTGAGCAAGCCAGGGGAGGCAAGCCAGTAAAGAACATCCCTCCATGGCTTCTGCATCAGCTCCTGCTTTCTGACCTGCTTGAGTTCCAGTCCTGAATCCTTTGGTGATCAACAGCAGTATGGAAATGTAAGCTGAATAAACCCTTTCCTCCCCAACTTGCTTCTTGGTCATGATGTTTGCGTAGGAATAGAAACCCTGACTAAGACACTAGTTTTAAGAATGGAGAAAGAGTGCTTTGATATCATTGAGAGCTCCCTTCTCAAATTCATAGACAGATAGGAAGAGTCGCTAAAAAGAGCTTTTTACTTTTCTCCTCTGTTTTTGCTTGCCCTTATGCACACTGGGCTCCCACATCTTAGGTTATGCAGCTTATTATTACAGGCAAATAGATACTGCAGCCTTTAGTAACTCACACACAAGAGACCTTTAGCCTAGGGAATTCATCACCCTGCATGAAACCCACCAAACCTTGATGAGGTCATCAAGGAAGATTGTAAGCTGCTAAGAGGTTGGCTGGGAACAAAACATTTTTCACTACAGCCTTTGCCAGTTTATGAAGAGAAGCTGAAGAACTACAGAAGCACACCCTAATGTCAAAGAGTGAATAAATTATCACGAGTCAGTTCTTCACAAGGGAAAGATTTTAGTTTCTTTTGGATTCAATAAAAGCTGTATCAGTCTTTTTTTCTGGGCACAAGAATGATCTCCCCTGGAATATCTCCAGGTGAAATGCTTTGCAATTGTAGGAAAGGCTCTTGTTGCATGGGTACCAACTCTCATTAAGTCCAGGATAGGTTTATTTCCTGATGCCTTTAGTTTGGCTACTTTTAACTTTTTTCTGGAAACATGTTTAATTCTTTTATCTAAGCAGGAATGTAAAATTTGTGATATGGTAGATGAAAAGAAAGTAAATTATAATCAACACCAGATCACAACTGTTCAAAATTCATCATGACTTAGACAATTATTCAGAGGAAGCTTACAAAGTGTCCGGCTTGCAGAAGGCTCTCATTAATACTGATGAGGTAGCTCTTAATGTACATGAGGGGAAAAAAATCAACTTATGCTTTAGCAGGGTGATGGAGGGTATAAAGTTAGACAATTTCCTTATGATAATATGTTTATAAAATGAATTCTTAAAAAAAAAAACAAGTAGCTATGTGATGTCATTATTGAAATCTTTTCTATAACTTCAAATACCTTTAGCATATAATTTCCTGTTTTTCTTGTTGTTCAGCGAAGAGCCATAGTTACAGGTAAGTCTTACTACATATGTAGAGTCCACATTGGCCAGAAGAAAGTCAAATTAAGACATTATATGAAAATATTTCAAAGAATTTTCGTTTTGAAAATGAAAAGACAAAATCAAAAACAAAACCATTGGTATTTCCTGGAGGTGGAAGGAGATGCTGAAGGAAGACAGGAAGGACAACCAGTTGCTGCTTACAGGTTCTGCCAAGAGTGGGCTTCACCATAGAGTTTCAAACAAGCTTCTGGAAGTCTTATTCAAAAATGTGATCAAAAATCTTCCTCCCCCCCCACCACCACCACTCAAATATTCCAACAGGTCAAGATGCTCTTGTACGATAGTAGATTAGGCACATATGTAAACTATAATGAAACCTAGTATTATGTTTTAAATAACATGTGCTAATCAAAAATTTAAGAAAGGCTTAGAGCCACTGCTTCGAGTGACTTATTGAAGGCTTCCAGGATGGCCTTCTCAACGTGAAAGAAAGCAGATAAATTAACGTCATTTCCCACACCCCCATTCGGAAGTGCCTCCTTTGCTCTGGCTCTTTGCTTTGTCCATGCAGGAAACTCATCCTCTCATGAAGTTGTCTAAATTATTCTCACAAAGAACTTTCTTAAGGTAGCTCATCTTAAAAAATACTCCTGGGCCAAACATGTTAGCAATGGCTTGTTAGCGATGGCTTGTTCCTACCTTGCCAAAGGCTATAATTTATCACATGCCAGCCAAAGCCTTATTTTGTCCAAGCATGTACCTGACAAGGGAGATAAGAAAGTTTTTTGTGATGGTTTTTTGTTTTTAATGTTAGTGATTATGCAAACCCTCAGCAGCTTGCAACAATAAATATTGACCGTGTCGAATTGTCTGAAGGTCAGGAATCCCAGGGATCCTTGGCTGTGTGTTTGCTGTTGAGGTCCCTTTCGGTCAGCTTGGCTGCTGTCTCTGGAGCTGCGAAGAGAACAGGAGGATCTGCCTCAAGTGTATCTGAGTGGCTATTGGCAAAGCATCATTTCCTTGCAATGGGACCTCTCCAGAGTGCTGCTGGTGCACTTATTTCCTGGAGTAAGTCATCCAAGAACAATAGGAAAAGTACAAAAGACAATTGCCAGGAAGAAAGCCAGTGCATTTTCTATGGGAACCTCGGATTTGAGATACTACTTCTGCTTTATTCATTGGTCCACACAGGACCAAACCTGTTACAGCAGAGGATAGGGCTAAATAGCATTGTTACTACCAGCAAGAGACGCCTCTTTGCCTCCATCTTCAATGTAAGCCCAGGCTCAGTTCTTGAAGCTTCTCCCTCCTCAGCCCACGGAGCTATTGGAGATGTGAGACAGACTAGAAGAAACTTGGCCACTGAGTGTGCCTGTGGGAACATGACAAGAACCTGGCACGACGCTACACATTTCTCACCATGGTTGTTGCTTGTTTATTTGAGACAGGGTTTCAATACATAACCCGAGGCTAGCTTCAGAATCATGATCCTCCTGCTTCACCTACCTGATTTTTGGGATTACAGATGCGTGCCCACGTGCCTGGCTTCCACTATGTTGTCTTGCCATGTACCATGTACAGGGCAGTGTGCCCAAGCAACTACAGACTATAATGTCTGAAGCATGCACCAAAATAAGTCTTCGTTCCTTTAAATTATAGGGAGCATCGAAGCAAGATGGTAGGAGGGTCTCAACAGGGTGACTAAATTCTGTGTGGTATGTATGGATGAATGGAATATGAATGGAATCTTTTTAACAACCGATATCAACTACCACATTAAGGGACGTCTTCCTTTTTCCCAGATGTTGGCAAATACAAATGATATTGCTGTCAGCACTGCACATAAATCGTATATGACCACAAGCTATTAATCACTTGAGTAAATACAAACATGCAGGATGGTGACTTTGAAATCACACAGAGTATGTTTGCATCAGACATTTTGTCACTTTGAGAGACATGTAACTAGCACGAAAAGCTGAGGAACATACGTAGAGTCTGGCTGTTTCAGACAGGTAGGCCGTGCCCTTAAAATCAACCCATTAATAGTGTGCGTGAGATTATTTAGTCATACTCAGAGACTCTTTCAATTCCTAACTGAAACGGCAGTTTCCAGAACAGTTGGCACAATAATCTGTCCTCTGAGGCATCACCATGAAGCTGACACCAGCGGTATGGTAGGTGTGTGGCAGAATGCTGCACTGCCTTCTTGTGAAACGTGAACCTGGAGAAAATATTGTTATACCCCACAGGCCCAGAAACGTAAAGTTCTGAGTCAGGAACTGGAACTCTTTGTTACCATGCAGTACTTAGTCACCTCATAAATAACTTGAGTGGATTGGGAGATAAAGTATTTTCATTCCCTAACTGCTTGGGGTGCCTGCCATTTCTTTTTAATCAAATAGCTCTAGTGGCAGAGGATTGTCCCCTATAGTTTTGGAGACACTCTGGCACATCCCAGAAGGCTGGAGAGGTAATTAGGCTGTCCTAGTTATTCTTTTGGATGATGAATTTGATCAGGAAAGTAGAAATTAAGAATTAAAGGAATAATAAAATTGAGTCCCATTACTTTCAAACAAGAGAACTTGAATTTCCAAATACTAATGAAAGAAAGAACTAGAAATATCTTATACATGAGGAAGTAAAACCTATTAGACTATAAATAAGTGAATTTAGTAAAACCTGGAGTTTGACACGTACATGCATACTGTTTGCTTATACCTATAGTTTTCATAAGAAAGACTAGCTGTAAAGGATTTTTTTACACGATATAATATGTTATATAGTATATGTATGTTTATAATAATTCTATGCATGTCTTGGATTCAGTATTATGGCAATTTATTCTTCAGTATTCAAAAATGATTTTTAGTCCTTTTCCATACTACACTGGAAGACTGGTTACTTGCCTATGGTTGGTGGCTACTCTGAGGATGTATGCACCCTATTCCAATCCCCACCTCAGCATGACCAACATCACCTCTGCGGCCAATGTTGATGGAGAGGGCTGTCTGTCTATGTTTACCATCCTCAGTTTGTGCAGCTGTTGTATCTCCTAACCAGGCTCATTAACCTTTTAATATTTTCAACAAACCATACATATATTGACATATTATATTTATTATTTTGTGCTATAGCCAGAGTAGGAGCTACTGCCCTAAGGCTTTTAATCCAAGACAAATTAGGCCAAGCGGGCACATTAGTATGTGGTAATCAAATTCACAATGCCATTAACATTGTTTACACATTTCAAATAATCTCTTTTAATACTCATGACAGATACAAGTGAACAACCTGTAAATGATGAATTCTATTAGTGACTGAAGGTCCAGGTTGCACACTCATCCAAGTCTACAAAATACATTTCTGCCTATTTTCTTCATCAGTTTCTCTTCAACGTTGCTTCCACAGTAGGAGAAACCAGTTGTATTAACTAGGGTTTCTTTTGATAAAACAGCTTGACCCAGAGCAAGTTGGAAGGAAGGGATTTATTTTAGCTTAGAGCTTTTAGTCCATCAGCCAGGGAACTTAGGACAGGGAACGCAAAGCAGAAACCTGGAGGCAAGAACTGATGCAGAGATCTCGGAGGAACTCTGCTTTCGGGCTTGCTCTCTTGGCTTGCTCTGCCTACTTTCTTTAAGTAATCATAACCAGCAGTCCAGAGGTGGCACCGCCCACAGTGGGCAGGACCCTTCCGCATAAATTACCAATCAGGAAAATGCCCCACATGCTTTCCCCCAGGACAATCTAATGAGGGCGTTTTCTTCATTGAGATTCCCTCTTACCAAATGACTCTGTATCAAATGATCCTTTGTGTCAAGAATACACAGAACCAGCATACCAGAATTTAGCCAAATTGACTGTTATCCAAAAAATCCTGCAGAGGCAGGGACTTCTGTGGCTATGGGCATTTCCATATTAATTTTAGAAAATGTTTCATCAATTTTGGGATCTACTAATTATACCATAATAACCATTAGGATAATAACACCAGCTGTAGGCAAAGGGACCACTGAATAGCATTAATTACAAATGGACTTTTACTGTTAGTTTGTGTAATACTAAGACCAAGCATCACCATGCTATTACACAGACCATACTCTTAACATCTCTATCTTCAATCCAGCCTGAGAAAGCCCCACTGCTAGGTCAATCTTGATTCTTATGTTTTAGGACCCAGAAACAGGCATTATCACCTGACCCTGACTAGGAAAGATCTTTCACAGTGTGACAACTATTCTTGAACCAAAGAGCCATTGGATACATGTGGATAGTCTGGGTCCTAATAGCCACTGGTTTGTATGGCTTTCCTGCATGGGTCTACCATATTGTTATAGTGGCATATTCCCGTTATCCTTATTCATGGGCGTGGTCCTCACCATTGCAGAGTTCGTTCACTGATTTCCCCTCTGTTCAGGTCATACTCTATAAAAGCCAATCAGTAATTTCACATTCTCTATCTATTCCTAATATCCATAGCTCATAAAGTCTCATCTCACTGATAAATTCATTTATTTCACTAACAGCAGTAGTACTAATTCTTCATAACTTTCAATGTTTGTGCTTTAAAACAGGACGTCTCAGCAGAACCTTCAACCACAAATCTTAAATGATTTTATTTCTAGCCACCAGACATTCAAAGAACTTTCTCACAGAAAAACTTAAATGAGGAAAAAGATTAAACCTCTATATTTGGTTCCAAGTCAGTCCCATAAGCATCATTATTTTATCCGCAAGTTATGCATTAGGTATTATGAAATTTGGTCAGAATTAATTATAGTTATAAATCATTTTAGTCTTCTTGGGTGTATCAATTCCAACTAGTATTTCAAGATTTAATATAATCTAGTAAAAAAATTTCCCAGACTTGCATGATAACATATTAATAAATGTACTTTAACAACTGTTTAGTCTATTATGTTATTTTGTTGATATCAATAATAAAATTAACTCACAAAGTACTACAGATATCTAATAGAAATAATATTAATGATTTTATTTGCTATTATTATTTTAGTATATTTTATTTAAATTTTATGCATGCATACAATGTATTTTGATCATATTAATCCCCAAATTTCTTCCCTTATCTCATCCAAGATCTGTCACCTTTCTAACATGTGTTTCCTTTTTAATTATAGCCCACAGGTTCAAGTCAGTGATATCCATATGCTTATGAGTGTGGACTACCCACTGAAGCATGGAGTATATTGTATAGCACACCCTTAAAGAAACTGACTCTCTTTCCCCTGATAGCCATCAATTCTGTGTTCCTTATAGTGACAGAAGATCATGAACCCTCTCACCTTCCATGCTACAATGTTGACTGCTTTGATCTTATGCAGGTATTATATAGGCACCAGCAGCTGCTTTGTGTTCACGAGTGTATCTCTCTTATCACTTGCAGAAGATATTATTTAACTACTCTCTTCCCTGACTTCTAGTTTTTACAGTCTTTCCTCATCTTCAATAGTAACTGCAAATGTCATGGGTGTGACATAGATGGCCCGTTGGTGTTGATACATATCTGCATTTTTTTTAAAAAAAAAAATTAGGAGTGTTTGCAATGACAGTTATCCACTGCACAAAGAAAATTTTCTAATGAGGTCTTACAGTTGCCCTGATCGATGAGTAGGGAGATACTCTCCTAAATTTAGAGGGCAGTTTGATACTATGTACATTTAACCAAAAAATGGTAGGAAGTTTACCATTGGGTTCTATGAGTTACCCAACCATGGGATCTTGGCCTGAGTTGCAGTACCAGGCATTTGTTTTCTCCTGTAGAGAGAGTTTAATTCAGTAAGAAATAAGTTGGTTATTCTTATAACCTTTTTGCCACTACTACAATCATGGACATGACATATCTCATTATACAGGTTGTTATGGTTGAGCACACAGTTCACAAAAAATTCTTGATTGCCCTCCAAAACTGGATGGTTAGGCTCTTCTGAAATTAGCTTTATCTCAATTGACTTTTTCCTGTAAATGATATACATGATGTATGAAATTAATAATTCTTTAACAAACTGTGAAAACCTCAAACTATCTATACTACTAAACTCATGAATATATAGACTATAATGACCTCTCTATTTATTTCTACATAATTCCTGTAACTGACCTTAACCCAGAAAAGCTAGAGCTGTGGTAAAATGAAGAATTATGTAATAAAACCTATAGAAATCTTCATATATTTATTTATCTTATCCAAAATAAGTGTCTCTCCTGAGCCTTGTTGGGCCTAAAAACAAGTGTAATTCCAGGACAAAAGCAACTCTAATATTCATGAGACTACAACTGTGATGCCAGCAATGCTCAGAAATTGAAGAATGTAACTACAGCCTCATATAGATTATACTTACATTAATTCCAATTAAGTAGTTTGAGATTGAATTAGCACCAACAGTACAATGTTATTGGAACACTACTGACCTTTAAGTAGTAATGAGTAAAATAGTTCATAGTTTCAGTATGATCTATTTGTACTATTGTAATATCTAGCACTATTTATCTTATTCAATTAACAATTCCAAAGTATATTTATTCTAATTTGTCATCAAAGAATATCAGAGCTTCAGAACACAAGTCCCGATGAGAAGCAAGATGGCTGAAACTTTACCTGTATTATGACCTCACTGCTAATAGTACTAAAATTGTTTTAATCACTTCATTTCCAAACTTCATCTTTCCACCTCTTTTCACCTAACATTGGTTAACCTTTATTCAATGATTATGCCATTAATGCTAAAACCAATAGCAATAATAAAGGCCAGACTTCTTTTCTAATATTAACTTCCTTCTTCTTACCTATTAGGTAAACAAACTTACTATGATTATTACCCTATTCATTTATGTCAACCTTCTAGTTTTCAATAAAGCTAGGTGTGGCTCTTTCAGTGTGAGCAGAAGTAGTCATTATTAACTTCTGACCAAAGCAAAAGCACCATCAGACCATTTTCTGCTACAAGAAACACTCATTCTATTTCTCCCCGTGTTATTAACTATTGAGATCATTAGGCTTCCTGCTTAATCCACAACACTGTTTGTATGACTATCACCCAATGATATGGCAGACCACAAACTGCACATACTTCATCGGTAGAGTCACATTCGTTTTGGCATCCATTAACCATTCGTAGGCCAAAATCATATCTATTATCTTAGTATTACCTTTCTTTTCAGTTTGCCTACAATCAATCCAAGTTGTTTTCATACTTAGGCTTAGCCTTTTGCCTAAAAGATAGTACTTCAAGGCCTCCCTGAATGACATCCATTATATTGTAGTTAATCCTTGTCCCCAGCCACTTATAACACCATTACTAGCTGGCAATGTTCACGATATCCAGTTCGATAATATGATTCCACTTTCACTCCATTGTTTTCATTTTATGAAGCCTAGTAGAACTGTAACAATATATCAATTAGGTTGGGATGTAACCCATGAAGCTATACTTCAAGACCCAAAGTAAACTGGTCTTTAAACAAACCAAGGGGGAGAAAAACCCCTCTGTCCTAGTTTGGTTTCTTTGCTGCCATAAAAACCATGGGCAGAAGCAAAGTGGAGAGGAAAGGGCTTTCCTTTCCCAGGCCATCCCTGTGGGAAGTCAGGGCAAAAACTCAAGCAGGAGCAGAGAGCCAGGGACCCCTGAGAAATACCACCTACTGGCTTGTTCTCCTTGGCTTGTTCAGTTTGCTTTCTCATGCCCAAGGTGGCACCACCTACACTGCACCCACCAACAGGGCCCTCCCACATCAATCATTAATGAACACATTTCCACAAAGCTGTGCATATAGGTAATCTAATAGAGGCATTTTCTCAACCCAAGTTTTTTCTTTCCAGATAATCCTAGCTTTTGTGAAACTGACAAAAATTTTAACTACCCTCTAGAAACCAATGTTATGAAGTAATTATCTTTATTTTATTAAAAAGTTTCCTCTTTCAGGCCTTGTCTGAGCCTTTTCATGCTGAAACCTAGCCCTAAATCAAGAATTCAGAGGCTGCTGAACCCCAGACATTAGTATTCCTGCCTCAGGATTGTCAGTATCGGTGTCCACTGTCCTGTAGAAGAGAGCAAAAGCAAACATATGAGGACTTTTATTTCAGTATTATTATATGCTTCTATAATTACAATGAAGACAGTTTTCCTATATTAGTCAGGATAACTCATTTCTAGCCAGCTTTGCTGCTCAGTTAAAAAATAGAATAACTCTACATTGAAAATAATGTTTCTGCTGCTGCTTATTATCATTGCATTCTGTTATATTTAATGAGAAAAAAAGGCCATCAATGTGAATTTTATACCATAGGATCTGTCCACCTGTCATTTTGCATAAATGTTTCTCTAATACCTAACATATTCTTGCTATTTAATTTAAAAATCAAGGGCTGGAATGATGCCTCAGCTCTTCCATAGGACTGGGATTCAATTCCCAGCACCCATTTGGTGGCTCTGTCATATGGAACTCGTTCCAAGACATTCTACACCCTCCTCTGGCATATGCTGGCAGAAATGTATTCATAACAAACAATGAATTTATGAATGTCTTAGACAAATGGGTGGATCTGGAGGATATCATCCTGAGTGAGGTAATCCGATCACAAAAGAACACACATGATAGATATTCACTGATAAGTGGATATTAGCCCAGAAGCTCGGAATACCCAATATACAATTCGCAAAACACATGAAACTCAAGAAGAAGGAAGTATGGATACTTTGGTCCTTCTTAGAAGGGGGAACAAAATACCCATGGAAGGAGTTACAAAGACAAAGTGTGGAATAGAGACGAAGGAATGACAATCCAGAGACTGCCCCACCTGGAGATCCATCCCATAAACAACCACCAAAACTACACATTATTGTGGATGCCAACAAGAGCTTGCTGGCAGGAGCCTGCTATAGCTGTCTCCTGTGAGGCTTTGCCAGTGCCTGACAAATACAGAAGTGGATGCTCACAGCCATCCACTGGTCAGAGCACAGGGTCCCCAATGAAGGAGCTAGAGAAAGTACCCAGGGAGTTGAAAGGGTTTGCAGCTCCATAGGGGAAACAACAATATGAACCAACCAGTAATCCCAGAGCTCCCTGGGACTAAACCACCAATCAAAGAAAACACATGGTGGGACTCATGACTCTAGCTACATGTGTAGCAGAGGATGGCCTAGTCGGTCATCAATGGGAGGAGAGGCCCTTGGTCCTATGAAGTTTATATGCCCCAGTATAGGGAACTACCATAGCCAGGAAGTGGGAGTGAGTAGGTTGGTGAGCAGGTTGGGGGGGGGGAGAATAGGGGGTTTTCAGAGGGGAAACTAGGAAAGGGGATAACATTTGAAATGTAAATAAAGAAAATGTCTAATAAATAAAAGAAAAAAAGAAAAAAACCCAACTAATTAATTAATTTACTGAACAAATCATCAAGACCACTATCATTAATATCTCAAATTAATGCTAACTCTAGCAACAACTTAATCTTAATGCTAATATATAAGGTGACTGGATTTAGTTAAAGCACACTTCTCAGGTAGGCAGTGCTGCTATTTAAATTCTAAGGTGAGACACTTCTGCCCTCCCTGAGATTACCACAGTTTTTTTGTTTGTTTTGTTGTTTTTTTTCATTTGCAAAGTTAGTGTGGTGAAGCAGGCCTTCAGGAGCCCAGACATGAAGCTGAGCTCTAAGGAAAAGAAGGAAAGAGGCGCTTCCCCTTGCTGATCAGAGACTTTTCAGAGTTTAATGAAAATGAAGCCACAACATACCCAAACTTATGGGACACAATGAAGGCAGTGCTAAGAGGAAAACTCATAGCACTGGGTGCCTCCAAAAAGAAACTAGAGAGAGCACAGACTAGTAACCTGACAGAACAACTAGAAACCCTAGAGCTAAAGGAAGCAAATTCACCTAAGGGGAGTAGAAGGCAGGAAATAATCAAACTTAGGGCTGAAATCAACCAAGTGGAAACAAAAAGAACTATTCAAAGAATCAACCAAACCAGGAGCTGGTTCTTTGAGAAAATCAACAAGATAGATAANCNCTTNNCCAGACTCACTAGAGGGCACAGAGACAGCATCCTAATTAACAAAATCAGAAATGAAAAGGGAGACATAACAACAGACCCTGAGGAAATCGAAAACATCATCAGACCCTACTACAAAAGGCTATACTCAACAAAACTGGAAAACCTGGAGGAAATGGACAAATTCCTAGACAGATACCAGGCACCAAAGTTAAATCAGGATCAGATTAATGACCTAAACAGTCCTATATCACCTAAAGAAATAGAAGCTGTCATTAATAGTCTCCCAACTAAAAAAAGCCCAAGACCAGATGGGTTTAGTGCAGAATTCTATCATACTTTCAAAGAAGACCTAATTCCAACTCTCCTCAAAGTATTCCACAAAATAGAAACAGAAGGTACTCTACCCAATTCATTCTATGAGGCCACAATTACTCTGATACCTAAACCACACAAAGATCCAACAAAGAAAGAGAACTTCAGACCAATTTCCCTTATGAATATCGATGCAAAAATACTCAATAAAATCCTTGCAAACCGAATCCAAGAACATATCAAAATGATCATCCATCATGACCAAGTAGGCTTCATCCCAGGGATGCAGGGATGGTTTAATATAAGGAAATCCATCAATGTAATCCACTACATAAACATACTCAAAGACAAAAAACCACATGATCATATCTTTAGATGCTGAGAAACATTTGATAAAATCCAACACCCCTTCATGATAAAAGTCTTNGAAAGATTGGGAATTCAAGGCCCNTACCTAAACATNATAAAAGCAATNTACAGCAAACCAGTAGCCAACATCAAAGTAAATGGAGAGAAACTCGAAGCAATCCCACTAAAATCTGGGACTAGGCAAGGCTGCCCACTTTCTCCCTACCTATTCAATATAGTACTTGAAGTCCTTGCTGATCAAAGAAACAGACTGGGAGATAAAGAGCTCAGCCAATATGAGAATGAGGGGAGGGATCTTTTCCTCACTATTCCATTATAACCACTGAGATTCTCTTTGGAAAATCTTTGAGATGAAATCTCTACTCTATTTTCCCAAGGCGAGTCTTGGAGCAACAACTGTCTTCTCTACCTAAATAAAAAATAAAATAAAATAAAATAAAGCCAATTATTTCAACTCATTAAAGTTTAATATTTAATAACTCCCAATGCATATTTGGTTTGTTTTAACAATATTATAGCTTATATAACATGCTTAATAGGACAGTATCAGTCACACCTAATAAGTTCACAGCACTTAGAAGGCATAACATTACTTATTGTAGGAATGTTTGTAATTTTAAATACCCACTTTAACTTATTCACCTCAATACCTGTTATTTTATTATTTTTATAGCCTGCAAGGCTTACAACTATAATAATGGTATCTAGTACATATGGCCTGGACTATGTGCACCATGTAAACTTTCTCAAGTGTTATTATTATACTTGTATCTGCAACATGACACTGTTAAAATTCATCAAACTAATACAACTATATGGTGTTCTATGAAAGTATGCCCAGAAGATGTGTAAAAAGATGTGTAAAAAGATGCAGATGGTAAAGCAACTTAGAGCAAGAAAAGAGAAAGAATTCATTGAAATATACTGCTCCTTCTAACACTGAAGCCCTGATTACTTTCCTTAATAACCACAGCCAGTCAGCACCCTTTTCCAAAGATTCAAATACCCCCAAATACTGATATGTGTCAATATTAACTGTCCTGAAAATTACTAACAATCGCATTTACCATCACATAGCAAATGCTACTTTATCATTTCTTTCAAAAACAACTACCAAGCTCGGCTTGAATTATTACTTGGTGAGGCAATCAAACAGAATGATTAAAAGCACGATTTCCTATTCTATGTACGAAGTGGCCATTATATCTCCTGTAGCATTTAGTTATATCACAAAGATCACCACACCAGCTCACTACACTTTTACCAGAATTCCAATACTGTTATATTCCTAGTCAAACAGGATGAAGTATCCACATTAAAATGTCTCTTACTGCCTCCACCAAACCACATGTAGAAATGGGTTGTCCTCGCAGTCACAGTATAAAACCGAATGTGATGGTATATTAGGAGTAGATGTAATTTTAAATCTACGCACAGGACATACAATGTACCCATCTTATATTATCCCCATGAAGAATACTTACAACAAATCGTTTACAGAAGACAGAGACAAACAGTTAGAAAGTGCTAAGAAAATATGCCTCCTATTTGAACACCATGAAATCTCACAGGCTCAAAGCCCTGATTAGCACCCATGGTCTCAAGTCATAAAGAGCCGTCTGCCTCACAAACTCCAACAAAAAATGGATTCATATCCACCTGTGTTATTACCCTGCAGGTAACAAACTTTACTCTCTTCAATAACGTGGTATGGGCTAGCATATCTAGCCTTTACCATTAGATACTACCTTCTTAGGGGAAGATTTGTGACTGCAGCTTAATTTCATGATTTAGTTTTACCCTTATTATGACAGGATTTAACAGGCCAATTATAACCATGTAGTATCTCTATATATTGATTGCAAGGCAATGAGGAAACCTTCCATTTCACATTAACAGTATCAACCTGCTCTGCATTGGAGAAAATGGTACTTATCTGCCCACTTCCGGGTGCTATCACATTGCTCCAATCTTATGTTGGAACTTATATTAAATATACTTTATGTTAACCAATATATTGATTCCAATAATGCAAACTTACAACTCATTTACTGAGACATGTGAAAGACATGTTAATTCATGCCCCCATATATGACAATCTTAATTTTGAAGAGGTAAAAGTAATTTACTACTCTTAAGGGCAAAACATTATGTGACTCCAAATAGAAGTAGTTTATTTGCTACCTCTATCATAATTTCATTCCTAGTGTTAATTTCATCAATTACTGGAACTATTACTAAAGTGACCATAACATCATACTTTGTAAAATTCATTATTTGACATTTTGTTGACAGCATCTCTCACACATATGTTTATATATGTATACATTTTGTATACATGTATATGATATATATGTACAGTATGTGCATGCATATATATTTATGTGCTAATATTATAAAAATTATTGAGCATATGTAAATAGTTATTACTATATGTTATATATAATATGTCATATTATATTATGACATTATATAATATAAATATTATATATTATAAATATATTAAGTTCAATAGAACTTATTCCAGTAGCATTTCTCATTTGTGACCAATTGCTGAATTTCTAAAATGCTGTAAATAGTAAATTACTTGATACTCAGAACTGCCCTAGAATTAGTGCTTCCCGATCATCTCTTTTCAGGTGAGGTAAAGTGACAATATCATTTGTCTCTGAATGATGTTGTTGATAAACATGTAAATATAGCTGTTTATGTAAATATAAATAAACATATTTTACAAAGCTATTTATATCTAAATATAGATGTCCTCCAGGAAATTTTATTTGGGTATGTATTAAGATTTCATAATTTCTTTCTTTTTACTATTTTATTTTTTTTATTTTTTGAGACTTATATAATTATATAATTTCCCACTTCTCTTTCTTCACTCAAATCACCAATGTAGCCACTCCTCTACTCTCTTTCAAATTTATGCCCGTTTCTTTAAATATTTATAAACACACACACACACACACACACACACACACACACACACACACACACACCATTTCTCAAGACAAAATGCAACCTATTCAGTCTGGATAATGGTACTTGTATGTATATGATTTCAGAACTGACCATTTGGCATTGGCTAACCAATTGATGTGCTTTTCCCTGGGGAAGACTGCTTCTCAACACTCAGCAGTCCTTGGTTGGCTACAGTTCTTTGTCTAAGTTCAAGACCTTTTGAAATTTCCCCCTTCTACATTATCCTGTGTATTGGTGTTCTCCTTGTATCTGACATGTTTAGGTCACCCTAAGTATAAATCTTCATGGGTGTAGCTTCTGATACTTCCAGGAGACACAGTCTCATCACAAACTTTCTGTTCCCCTGGCTTGAACAGCTTTTCCATCCCTTTCCCTACAATGATCTCTGAGCCTTAGGTGTGGGAATTGTGTTGTAGATGTGCCTGTTGGGACTGGGCTCCATAATTCTGCATTTTGATTGGTTGTAATTTTCTGTAATGGTCTCTGTTGCAAAAAGAATTTTTTTGTTTGTTTTATGAAAGATGTGGACTATAATGTCTGTGAGTCTAATGACATTTTGATTGTCACAGACTATGATGGTTTAGTTAAGTGTCAATCATACCTTGGAGAATCAAACAGGCATTTTGATTGGGATTGCAACCCCTTGGGTTCTCCTATAAAATCCACGACTTCTCTAGCTCTGCATACTTGGGTAGGTTTCTAGTCTGAGGCATGATTTCATTTTTATTGAATGAGTGGTTACATTCTTATTTATGGTAGCCTAAATAAAAATACAGTATGTAGGAATCAACATAACCAAGGAGGTGAAGAACTTTTATACAATGAGTAATTTTGTTGGAGAACCTTACTATTAAGGGAGCAATACTCTATGACCTGATGGCTTTGAGAGCTTGGTGCAAAATGATGTATCCTCTTTCTCAGCAGGGCTTCCCTGTCTCTCCTTTTGTCTGGAGAGTGCCTTTGGCTAGGGAATGTCCCTAAAAGCAGGTGGCTGGCCTGGCCTGGTAAGTGACCTTGTACAGAGCTCTCTGCAAAGCTGCCTAACTCTGCACACAGTCCCACTTTGGCTTCCTGCCCACATGATGATTAGGTGCTGTATTATAACCAATCAAACCTTCCTGATCATTTGATGCTATGAAAAATTAACCCTTTCCACCAGTACCCCTAAAAAGCCCTTCTATACCCTATCCCTAAAAATAATAAAGTAGACTTTTTTTTTTTTTTTTTTTTTTTTTTTGCTGCAGCAGCCTCTGAAAGTCATTCCACTAAATTCACCTCTGTTCAAACCCTCTCTACCCTTCTGCTCACTTTGTCCTCTAAGGCTGGTGTCCAACATCTTCTGAGGAAGGGGGGTGGTACATGCTTTGGAGCTTTGAAGAAATAGACACAAAGAATGACACTAGGAAATGGAAAGATAATTCATGCTCATGAATTGATAGAACTAATATTATGAATATGATCATTTTATCAAAAACTATTTACAGAATCAATGAAAATCCCAATCTAATCCTCTATTTGATTCTCTAGAGGAACAGAAATCAATTCTTCTAAAACTGATCTGGAACGACAAACAACTCCAGATGGATGAAACGATTCTGAGCAAAAGAAGAACGCTATAGGATTACCATTCCAGATCTTAAGATATATTACAGAGCCATAGTAATGAAAGCAATATATTACTGGCACATAATCAGATCTGTAAACCAATGGATTAAGACTAAAGACACAAAAATGAGTATACACAATTTCAGCCATCTAATATTTGACAAAGATGTCAAAAACAGATACTAAAGAAAAGAAACCATCTTCAATAAATGGTATTTGGAAAACCGGTTGTTCACATGCAGAAGAATGAGATTAGACCAATATCTACCAGCCTGCTCAAGCCTATTTCCAAATTAAACAAAGGATTTTATAATTTTTTATTGTATTCAATAAGTGAATATTTTGGTGATTTTTCATACTCAACCACAACCCTGGTAAATATATAAATACTTACTGTTTGATATTATCCTTCCTTCCTTCCTTCCTTCCTTCCTTCCTTCCTTCCTTCCTTCCTTCCTTCCTCCCTCCCTTCCTCCTTTCCTTCTTCCTTCCTTCCTCACTTCCCTCCCTTCCTCCTTCCCTCTCTTCCTTCCACCCTTTCTACCTTACTCTCCTCATCCTCATTCTTCTCTTCCTCCTCCTCTTAGTGCTTCTTTTTTGTTAACAAGTGTCAATTTGACCGTTGCCCATAATGACCATCAGCAACAGAGGGTAGAAAACCAAAGTCTACTTTATAACACCCAGCACAACAGTTGCTTTGGGAACTTTCTTCAAATCTAGTTTAGCACATTCAAAACAAATAACTCAACACTGTTATTCTCCCTTTGTAACAATCGGCCCCCTAGCAAGTTTGGCATGAAAACTGTTGCACTTGATAGTTTAAGTTAACAATGATCTCCTAACAGTGACCATTTTCTCAAAGATGACACACTCTTACACACACACACACACACACACACACACACACACACACACAATTTAAAGCTTTAGGCCCTGAATCTATTAAATATAACTCTAATGATAAGCAAGGGTTTTTAAAAACATGTAGGCCTATTTAACATTATAACATCGACTTATCATTAAAAGTCCTATAATCATAACATGAATTTCTTTACAGGGCTTTATACATACTTAATGAATTTATAAGCACACCCAAATGAATGCCTTCTTATTCACATTCATCGCTCCCTCCCAACAGATATCTATAGTATTTAAATCTTTTCCATATGCTACTATGTGATCTTAGTTTTCAACTATAATCTATATCTTTGAAAACAACCCTTTCTAACCAAAGTGAATGAATTCATAAGTTTCCCCCCTTTGTGGTATTAGAGACTAAATCTAGCACATCACATGGGTGTTCTACCACTGAGCTATATCTCAACCTCTCCTTTAAATATTTATTTACAAAAGATTCTCACTTAGTTTCTTGGTGTTGTTCTGAACTTACTCTGTAGCTTAAGAAGGCTGTGAACATTGTGATCTTCTGAACTGGCTTCAGTACTGATGTACTGTGATATCAGACTGGCAGCACCATGCCTGGCTGTTTTGCTTATTTTAATCTCCAACATCACTACTAAATCTCCTCCCAGACTGTGCTATATTGCACAAGATTCTTATTGGAATACTCTTAGGTTTTAGGAAAGAAATAGTACTCACCCTAATAACATAACTTGCAAACTCAGATCCTCATTATACTTATGTACATCTTCTAATGTTTAAGTCTCTACCAACATTTTTCTTTTACTGCTTAGTACCATGTGCAAAGCATTTACCCAACTGAAACGTGCTGCTGCTTCTATTAGAATTCATTTGACTAGACATTCCTTTTGAAACAATTCTCATTTCTGACTCATTGCTGACAACTTATCTCCATAGAGGACTTCTGGAATTACATTGCTTCTTTTCCCTCACTCTATCTATACTAATTCCACTTTGCAATTTTTTGAAGCAACCTACATATGCAACTAGAGACACAAGCTCAGG
>NC_034593.1:123944502-123993598 GCF_900095145.1 Mus pahari | reverse complement strand
TCTGTATCCATTCCTCTAATGAGGGACATCTGGGTTCTTTCCAGCTTCTGGCTATTATAAATAAGGCTGCTAGGAACATAGTGGAATCATTGGGAAGAGAGGCCCTCTGGTCTTGCAAACTTTATATGCCCCAGTACAGGGGAATGCCAGGGCCAAGAAGTGGGAGTGGGTGGGTAGGGGAGCAGGTAGGGGGGGAGGGTATAGGGAACATTTGGGATAGCATTTGAAATGTAAATAAAGAAAATAATAATAATAAAATTTTTTAAAAGTAACCTCAATAACATTAAATGTCCTACCAAAATCTGACAAGGCACAACCATTTGTCAGCTCTGTTCCAGCTAACTTCACAGACAAACTCTTGCCCCTCAAAAAGTATTCATGTTGATTAAAGTCAACAGTAATCTCTATCCAATAACATCCCAAACACCATCCAATAACCCATGTTACAAATCATAAATAATGATGTCAATAAAGTTAATTTAAACATTCTAGAACTTTGGTGTATTCCTCAGTAACTGTTGGTATGGAATATCTGGCTACTACCAGTTGTCCCCTTGACAGATTAAGTTCATTATGGATGGTAAAGAAGAATAGAAGAACCCACCTCAACTAACCATTCCATAGTTAATCTGTAAAAATAATGTACATTGGATTTTGAAGAAAATCCTACCAAACCTACTTAATAGAAGAGTATTTCATAATTTCCACATAGACTCTAACTGGGCATAATGATACAAAAAGTCACCAATGTATACTTTGCCTGTTAGAATATGAATAACCCATAATCAAAAATTCACCTTTTAACAAAAATTAAGAATCATTTGTTCATTGATCTACCAGACTGGTCAAACATTTCAGCATGATGAAAGCCTGGCTCTGTGGTGGGGAATCTGCCAGTCTTTCATCATCCTCCAGGACTATCCATCACATAGAATAGCTGTATTCCTCTCAGTTACCAAGTTGGTTAAGATGCATCGGATACTCCTATGTTAATAGAACACACATATTCTTTACCTGCCTGTTAATCCCTAAAAGTTGAATATTATGTTTTGATTTATATATTTTTCTAGAAATCTGATTAGAAACATTAGGATTAGTTTACTCACTAATTGAAAAAGAATTATTTTATTGAAAATTTCAGTGTTGGGTAGTGATGAAACAAAAGACATCTTGATTGAGTCTAGAAGGAACTGCTCTCTATTTTGGGGTTTCCAAAGCCAAAGTAGTTATAATCCAATAAAGGATGGGTAATATTAACATTACTCACTGGTAGCTACAGCATTTCTGACCCATATGTTATTGTGGGAACAAATGGCTTTGTGAGTTCCAACAGTAGTCACAAACTGACCGACAGTCATTCCACATATGATTTCACTAATTTTATTGAGTATTCTGTGGTGGGCATCAGATGGTAAAACACCTCACCTGTTTTCTCACCATACAATTTATCATTTTTATTCATCCCTAGTTATTATGGTCTCCTGTCTCTCTGTGAGAAAGGATGCAGTAATCCAAACAGAGTCTCATTTGATTAGGGAAAAATCCTGGTTCATCTTCAGTGTACAATTAAAGCTACCTGGGACGTCTTCTAGTTTTGCTTCCAATATTAAATGCTCTACTCCCCTGATGTCTTATGACACAGAGAAAATTGCATTCCAGAAAACCCACTGGATATCTCATCTCAATCAAGTCAGATAGAGACTTTGTTTGCCTATGCAAACTAAGAGATCTAAGACTTATAAAGAAGAAGGTATTTTGACCCCACAGTTTTAATCTTAATGACAGCTGTAATCTCAGTGGTTCATTTAGCTAAATAATAGCATTCTGACCCTTCCACTGGCTTATTTTAAATCCCAGCTGACCATCATGCTCATATGAATCTGAATGTTAAGAGTAGGCAAACTTTTATTAATATTTGATAAATATTATCCATCCTGCATTGGCTTATTCTCACGCTAATGCAATTTATAGAGCAGCTTAATGGAGAAACATCCTAAGTGAAGAATATTTGGAACATACTAAACTACTTTGGCTTTGGAAACCCCCAAATGGAGAGCAGTTCTCTCTAGAGAACTCAATCAAGATGTCCTTTGTTCCATCACGACCCAACACTGCAATTTTACATAAAATAATTTTTATTTTTTCAAACAGAGAGAAATGGAAGTTTTAAAAGTACTGTCAGTACTAAGAATGTAGGCATAAACTTTAAACTCTGACATACATTGTCCCCTATGTGCCTTCCACATTTAATAATGTATGAGGACTGTGCAGGTTTGATTGAACATGTGTATAAATTTTAAATTGTGCATTCAATATAATCCTGATGAATAAAGGCATATATTAAATCATCTGAAGTATATAACACATTGATTGTTTACCCACTTAAATGAATCAATCATACAAATATCCAGAACATTGTATCCTTCCTCCAACATAGGCTATACAGTTATCAATCATATATAGTATGTTAACTCAAGCAGTCATCTAAAGTATGCTAATAACCATCAACAGAGTTTCTTAACTACAAAGCTTTGAGCAATTAACAACCTTCTTATGAAGTTTATTGATCCTGGATCAATAAAATTTAAGGAGTTCTATAGTAACACTTGTACTTTCTGGGAAATTTAAGGTTGCTCATTTCTTCTCTTAAGTAAGATGTCTTGATTGATTGACTAGTTTGCCTGGGATCACACTTAACTATGATATTATATACATGGTAGATTTTAAAAAAGAAATTCTGAAATCCAACATGGCCAACAGGCCATTCAATTGTGCACACTGTAGCTGAGCCAGCTAAAGTCATCAAAGAGACAGGTTGCAAGACAATCTGGGTCATCTTCCCAAAGCACCCAAGAAATACCTTATGCGGTCTGGAGTTTTGTGGACATTACTCAGGAGAGGTGGTGGGATAGAATCTATTAGAGAAGTTATATACTCTCACAGAGTAGAGAAAACATCATAAAAAAGTAAAAGATTCTAAAAGGATTCTTGACTCTGGACCACACTTGAGACTATGTTGTTGGGCCAACTTTCTTCTGTGTCTGCTAATTCCTTTTGCCTGTATCTCATTATCAGTCTTGCATTTTTCTAGACTCTCCATCCACTTATTAATCTTGGCACCCAGTTTCTTTTTCTTTCTTTTTTTATTAGATTATTTTCTTTATTTACATTTCAAATGCTATCCCGAAAGTTCCCTATACCCTCCCCTCCCTACCTGCTCCCCTACCCACGCACTCCCACCTCTTGGCCCTGGCATTCCCCTGTACTGGGGCATATAAAGTTTGCAAGACCCAGAGGGCCTCTCTTCCCAGTGATAGCCGAATAGGCCATCTTCTGCTACATATGCAGCTAAAGATTCTTTCTTTTATATGTGTTCTCCTTTAGAACAACTCACTGGAGGTTTCTCTTATAATCAAAGAGTCACTAAAATACTTTCCTTAACAAAAGCCAGTTCTTTAATCATGAGCTATATAATTCTATACTATCAGAAAATCACCATATCCATTCTTACAGAACAACATCTTTTCATATTCAGATGCAAGAGAAAAGATGTGAAACTATGAGTAAAAATATTAAGATTGCCTTTTATTTAAATCTCTATTATCTCTGACATTGTTACCTAAATAGTATAAATTTTAATCAATAATGATGCTTTTAAACCACTCAAGTTCTATGGAGGTATAAATTCTTTGGCTATGTCACCAGGCTTACTTGACAGAAATAAGCTTTTCCAACAGCTGATAACAAATAGAATTACAGGTATCTGATAATGTATTCCCACTTTGAATAATCATGTGTTATTACCTTAAATTGGGTGTAAAAGCATACAAAAGGAGGCGATTGAGAATGAAATGGTGCATCTTTCTGTTGTCTGTTAGAATCATTCTCTTAAATGTGCAGTCTTTGCTAATGTGTAAGCATTTATTCCATACATTTCATCTTCTGCATACTTCACCCATATGTAATAACTAATCTCCAAAGGCACCACAGAAATAGATTATAAATTTTGTTTTCTGATCCAAGAGGGAATATGAGACAGAGAAGATGCTGTCTAACATTGCATGGAGAATTAGGGAAATAATATAAGCAGAACTTCCTAATGTTGTCTGAAAGTCTCAGGTGAGAATGGAGAGGAGATTTTTCTCTCTAAATAAGAAATACTGAGTCAGGAAAGGAGGGATTTTTCAGAGACAGTAGTGAAAACATTGGACTCATTTTTTTAAAAAAAATCTTTTTGGTGTATCAGTAATCACTTTAATTTCTCTTTACTGAGAGTGGGTCAGTTTTGTAGACTCATGGTAAGATATGTGAAGAGAGACACTAAAAATTTTGAGTTCAATTGTTTTTATCTCCTTCCTTTCTTCTTTTTTCCTTTTGTTTCCTTTCCTTCTCTTCCTTTCTTTGTAGCCTTCCTCCATCCCCCTTCCTTCTCTCCCTTCCTCTACTGTTACTTTCTTTTTTAGACACGGTCATATGCATTTTATAGCTGGCCTCAAACTTACTATCTGATGAGAATGACTTTAACCTCCTGATCCTTCTGCCTCTACCTCCTAAGAGCAGGGATTACAGATGTGTACCACCACACTCTAAATATACTGGGGTTCAAACCCAGGGTCTTGTGGATCCTTGGCAACCTTCAACCAATTAAGGTAAAAGCTTTGCCTCGTCTTCCAGTCTTAAACATTGAAAAGCATGGTTGGAAATTTCTCACACATCATTTTGAACTCATCAAATGGAAAAACCCTAATCAGATTTAGGATTTGGTTTGACATGACTGTAGCCATCTTGAATTATAATCACCATGATGGTTCCTGGGTAGCTCTGGTCAGTTTCCTCTGCTAAGTGTTCTCAAGGAGTATACATTAACAAACTTACTTGGGTCAAGCTTGGAGCTTTATGAACCAGAGCTTGATTCTATCAGCACCTGTATAGTACCTAAAACCTTCTACGCTAGCCAGGTATAATATGGCTTGTAGAGTCACTGTTGTCCTGAATATTTATAAGGAACTTATAGCTGATTCACATTCCCAGGATACACCTGGTTTTATTACTTCTGAGAAAGATCTCTGTCAGTAAGTCCCAAAGAGAATGGTTCAACAAAACTTGGGCTTTGTCAGGTCTATTTCTTTGGTTTCATGGAGTCTTGGAGCCAGTTCTTGGAGCCAGTCAGATCATCCAGACCAACAGGTGTTACTGAAGTCTAGCCTTTCATTGATATCTGGTAGAATTTGCTTTTTGTCACTTGAATCCTCTCTTCGTTTTAATTTTGATCTTTCTCCAACTATTAAAACTGAATTTTCATTGTATGAGTGATCTGTTGGCAGGAATGGTTTATTAACTGTTTGCTCAGCTAACTCACAGTTGAGGATGGCTTTGAGCATTAGTAATGGTTTTCACATTTCATCATGGTCATCTTCTTAAGAAGCTCTATAACGTTACAAAGAAAGAACTGTGCATTCATCACAGCTTATAATAACCTGGACAACTCTGACCTTGTCTCTTCTATAGCTGTCTCTCAGGTTTGCTTCATCCTACTGCAAAAACAGAGAGGGCATCCCTCCTCTGGTGTGGTTTGAATGGGAAGTCTTCAAAGGGCTCACATATGTGAACAGCTGGTCCCAACCTAGTGGTGCTGTTTGAGAAGGCTGTAGAACCTTTAAGAAATGGATCCTCATTGGAGAAAATGGGTTACTGGAGTCAGGCCTTAAAGCTTAAGAACTTGGCCCCTCTTTCTGTTCGTTCTTGGCTTCCTGGGTAGCTATGCAATACCACCAGTAGCCTTATTTTTTGTCCTACTATGTTTCCCTTGCCACCATCCTTGTCATTCTTCTGGAACTATAATCCAAAAGGAAATCATTCCTTCCTTAAGCTACTTTTAAGGCGTTATAACAAAGACACCCTCATAGCCCTCATTTCAGGTCTGTTCAGTTGTTTCTAAGTTGATTATCCAGAAACTGTCTGGCTTTGGGGTGCTGTAAAAGTCTCCAATCTCATCCTGAATTTTTTTTTTAAATTCTTGTTCCTTTGTACAAAGTGATAATAATGTCACTCTCAATTTTGTGTTTTGATATCTGAATGTAAGGGTATGGAGTGTGTACATGCATGTTCCTCTTTATTCTATCATGTTACATCCTGAGAGTAGAAAACACATAGTGATTTTCACCTTGGATTCCACAGAATATTGCTACAATATCAGTTAGCCAGTCTTCACCTGGGGTGAAGGTGGTGATCCCTGTCATCATTATGGACATTGACTGGATTTCTAATTTGTCCTCACACTGAAAACACAGAATTCAGTGTCTATTTATTTTCATTCAAGGAACTATTTGCATACATGATACAGTGAGCACATAACAGTCAGAAGTCCTTCTACCTTTCTCCCCTGAGCTAACATCTGTAATAAAAATCCCAATTTCCTTTTTTAAAAATGCCTTAACCCAAAGGACTTACAGAGATAAAATTTTATATATGATTACCTACCAATGTGTTCCTAGGTGAAACAATTTGGAAGAGTTTTAAGACACTTGAATAAGGAGTTAATCAGAATGTTTGCCTCTAGATGTAAGGTTGTATTCTGTCAATATGCCGGCATAAATTTATCATGTCCTGAAAATGTGAATTTAATGTGATAAAAATAGGACTATCAATTACCACAGTGTTCTAACTACACAACACATGGTCTGTGGGCAAATGAGCAGCACAGACACTTGTAAAAGTCAAGGATGTGATAGCAATGGATCGTTATCTTTTCCCTGAGTCTCTAGGGATGCCTTGGCTGAGAACACTGCAAGTAACGTAATGTGTCCTGCCCTTTCCTTGAAATGGCTGCTATTACAGGCCCATTAGTGCCACGGGCACTTATCTTCTGCTTTCAAAGATGGCTCAGGAGAGGTGTGCCAGACTTCAGTGAGTGCAGTTTGACTAGGCAGTATCTTCCAGCATGTTTGAGACTATCAGCTATGATGTGACAGATTTAATATCCAGCAAAGCCATAGCTTTTCCTGGTCAGTGAGGTCTATTGAAGCATGGTCACATTTGATACAGAGGTAGCTCCTAGGGTTTCCACCCTGAGAATGAGAAGGAAGCACCAATGATAGCAATCAGCACTTGTGAGAAGTTACTAGTAACCCATCTAGAAAACGTCTTCTTGTGTGTTGTTTTTCCCATTAGCACTTTAATTATATAGTAGACATGAAAGTTACCTGGGATGAAGAAGATTCATTCAGGTAGCTGGAGCTCAGTGTCACTGTCCCTGAGGATAGTAAATGTGGAAATTTCTATTGGGTTGAGCAAAAAAAGAATTATTGGGTCATGCAACAAATTATGCCATGAATATGTTCTCTAGTTCATAGGTTTCAAACATGACAAGATTGCCTGAGTTGGCAGAGACAGTAATGGTAACCATGTTCCTCCTACTTTGCCTTAAAACTAATAGAAAGGACTGATATCTTTTAATGAATATTTTAATTGTTTAGTAGTACTGCCTACTTGTACTTTGTAAAGATACCTACTTCATCAACAAAAATGAAATAGATGCAACAATGAAGTTTAATACCAAATGCTTAAAGTGTGACAAGATTTCTGCTACTGCAAAATATAAGAGAGCATCCCTCTGGCCTAGTGTTGGCCCTGGGTCCCAAGCTCAACTGTGGTTTAAAGGAACTTAGACTGTGTACAGAGAAGAGATGACAGTGATGTCATCAGCTAGGGAACTGAACTGGAGCAGAGTTTGTCTACAGTTTCAATGTGACTCTCTGAGAATGAGTAAGGATGAGTTGGTGCACACCACAGTGGAACCGGAAATGTGGTGACAGAGAAGAAAAAGCAGAGCCAAGAGTTCAGGAAAACTACACGCACGCTCTGTGTTAACTTCTGTAACTTAAGAGGTATGCTTATGTAGGCACAAAGTTGCCATAAACTCACAGAAGAACTTCTTGGTGTATATCACACACACACACACACACACACACACACACACACACACACACCACCACCACCACCACCACCACCACCACCACATCATACTACACTGTGTCACAAGGTCCACTACAGTTGATGAATTAAATACTTTTTATATATCTGTAGATAATTTTTTCCTTTTATCAGACCATGTGATTACACTACTCTGAAATAAATGTTTTTTCTAATGTTGACAGTCTTATTTCTGGAATAAACAATTTTATCAGAACAATTTCTATATTTTACATAAGGTCTGAGTTTGTTTTGTTCATATGATTATAATATTAGTCTATAACTTTTCTTATACTGACCTTCAGTGTGGGTATCCCCACTGTTGTGGATTATTGGCCAACGTAGTCCAAGAAGGTAGAAGGTGAAGAGACTTCATACAGGGTGTTCTTGTGATTGCCTTTTGACTGCCTGTGGTGAAAGACCACAAAGGGGCCAGCTGTCAGTAAGCAGATCAACTTAATTAGGGTGATTGAAGGCCTATAGAGTTTGGGGGAACTGAGAATCAAGAAATCCAGGATGGGCAAGGGTTATTGGCTGGGGGCTCACTGTACCTGGGGTGCCCCCTTAACCATGGAGAAATGTTTCAGGAATCTCAAGTGCTGGCTTAACAGGTTTTATGAGGAGAAAGGAAATTGGTCCTATAAACTAATTGAGTCTATATGGTATTTCTCAGGTAGACGTGAATATGGGGACTTAGAACTCCCTGGGAAAATCGGCTAATGAAGGGGGTCCTCTATTACACTCTGAGCCCCAAAAGGCTATCTGGTCAATGGTAGACATCAACCTTAACAGAGATGCCTCACACTTCAGGGATTTAATTTTTGTGTATGTCCATAGCATATGTAAGTACTTATGTTTATGTGCATGTAATAGAGGCCCACATGCATATGTGTACGAAGGGTAGAGAGTAATGTCAAGTGTCTTTCTCTACCTCTCTCCACTTTGGAGTTCTAGATAAGGTCTTTCCCTGAACCCAGAAATCACAGATTGGCCTGAGTACTGGCCATACATCTCTGCACCCCAGCCCTCGGTTTAGAGATATGTGAGTTTCCATGCCTGGCAGGTTTTTACATGGGTGCTAGGCTAGGGATCCCCAATCTAGTTCTCATGCTTCTGGGGTGGGTAGTTGCTGATTGAGCCATCTCCCCAACCCATGTGTTGTAGCCTTTGAAAAAGGTGCTTGTTTGCCTAAATAAATGAGTGTGATGTTTTCCTTTCCTTCAAACTTCTAGAATAATATGGAACTACAATTTCCTTGAATGTGTAAGAGAATATATTTGTAAAGGTCATTTAAGCCCACTGTCTCTTTTACAAAAGCATTCTAAAATATTGATTCAGAATCTTTAAAGGTTATGTTATTATTCAGATTTTTTCTCTACTCTTTGCTACTTTATAGCAAACCATTTTCTGGGCATCTATCTGTCCATATCTTGCTTGTTTTCAAATCACCTCACTATAATATTTTTATTTTTAATCTTTACTGCATTTGTGACATCTTCTGTTTCTTTCTATGTAAATATCACTGATGTCATCCTCCAAAGTGCTTATTCATTGTTTTACCTGTGAAATGTGAGGTTTCAATTTTTGGTAAGCACTTTATGCCTTCTTTTGGCACATATAAATTACTAGCATCTCTGTTCAATTGGCTGCTGAGTAGCTCCAAATTTCTTCTTCTTCAAAAATAAGTCTACCTTGTCCAACAGTATTAATGAAGAGGGTTCATCACTCTTTGTATATACTCTTTATAGCTTTGCTAACAATTATACATGCATGGGTTTATCTTTGGTCTGTTTTGGTTCGTGGGTTTATGGATCTGTTTTAAGGGGTGAGGTCAAGCTGTTTTAATTGCTATAGCTTGGGCATACAGTTTGAAACCAAGCAATGCGATGATTCTATCTTCATTATTTTGCTCACAACCACCTTGACAATCATTTTACCCTCCCACTGATTCCACATGGATTTTAGAATTTCTATGAATACATTCATAGAAATGGATAGACTTGATGGAATTTCTATGAATACATTCTTGTCGGAAAAAAATGCAATTTGAATAAGAATTTTGCTGAATCTATGAATTGCTTTAAGTAATTCATTTATTTCTATCTTTAGTTTCTTTTATCACTCTTTGATAATATTCAATATATAGGTCTTTTATTTCCTTAGTTAATTGTTTCCTAAATATTTTGTTTTCTATAGCTATTGCAAGTAGATTTTTTCATTTTTATTTGACTGGTACATTGTTAGTATATTTAAATATTAACTAATTTTGCATGTTGAATTTTGTCAGGTGGTTTTACTGCATGCATAAATTATTTATTAATAATATTTGGTAGAGTTTGTGGGATGCTATTATGTGCTATTACTTCACCAGCAAAGAGAAATAATTGAACTTCTTTCTATCCTCTCCTTTTACTTTTATCTTGCTTAATTACTCTGATAAGGATATCTAATACTGAGTTGAGTGTGGTAATCGTCATCTATATTTTAGAGGAAAATGTTGAAATATTCCTTGAAGTATTTTATCATCAAATCAAAGAATAGATACAGACAACTCATATGTAGTATTTCCTGTGCTGAAGTATATTCTTTCTATCTGAATGAGTAAAAAACTGGTCAGGCTTTTTTAATGAAAGGATATTGAAATTTTTAAAATACTTTTCTGTATCTCATGGGTTGACAAGATGGCCTTTCTTCTTAATTTTGTTACTGTGAGGTACCACATTTACTTATTTGCATATAGTGAAGCATGCTTTTACCTCAGTCACACAACTTGCATGATCATGGTGAGTGTGGACTTTTCAATCTGTTGCTGAATGAAGCTTTTACATATATGTTCATCAAGAATTTTCATGTTTATTTTTCTTTTCTGGTAATGTATTTGTCTGATTTCGCTATTAGAGAATCCCATTCTTACGAAAATCGTGTGATTCATTTTCCCTTCTCTGTGATATCGATTTGTTTAGTTATTTGAATGGTTAGTGTATCTCTATCTCTACATTATCACATCCTGGCCTTTTCTTTGAAGAGACACACTCTTTCATTTCAGATTGAATACTGTTTCATGTTATTGACTATTTAGATTTTCATTAACTTTATGATTAAGTTTTGTTGTTTGTGGAATTTGGAAGGTTTGGATTATGTGTATGATGACTATGGAGATGATTTATGTTCACTATTTACATGCTACTTAGAATTCTTTGTACATCTGGGACATCTTGTCCCATTTCTTAATATGCTTTTGGTTGAAATGGGTCATGGATGTATTATAATTTCAGATCTACAAATTTTACATGACAACTAACTTCCACATTTAAAAAAAATTAAAAAACTTTTCAACCACTGGAATCCATCATCTCTTAAAACTAGAGGTCAATACCTGCAGATAAATTTCCTCTGAGTTCTCTTGACAGGCAAATTTTTCTAAAATAAGCACTGGGGAGAATTGATTGTATGTGTGTGTACCATGTTGATGTGGTTTGGCAAAGCCAGAAGAGTGGAGGGGATCCTTGGAACTTAAACTACAGACAGCTGTGAATATCCTGATGTAGGTAGGGACTGGGAAAAGAACCCAGGTACTCTGCAAAAGCAGCCAGTGCACTTATCTGTTGAGTGTTTCACCATCCTTCTCCCTACCTAATTTTCCTTTGCCTTCTCATTATGTCACAGAAATACCAGTTATTGGAGCTCCCAGAGTTTATGGGTAGGTCCCAACCTTCCATTTTACTACAGATGTCCACGTTAGATTTAGAGGTTACTTCCTCTCTAGAGTGATGGTTTTCTTTCATGTTTTGCCATTGAGAAGATCTTGAGCTGATATAGCTGATATATATATATGTGTATATGTGTGTGTGTGTGTGTGTACATATGCATATGCATATTTATTTTGTATACATATATATCTATGTATACATAAAAACATATATATATATATTTATATATGCATATATGTAAGCTTGCTTTTCAGATAATAATATATGTGAAAATCCATGCAATTTAAACCTAAGCTTGTGGATTTTTTTCCCTGTATTGAAACCATCTCATTTCATAATATAAATATGTATACTGAATAGCTATTGAGAGTACTAGCTAATAGTTTGGGAGAATGTTTTTTTACTTCCTCTCCCTAATCTCTCATGTACTAAGTAATTGTTTCTTTCTGTAACACACACATACACATGCACATTTACATGTGCGTACATATACACATGAACATACATGTGCAGACACATGCACATAAACCAACACATATACACACAGATTGTTCTCCCTTCTTTTGCTTTGAGTGAAACTACTTAGTCCTACTATTACAACCGTACAGATATGTATATATTTCTCAAGTATGCGTTTTCACATCCCCAAATTTTGTTTGATTAGATTGTAGTTTGATGCTAGGATGTTTACCTTGAATCCATTCATCTTGATTCAATCTTCTGTATGACAGGGAAAAAAATGAAGTCTCAGTTTTAATATTAACTTTTGAAATGCATCCTAATAAGAGTCGATGGCACTCCTTACTGAACTGAAACCAATCACTTGCAGCAGATGTTCAAAACCATCTTAAATACAGCTCTGTTGTATTTCACTGTCTCTTTTGATCTCCATTTGTTTCATCGAATTTGTTGTCCTCTGGAGCCCGTCTGTGGGTTTCTGTTTTAAAATCAACAGCACAAGATGGAAAACAATTGGAGGCAAAGAGATGAGTAAACTAGTGAAGAAGTAATTCAATAAATGTGTTCAAGACCTATAAAATATCTCAAGAATATTTGGAAAGATATCTTCAATGCAGAGAAGTTTAGTAATAGCCCTTAAAATCTGCATTTCATATGTTTCTTTGAAATGCCATCACACTGACTGTCTACGTGGTTCTTGTTCATGTTACACACACTCAGCAGTGTCGATTTCTCTCCTGGCATGGCTAAACTTTACTTCGTGTTATGATGGTTAATTTCCAGTGTCAACTTGATTCAATTCAGAATTGCCCGGGGTAATTAATGAGACACATCTGGGATTTTTGTATTATTGTAATTTCAGATAGGATCGGTTGGAGAAGGAAACCCTACCTTAAATGTGGGTGACACTATCCCCTGGGCTTCTTGACTGAATACAAAGGGGAAGGAGATAATCAGCTGAGCATTGGCTTGACTCATTCTCTGCTGCCTGGTCAGGATTTGCACCAAGCAGCACCCACCACCAGGCCTGCTCTCTCATGGAAGGCTGTACTCTTCTAAACTGGGAGCCAAAGAAAATCTATACCCTTTACGTGGAAGTTTTGTATGGTGCTTGATGATAACAAAGACAAAATAACTAATGTGCCATTTTTTAAACCTACACAAGTCAGTGTGTCTTGGCTTTTGCGAGCAAAATTTGAACTGTAATAGTGTGCTTCCTGATAGAAGCACTCGAGTGCTAATGCCCTGTGTTCCTTCTCTCTCTCCCCCTGTAGCAGGGATCAAGAAGGACAGGATCATTAATAATGATAATTATAATAATGATAATAATAATAATGATAATAATAATAATGGCCCATAGGATGAGTCTCAAGTTGGGCCAGTCATTGGTTGGCTATGTGTCTGCTCCACCTTTGTCCCTGCATTTCTTTTCGGTAGGATACATTTGAGGATGAAGGTTCTGTGAGTGGGCTGCTGTACGTATCCCTCCACTGGGAGTCCAGCCTGGCTAGAGTCAACTCTAGACACAGGCTCCACATCCCCTCCACCCCCTGGCTAGGAGTCTTAGCCCCATAGAATCCCTAGGACATCTCCCTATCCCAGGTGTCTGTCCACTTCCTAGAGATGCCCCCCACACACATACATACACAGTGTCTGCCGCATATTTCCAATCTATCTCCCCAGCTCTCCCTATACCTAAGTCCCCTACCCTGTTCCTCTTCCCATCCCCACTGCCACCCAGTTCTCTACTTCCATCTATCTACCTCTGATGGATATTTTATTTCCATTTCTGAGTAAGAGTCAAGCATCCTTTCTTAGGCTCTCCTTGTTATTTGACTTCTTTGAATCTGTGGGTTGTAGCATAATTATCCTGTACTTTGTGGTTAATATCCTTGGCACTATTAATGATACCCTGTTATGCTTGCAGACAGAAGCCTAGCATGGCTGTATCTGAGAGCTCCATCAAAGTAGCCAACGGAAACAGATACAAAGACTCATAGCCAAACGTTAGACGGACCTCAGGGAGTCTTGTAGAACAGTTGGGGAAAGGATTGAGAGACCCAAAAGGGATAGGGATACCCACAAGAAGGGCAAAAGAGTCAATTAACCTGGACCCATAGGGACTCCCAGATATTGAACCACCAACCAAAAAAGCAAGCACAGGCTGTACCTAGCTCCTGTCCCCTTCTCCATATGTAGCATATGTGCAGCTTGGTCTTCATGCTGGTCCCCCATCAACTAGAGCTGTCTCTGAATCTGTTACCTGTCTGTAGAGCCAGTTCTGGCCTCAGTGGGAGAGGATGTGTCTAGTTCTGCAGTGACTTGATGTGAAAGGGTGGGGTAATATGGGTGGGGGCTTCCGGTTCTCAGACAGGAGGGGCTGTTTGAGGGGAGACCAGAGAGCAGCAGTGTTTGGGATGTAAAGTGAATAAATAATTAAACTAAAGAAAAACAAAACCAAAACAAACAAAACCCGTCCTCAGCTTGAGCACATGAGACCCATTTTTGAAAAGGTATTTACAATGTACTGAATTTTCCTGAATGGCAAGATGTAGCAAGGTTTAATGTCTTTTGTTGCAGTTGTGATCTTTTAGGTCTTTGGTATGTCTATATTGTTTTTTCTTCATTAATACATATTATAATTATTTGGCTATTTTCCTTATCATTTGTAAAGAGATCCAAGAATGGATAATTATAGTCTTCATAAACAATGTTTGGAGTGAAGATAAGTAAATAAAATGATTAAATTAATCAGAAAATAAAGACAAAAAAGACAAGATCTTCCCAGGGGTCTTTTAGGAGTCAACAGAGAACTGACTCAGTGTAGATGGCTAGTTACCGAGATTTGATTCTCTACAGAAAAAATATGCCAACCATTGGACTGAGCATGGGGTCCCCAGTGGAGGAGTTGGAGAAGGGACTGAAGGAGGGAGCTGAGGGGGTTTGCAGCCCCATGCAGGGAGCAGCAGTGTCAACCAGCCAGAACTCCTGGAGCTCCTGGGAACTGGACCACCAACAGAAGTGTACAAATACAGAGACCCGTGGCTCTGGCTGCATATGTGGCAGAGGATGGCCTTGTTGGACATCAATAGGAGGAGAGGCCCTAGGGCCTGAGGTTGTTCCATGTCCCAGTGTAGGAGAAAGCCAGGACAGGACTGGAAGACAGAAGAGGGTGAGTAGGGTCCACCCTCATAAAGGCAAGGGGGGGGGGAGTGGATGGGAGTTTCCAATGGGGAGACCTGGAAAGGGGAGAACATTTGAAATGTAAATAAAGAAAATATCCATAAAACCATGGAATTAATTTCTTAACATTAAAACTTATAATTGATGTCACTAATAATTATAGCTCGATTTAGATTGATTTGACTAAAACCAGGTGGGAGATATGAACTACCTTACACAATGCAAAATGAACAATTCATGAATGTGAGCAAGGAGCGAACAATTGAAACCTTTTGTATCTAAGCGCCATTCATATTTTAAAACAATCCAAGATGTCCGATGAGCAGGGTGTTAATTTAACTTATCCCATTTGTTTAGTGCGACAAATTTAACCTTTTCTATATTGTAACATTTTGTTCTGAGTTAAAGTACATGGGTGTATAGAAAGATTATTGTATGGTAAAATTCTCTGTTAATCATAATAATTATCTAATACAGTAACTCTGATCTGCTACCTTGTGTTCTTGTCAGCCCAGGATTTACTTTGGAATAAACTTCACTATGAAGTGCTTTCTAGAGGAACAGAACAGAAGGAAGTGTGTGTGTGTGTGTGTGTGTGTGTGTGTGTGTGTGTGTGTGTGTGTGTTCAAAGGAGATTCACTAGATTGCCTTAGAAAGTGAGATAGGTTGTCAGAAAACAGCTGTCCACACACTGGAGAGGCTGTGTAGAGTCTGTAACTGCTCAATTTGTGAGGCTGGATGACTCAGTTGTCCAAATTTGTGCAGAAGATTTAGAAGATTCCTGAAATGTTAGTCTTCAATATGTATGCGAATATTTGAGAAGTCAGAGTCTGGTGTCAGCACAGAACGTCAGCAGCAGCAGCAACAACAGCAGGAAGAGGAGGTGGGGGGGAGAAGGGTGATAATGATGACTCGTGGTAGTACTAGAAAAAGCAAAAGCATCAAGTGTGCTCATCTGAGAGAAGGAAAGCTAGGCAGGAAGACAACATTGCTCTTCCTTCAACTCACTTCATACTTATGTAGCCACGTCCACTCAGAGAGGCTTTCTCTGTTAATCTTTCTAGAAATTACTCTAGACCCATTCACAGGAGAGGTTCATTAGTTGATTCCCATCTAGGTGATAATCAAAACTAACCACCCCAGGAGGTATGTGGGAAACAAGAAGGCTTCATTGTCACAGGTACAGTAGACTTTTTGTGTCACTTTGTTTTGATGGGTCACACAAGGTTGCTTGGCTGTTCACCATCTGAATTCCTAACTCATGTTGGGACCTTCCTCACCCTCCCTGTTTTGCCTGAAGGAACTACTTACAGGTTTGACACAGAACTGGCAGGGGCATCCAATGACTGGCACCTGACACTGGAACAGAGGGCTGTCTGCAGACCACGGGTACTATTCTCCAGCTTTATCTCTTACCTTTTGCTTGCCACATGACCTTCCTTCTCTAGCCAGGAAAATAGTTTTTGAAGGTCATATCACCAATAATTCATCTTATCCTTAAATTGATCAGTCAGGTTCTGTCTCTAATTATGAACATTTTTCTGACGTAATCTGCCGCTCATAAGCTCTGTCAGTTCTACACTGGCATGATACTGAGAGTTTGTCATGCTGATACATAGCAAATACAGCTTTGGCTTGTATAGTTCTATGTCTGATAGCACCTAAGCTACGTTCCTGTTTTTTAGTTACTCATCACATGGATGTTATATAATTCAGGGATTCCTAGAGTAACTATACACACACACACACACACACACACACACACACACACACACATATATATATATATATATATATATATATATGCTATATAATATATATGTGTGTATGTGAATTATAATACATATAATATTATAATATTATATATTATGCTTATATTATATATTAATGTACATAATGTTTATTTAATGCATAATAATATTTAATAATATATATTCTAATAAAATTCATATTTTTGTTAGAATTACTTACTGGCTATGCTTCAACTAATTCAACAATGGCTATACATATAGGATATCCAAAACTCCAGTAAATGTTATGTCCATGAGGCTGTATGTCTCAGCTTGTCTTTAGTATACACCAGAATCCTCAAGAAATAGGCTACAACACCAATGAAGAAGATTTACTAGCAAGGGTGGGAAGAAACAGGCAAAATGAGCAGACTTCCATCTTCCATGTCCTTTATATATGCTTCCAACAGAAGGTATGGCCCAAATTAGAGGTACATCTTCCCACCTCAAATATGCAGATTAGAAGTAGATCGTCCCACTTCAAATGATCCAATTAAGCAAAAGTCCCTACAAGGTATGCCCAGTTAGTTTTGAGTTTTAGTTAATTCCAGATGCAGTAAGATAGCAATCAAGAATAGTTATCACAAATGTCTAATATCTCCCACTCAGGCATAGACACACTTAACATATAATAATGTATACTAACATGTAATCATGAGACTTGTGAAGGAAGCATGGATAATCAATGGAGCAAATACTCTATATTTTTCACATGTGTGTAGGTACATTTAGTATATGTTCTTCAATGTTAAAGTTGTATAGTGTCTCTATTAAATGATTATGTATGTAAACTTTGTATCAATCTCTTAAAAAATAGCCAAAATTTGGAGAAAACTCATTTGGGAACAAAAGCATTGAATCAGATTATGGTCTATTTTATAAAGGTTTGTATGAATATTAACTGAGTAGAGCTTCTGGGAATTTACTTTGATTTGAGTTTTGAGTTCATATTACAAGGACAATAAATGTGTAGAAAAATCACCATGAGTAAAAGGGTGCAGTTTCAGTCCACAAACATTTAGAGATATCAATTACACAGAAGGAACTCCTCTCGGCACTTCAGTAATGAGAGGAGAGTGATTCCTGTCCTCGAGCAGTCTGATGCTCAATTGCATAAGCCACTGGCTGTGTATAAGCCAGGTACAACTTAATGGAAATACACAGATAAGCTCAGGGTAGCGTTTCTCTCCTCATTCATTTTAAACAGCATTCCCCATATGTCCAACTTAGAGCTTTGCATGCAGAAAAAAAAAATTCCTTAACTTTTATCCTAGCTATAAGCCAGTCTCGTGAATCAATCATTAAAACGGTGGGTTTATAAAACACAGCTTTTAATGATGTAACTTGAGATCTTGCATACCTGTGCTGGCTAGTATTATGCCAACTTGACAAACAAATTAGAGGTATCTGAAAGAAGAGGTCCTTAATTGAAAAAAAACAAAACAAAAAACTCATAAGATCTGGCTTTAAGGCATCTTCTTAACTTGTTATTGATATGGGGCGGGCCCATCCCATTGTGGGTGGTGCCATCCCTGGGACGGTAGCCCTTGACTCTATAAGACAGCAAGCTGTGCAAGCCATGAGAACCATGTCAGTAGGCAGCATCCCTTCCTGGTGTCTGCNCCAGTTTCTGCCTCCAGGACCTCGCCCTGTTTAAGTTCCTCTCCTGTTTCATTTCAGTGATGAACGCCTACTATGGAAGTTATACGCAGAAAAAAACCCTTTCATCATCAATTTGCTTTTTGAACATGGCGTTATGTTACAGTAATAGATTCCCTAAGACCAGACCCACATAAAGAAGCCTGTAACTTTCCCTGAAGAGAGCCACACTTGCCCTCTTGGGTGTGTTTTACTCTCACAGAGGGACTTTCTTTCCTTTTTTTATTAGTAAATGCAACTTTGCTTCATACTGCTTTCCCTGAGATTCATTCTTCATCACAGCCATAAATCCTTGTTTTGCCTGATGGGGGTCCCCAAGGACAAAGGGAATTTTTTAGAGCTTCTTTGGGGACAGGATAGAACTCTAACTCTGGGTCTATTGGAGGTGACACATTGAAAATGCACTGTTTCTCTTCTTGTACCTGATAAATTTCTCGTTATCCCTCAAACAGCGGTGAGAGGAAACCTTCCTGCCAGTCCAGTATACCCTATAAACTCTGTCCATAGTACTTTACACTCTCCATTTGTTTCTGTAGCTTTTTTTTTCTCTTTTCATGTCATTATCTGCTCCCTACACAATAATGTTATTCAGTTTTCAGTGTTCACATAGTTTTTGATCAAGGAATGAAGGCAATAGATAGTCAAATATGGTGTAATGAGTGCGGGATTTGGAGTAAATCCTGGGAATCACATAGTCAGGTCATATAAACCTAGAGTCTGGAGTATGCCAACATAGGTTCAAGCTATATTTAACCCAATGGGACCGTGGGGACTTAAAGAAGGGACATGGTAGTTCTAGTAAAGGAAAACATTCAGAAAGTCCAGAAAGATACTCAGAACTTCTAAAAATGGCACAGATCCACCATATCCTGTCTCCTAAGTGTCTGGCTTTGAGCACAAACTCATTAGGAGCAGCAGAAGATGTCCCTATCCATCACAGAGACACATTCAGTCCTGAAATGGCATAACAAAATTACACAAGAGCTCCAGAAAAAGTGTGTTTGGCTCTCTCTGTGATAGCAGGGTTCTCTCTCTCTCTCTCTCTCTCTCTCTCTCTCTCTCTCTCTCTCTTCTCTTCTCTTCACCCTACAAGAAGGCAGAGAACAATAGCCTGAGCTGTGACTGTCTAGCAGAGGTGCATCTTGGCTAGTCCTCTACCTAGTGAGGCCTTTACAACTCATTCCTTTGCTTGGGAAGACACGATAACTCATTCCACACAGTTTTTATTCTTCAGCTTTCACTTGATTTCATGGCCAGTTATGAAGTCTGTTATTCAGACCACACATGAGTGATGGTCACTCTGGAATGCCTTCCACTTTGTACTTCTAATGGAAATTCTGGTATTCTTTTTTGGTTTAGTTTATTTCATGTATTTATAAACCATGACATCATCTTCTGAATTCTAGGGTTACAGGTGGACACCACTATGCCCTGCTTATGCATTGCTGGGGAATAAGCCCAAGGCTTTTTATATGTGAGGTAAACATTCTACTAATCCCAATCAGTGCTTATTGGTCACATTTTAATAGAGACTTTTCATTTTTATGTCATATGCAGTTTAGTATATGGGATATGTGATAATTTAGAGTATGATCTTTTATTTGAAAAGGCACCTCAGATCTTCCTATCAACTTGTTAACTGTAATTCATGTCCCTGTGGCTTGTAAGTGAACATGTCATAGTCTCGGATTGTGCTGACAATGATTTTGTCAAGAAAAAAAAAAAGGCAGCTGGACTTTCAGTGCGGGTTAGCAAGTTCTTTACCTACTCGGTTCTGAAGTTCGGCAGTATGCTCTATATGTGTGCAATTACTTCATCGTATTCCATGTTGTTTTGAAGTTCACAATGTGTGTTCTATGTACACGCTAACTATTTTATCTTGTTCTGCATGCTGCAGGCACCATTTGGGGGATAGCCTGAGTGTCAAAGAGACCTAAAATCTTACTATTGGTGTAATCTTTGCAAAAGCTGAGCAACAAGGAACTTTAATTGCCTTGCCTGCACAAGAAACTATCAAGTCTAACTGTGGGTGTTGTATTAAATGAAATTAATTTAAAGCACTGCCTCTCATACATAGATGGCATATAGTTAACTTGATGCTTTATTTATCTCAGTTATTATTAACATATTGATTAATTTATATAATTTATAATTTATATTTATATAGAGTTTACTAATATGAACATTAATTTGTGTCAAAAATTTTGATAAGTTCACCATGGAATACATTTCCAGACTTTCTCATGTGCTTGTAAAGTTCCTTAGGCTTAATGTAGAAACCTCATAATTTAAAAATAGATCCAAATGAGTTTCAGTGTTGCTGAAGTTCTACTGCATTGGATATTATACGTAGACTTAGCTTCTTACTCTTTAGTGGTCACAGTTTCTAGAAGCCACTCCAAGATCTTGAGAAATAAATTGCTCAAAGATGAAACCTATACTTCTATTTATCATTTAACATAATCTCTTTAAGTTTGATTTATTCTCGGCAAATACATATGATAGTCAAAAGGCACCACCTCCTCAAGGAAGGATGTATCACTCTCATTACTTTCTCTCTCTCTCTCTCTCTCTCTCTCTCTCTCTCTCTCTCTCTCTCTCTCTCTTCTTTTTCTTTCTTTCTTTCTTTTTTTTTATATGTAAGAGCATATGCAAGAGGTTTGAGGTTTCGTATACCTGTGTTTGGGATCCATTCTTCTTTATTGTCTCTAGATCCATGGACACACTTCTTTGCACAGTTAGTACACACACATTTTAAAATTTTATTTATTTATTTACTTTCCATTCCAATATCAGACCCCTCCCCTCCTCATAGTACTCCCTCATCTGATTCTTCCCCCATTCCTCCCTGAGTTTCTCCTTTGAGAAGGGGGAGCCTCTTTGGGTATCACCCCACTTTTTTATATCAAATCACTACAGGATTAGGGGCATCCTCTTCCACTGAGGCCAGACGAGGCAACCCAGTTAGGGGATCAGGATCCATAGGCAGGTAGGCGGGCAACAGATTCAGAGATAGCCCCTACTCCAGTTGGTAGGGGAGCCACATGAGGCCCAAGCTGCACATTTGATACAAATGTTCTGGGGGCCTAGGTGCAGACTGTACTTGCTCTTCGGGTGGTGGTTCAGTCTCTGGAGCCACCAGAGGTAGGTAGGTCCAGGTTTGTTGACTCTGTTGGTCTCCTTGTAGAGTCCCTGTCCTCTTCAGGCCACTCACTTCTTCCCTTTACACTGGTATTAAAAAGATCATTTCTATCCCAACTTTAAATTTGGAAATGACTACCTAAATGTAATGATTCTAAAAAGAATTACACTGGGCAAAATGAAAGCAGGGGAAAATGCTAGCTGGTTAGTTTCTAATAAAAAATAAATTAACAGCCAGAATTCAAAGTCAACCCCACTAAGACACATAATTAAATATGCATTTTCTTTGTTTTTATTTCATTTAATTTTAATAAAATATAGATATTTTATTAACTGGAAACAAAGACATTCTCATGTCCTCTAGAAGGCTGATCAAGCTTGTGACTACTAGCTTAAAGGGCAAATTCTTTGTAGCTTTATTTGTCTGTTATACCTATGTATTAACACCTAGAGGTGCCGAGTGTGGTGGCACATGCCTTTAATCCCAGCACTTGGGAGGCAGAGGCAGGCGGATTTCTGAGTTCGAGGCCAGCCTGGTCTACAAAGTGAGTTCCAGGACAGCCAGGGCTATACAGAGAAACCCTGTCTAGAAAAAACAAACAAACAAACAAAAGCAAAACACCTAGAGGTATACTTTTGACACTCATAAATGGTCCTTCTGTCATTTTTTGACAAAATAATTAAAATCCCTTTCCCCATATCCAATCAAAAGTTTTCATTTCTACTGAAAATGAAGAGCTATGTTAGTTCTTTCGGTGTGTTTGAGACAGAGAATGGGACGTACCATTTTCCAAGACTCAGGACAGGCATCAATACTGAAAAGCATGATTAAAATATTTTAACACCACTATTAGTGTCAGTGATAAGCTCTTTAAATTCCTACTCTACACTCATTTTAATTTTTTGATAAAGAAACAAAGATGTTGGTGGATGGGGAGTTTGGCTCTATTGTTAGCAACTGTAGGACTCTTTTGCTGCTCTGCTTTATAAAGCCGAAGGACCATAGGTCAGACAGCCAGTGGAACAACCCTTATGCCATCATGAACATGTTTTGAGCACTCCAGAGACTCTAATGAAACTACACAGCTCTCATAGCTGCTTGTTCCATCTTCTGAAGGCACAACTTTAGCTGGACCTGTTTGAAGCTGTTTAAAGTAAGTCTTTACTCTCCTGTGCCTCTCTGAACTGTAGATGAACCCAATGCCACCTAAACTGAAGGGGAGAACTTCACTAGAAAGGCAGACTTCACCAGAAGGGAGGATTTCACTGAGCAGCAAGGCAGAGGGACTGCTATGTCTGATGCTAAAGAACAGAGCTTCTGATTGGTGTATTCACAAGCCTCCATGGCTGCAATTGGTGATAACAACTCGAGGCTCTGCCTGGGCCATTATCTCTTCTCTTTGGCTACATGAACAGGCTGCTCAGGCTCCCAGAATTCAGTTGGAGTTCTCTCCTATACTACATTCCATGGCACTGAAACATTAGACTCAATAAGATGTATCTCTCCATTTTCTGTTTCTCATCTGCTTGTTCATTTCTTGTTAGTAGAATAGATTGTGCTGATAATAAAGAGAAGAAAGGAGTAGAGATGACAGTCTAGTGGCTGATGAAGAGGAAAGGAGACACCACCTGTAGCAACATCTGAGCACTTAGGATTGTTGTGGAAAAGACAAGACAGCCTGCCAGTCAAGGGAGCAGCGGTGGCTGAATGGTTTTGGAGTGGTCAGTGCAGGAGAAAGAAGACAGTAGAAGTAGACATATAACAAGGAAGGAAAGAAATCAATAGAAGAAAGATACAAGGTTGTAGGGAATCCAGGGGAAAGGACTTGAATCTCCAGGCTCCCAGAAGAGTTTCAGAGAGCCATGAAGTCTATAGGGCCTAGATACTCAGACTCTAGCCTAAGAAATTTAATGCTGACTGGTATTAAGGGCTAAGGAATCCCAGCGTCCTGGTCATGCACAATAGCTGCATCAGGCTACAGAATCTAGATATCTAAGTCCATCATCATGCTATAACACCAGCTGCATCAGAGATCCATAAAGCTTATGTGATAAAGGATTCCAATTCATAGGGTTTGCGCAGGGTTGTAGCATAGATTTAATGTGTCTGTGATTGGGCTTCTGTAGCCCCTTGCTGTGGCCAAATTAAAACATTAAGGCAAACAAATTGTCATGGACCAGGGCTTCAAGGCTTCTTTCTTTCTGCCTACACTCAGCCACCTATGTGCCTAGAATGACAAGGACTCCACCTGCCTGATGGCTCTCATGTGGATTGCAAGGTGTCAAGGTGCCGAGGGATATCACCCTGGGACTAAAGACTTAAAAGCATGATAAACAGAGAGGGCTGTGTTCTCTTGGGACACAGACATAACCTATCATATAGGTTAACAGGGAAACTGGCAAATCTCACACTTGCTAAGATATAATCATATTTAGGCATACTTTAACTATTCTTAATATATAATGTTAAACTTCATAATTCTGGAACTGGAAAGAATAAATATTTTATCAGTAGAAACACAGAATATAGTTTTGAGAGCACAAATAAGATCATTGTGAAGAACCTTTGCTAGACCCTTCTCAGAACAAGTTCTGAACCAATTTCTCATCGCCAGATTGAAATAAAAATGATAATTAACATTTATGTTTTTAAAGATAAATGCATTAATAAATACAAATGTAGATGTTGTCTGTTCATTATTTTAGGTACTTTCTTGCTGATGTAAATAATCAATTCCTGAGATTTCCAAAATAAAATACTCTTTGCTAATTCTGTCCTCTTGTTATCCACCTTAATAGAGCATCTTGTTATGAACCATACGATATCACAGTTTCTGGAAATTATCAACTCTTTGACCAGTTTAGTAAGTTGTGCTGTCTTCACCTATCAGTGGCCACAGCCTTAAAGAAAACAGACTGTCATTCCCAGCAGCTATCAGTTGCCAATGGCTCTTCAGCTAGGGGTGGGACTTAATTCTCATCACTATACTTCATAGTGGGAACTAGTCTAGCTTGAGGTTTCATAGATCTTGGGCATTCTGTCACAACTGCTCTAAGGTCATATATTCAGCTGCCCTTTTGTGTTCAGAAAATGTATAGTCATTAGCCTATCTTCTGTGCTCCATAGGCATCCATACTCAAATGTGTATATACAGACATACATAAAATAAATATATACAAGAAGATGTCAAGACTGTCTTCAACACTGGTCATTTGGAGTGTTTTCATTAATTAGTCCACTTAACAGAAATGTCTTCATTAGCAGTGTCTAATTGAAAACTAAATTAAATCACTCCTGAATACTGGAGTTAGTGGAGGCTAATCTCAGAAATACAAGAACTGTCAGTTAGACAGTGGTGGGTGTTATTTACAAAAGAAGTAATATGCTGCTACACAGCAAAGTAGAGGGCATTTCTTTACAGAGGTCTCAAGACAATGATATGAGCAGGTATTTTAAAACAACAAGAATTTACATAGGGTAATTGGTTAATAAAGGTTAGTATATGCAGAGAGGTGAATAATGCAAAATATTTGTTGAATAGTGAGATTCATTTTATTTTACATCAGGGCCAGAAAGAGTGGGAAAACTCCAAATAAGGCAAGCAGATATTTATGGGGTTCAGACTGTGAAGACCCTTAAATATCAGACAATGGACCTCAGGAGGATAAGAAAATAATATAGAGCCCTGGAGAGGGACATGGCTGATCTCAATATTGCTTTACTATTTTACTACCTCAGATTAGATCAAACAAACAACAACAAATAAAACCTACACAATAAAAGTACCAAACTGAGCAGTAATCCAATTCTAAATTGGTAAATTTAGGCAAATAGGAAAGTGGAGACAGTTGAACTAAAGGTGAAAATGTCCAATATCCCCCACTCCAGAGCACACAGAACTTTCTGAGGAACCTTTTCATGTGTAGCTTAGACCATCTCATTCCTGAAACATTCTTGAAGGTACAGTAGGATTTATTTGCTGGCATGTGTAGCCTTCTCCATCACCTCTAACGTTCCCACTTTCCTATTTCTTTAGAGTATAGGAACTGGCTTACTTCTTTACAACGGCTTCTCTGAAACACAAAGACCAACTACTAACTAAGTTTAGTTTCTATGGGATATTCTTCCTTGCAGTCTACATTTTCTTTTCTGATATTCATACCTAGCTGTATTCCCTTGAAAAAAGCTAAATAATTCACTTCATCTCTATTTCAACCTTGTTAAAACATCTGTAAAATATAACCTGTTATTCAACTCACAGTTTGCTCAATTTTTAACCACACTGTGCATTTAGGGACTTCTTATATCTCTGATCATTTTATCTGTGACCTTGTTACAGGCACTACCTGCTTACCTGTGGTAGAAAGCACTTTCTAAGCTAAAATGCTTTTGAACCACGGTTACCAAGGAAATTACTTTTATTCTATCTCGGTTTTAGTTAAAATGTACAGTCCACTATGAAATGTGGTTTTTTTTTGATATTTTATTATTCTTTGAAAATTCAACAATATAGACAGTGTATCTTGATCACTATCCATCTCAAATTCACCCCCACAAACAACTGCCACCCCTCCCTACCAACCTCATGTCTTCTCTTTACAATTATTTGTTTGCTTGCTTGTTTAACACACGGAGTCTAGCTACTGCTTGCCATATGCACACGGGTGTGAGGTCATCCACTGGGACATGAGTAACCTACCAGTAGGCGCATTCCCCCAAATCAATGACTGTCTCGCTCCATTGGACATCAGCTGGCCGTAGCTTGTCAGCTAGGGATGAGATCTGGAAGCCCATTCCCTAGTCATACTGCATCTCTTATCTAGCTTAACATGTGAGTCAATGTGTCTAACAGGCTGGGCATACACAGAGGATAGCATCCCCCCATATGCCTCACCCCATATCCCCCTCTCGCTGGCCCTTATTCTGCAACGTTCCCTGAGACTTGGGAGTTGGGTATTTGATGTCCTGCTTGTACCGAGTACTCCTAGTTATTTCCCATCAGTATTTTGTAATGAGTCTCTGCTTTAACTATTACCCACAATGATAAGGAGCTTCTCTGACCAAGGTTGGGAGGAGCATAGATTTCTATATATATTCAGAAATATGTAGAACACAGTTTGATAACATGACCATTAAAAAAAAAAATACCAAACGTTTTCTTCTAGGGTCTATGAGTTCCCTAGTTCTGGGTTTTGACCCATGCTTATAGGATCAGCCTTCAATTCCTATTTATAAGCTAGCTAAAAATATAGTTTAAATGGGGAGTTTGAATATATGTACTGTATACTAGTGAACAGTGTTGTTCCCAAAAGACGTGTTATTAAATGAAAACATCAGGGAGCAGCATGGAGTATGTCCCTGTGAGTTATTGATCAGGGAGGCCCCAGCTCCACCCCAAAGTAGAAAGACTATTACCAATGCTCTTGGTTGCCTCCCATAAGTATATGAAATGAATATATTGCTGAAGATGCCACATGATTTGCTGATAGAACTCAGAGAAAACTACCTGAAACTGTTCAGGGACCTTCCTGCTAGCTAGCTCTCATAGTACTAGAAGGGGCTTTGAAGATGTCTTCGTGTATGTGGGAGAGAGGGACATCTATGGTATTGTCTAACACAGAAACCGTCATGTTACAACACCAACCTTCCAGGAAAGATGTACCTATTGGTAACTTAAATAATTATAATTTATAAAATAGTAGTGGTTAGAAAGACGCTCTATGATAGCCCATGTTAATTTCTGAGTTATTGAATTATTTTTTTAAATATTTAACCTTACTGACAGCATTGAACTTTTTCTTTAAGATCTCATCAAAGGATGCTGTGTAAGGACAACTCATTCTTCGTCATCAAAAAAAATTCTCAAAAACTCATATTTGCTATTGCTCAATCTTAGAAACTTTTATGCAAAACTAGGCAAATGTTGTGCATATATATCTTTGCATATTTACCTTTATGTAGCTCACTTGTCCTTTTGAAACTTTTTATGCTTGGTTTGGAATCAGTTCATCGAGCTGATCAAATGGTATCAATAGTTCCGTTAAATCCATAGGCTAACACTTGAGAAATTAAAGAGAAATTCACCATCGGAAGGGGATAAATAGCTGTTGATGCTGTGTCTTCAAAGCATCTTCCTGTCTTTAGCCTCTAGCTAGCTTTTAAGTATATCTGTTTCAAATCGTCAGAGGCAGACAAATTAAAAGCAAGTAAGATGAACCTTCTTCAGTTATCATTACTGAGCTGGAATAGCTAGCTATTCAGCACAGATAGGTGGCTTCTCCCGAGGGGAAGTGTGGCTCCCCCATTCTCATCATACTTCCCACCTGGGTAGGGTTATTGCTGTTAACAAGTGCATGTGCACCACCTGGAAGAGTATATTTTTGCTCTTATCATCTTTTTTTTTTTTTGGTACGGATGATTATTTCAGTAAACCAGCAGGTCCTTGCTCAAGCTGTGAATGAGCTGCTTCCTGTCCATTTCGTTCCTGCTACTCACATACTCACATGTAATGCACCCTCCCACCTTCTGAAAACACCCTCTTGGCTGCCCCCCCCCCCCCACGTGCCCCAGTAAAGCGAGATAGCTACAGTTTTCTTGTCAGATGCTCACAACACCCAATCAAAGCTCCCCAGGGAGTTCACCCAAATTTAACCTCCATCTTACAGACTGCTCCCTTAGGACTGTACCATGGAGTCTATCATAACATTTACATGCCAGTGAGATAAAAAGATGGTTTATCTGTCCTTTTGAAAGTTAGACACTATAAATATTTGTCCCTCTCTACCCTCCCTCCTTGAAGAACTAAATGTGTAATTATGTTGTGAGAGAATGCAGCCTTGATTTGCATTTGCTCTGATTTCTTAAGCTGCACTGAGGTGAATAATGTTCTGTCCCTGCTCCTGATGTAAGGACCACATGCTAGGCAATCACCAGCCTCAGATGTAATTGTTTATTGACCATGACCTATGAGCTGATACAACTACAGAAATGCATGCCAGTGTCTGGCAAAAAGGTCCTTTGTTGTTTTTAACATTTAAAAAAAATGTTCTCTTCATAATGATTATATGGGAAATGTACAAAGCACTGGGTCTCATTGTGCCATTTATAATATACTTCGATTATATTCACCCTAGTCTGTCGATGTTTTAATCGTCTTTGCCTTCATTTTCTGATATGCCCTACCCCTACATTCTGGTATTTCATCTTTATGTAACATACATTCAGAAGGATTTGGTTTTAGCACTGTACTGAGCAACAACAAGAAAAAATTAAGTAAATAAAGGTAGTTTGGTCTGCATCCTCGTGAAGCTGATGAAGCCATGGGAAGTGGAAACATGACTAATATTTACAGTGTGCTCTAGAGACACAAGGTAGACTGGAAGGTTGTGCTTTCTGACATGAAAGGAGTCATGGACCATGAGTTAGCAGTATCCAGGCAAAGGTGGAAGGGAAAGGACCAGAGTAGTATAAAGATGATACTAAAGAAAGGGCCAAAAGCCTTGAGTGAGTGAGAGCAAGCAGAAGGGGACAAAGAATCTCTTCTTAGGACCGGGGTTTGGACAGAGTGCAGAAACTGGGACTTCCACATTGTGGTTTTGATAATCAAGTTTGAGGCTGTCTCACCATGAGAGACTGGAAGCGCTTGGGATATGAATTGTTATGTGTAATATGCACTGTAGGCGGAAATGTCAGAAAAGGAAGCTCTGAAAGAAAAAAAAATTATCTGCGGTTGATATATAGATATAATGCTGTTTGTTCAGAATAACCATTCATGTATTGCTTCTGATTTTAACAGAAAAATCATAGGGATAGGAAAAGAACCTCATGATCTAATTTCTCATTTTATAGATGGAAACAAATATGAGGCTCAATGTTTATCAGTGTCATTGAACTGTGGCAAACCACAAATCAATCTCCAATGAAGTACAATCTCATCCTGCTTGTAATGACCAACACATAAATGTGTCCTGGTGAAGGCATGGAGGTCAAGAACTTTTATAGGCTCTTGGGGGAAATACAAACCAGCACAACCACAAAGAGAGAACGGTGTATAGATTGTTAAAAAAGGAAAGACAAAGCAAAACCAAACCTAAGCGAGATCTACCCCATGGTCCAGGGATCCTGATTCTGGGTATATTTACAAAGAAAATGAAACCAGCATACAGAGACAAGCAGACGAAACAAAACAAAAAAGAGGATGCTTGTATGGCCTATATTATGGCAGCAGTCGTGGTGGATGAGAGTTGGAATTACCCTAGTAGTAATAAACTAATGGATGAAGATGTGCCTGTGTGTACTTTGGCATGCTACTCAGCCACGAAGGAGAAGCAAATCCTGTTATTCGCTAGTTGCAGCAAAATCAATGGAACAGAAGGACATTGTGTGAGGGCAAACAAGCAAATGCACACATATATACACATAATCACATGTGTTCACACACACACACACACAGTAGCATGCTGTGCTCTGTTACAGATACAGAAGCAAAACACAAAAAGCCATTAAAAGAGAGAGAGAGAGAGAGAGAGAGAGAGAGAGAGAGAGAGAGAGAGAGAGAGAGAATAGTTTTTGCCAGAAATTAGAAATGAAAGGGCAGGTAGGAGTAAACAAAAGCAGATTATCTAATTAGTTCCCAGAACATGCCTGGATAGACATGTCATTCTCAATCCCATTAGTGTGCACATCTGATACAGTTTTATTTTTAACCTTATTTTGTTGATGGTGTCCATGCAATTATGATTACAATTATAAGCCTTACTTTGCCTTTATTTTTAGAAGTGGGATATACTCACTCACCTTGGGATATACTCACTCACCTGCCCTCAACATCTCTTCCTTTGGTTAACATGAAGTGTTCAGTACTTTTGCTATAGAAATGATCACTATGGAAATGATCTTGTTTGATGGTGTTCTCCTACTTGGATGTATGAATTTGAAAAGCTGAAAAATAGTATACTAAGTTGTCAATTTAGCTATAGATTCTCTGAGGTCAGAATGGATAGTGCAAGTGCAGCATAGAGAACACCCACATAATCCAATTGCAAGATCAGTCAGTTGGTGGAGGGCTTTGTGGGGATGAAAGCCAGCCTTTGGATGAAGCATTATTGTTGGCTGATGTACTATAGTGTACTTCAAATAGGACTCATTCTAATTGAGAATAATATTAACCATTTATTGAAATATTAAGCACAGCACTGTAGAAAGAGTAAATGGGAGTAAATAGAAATCTCAAGAGAGACCATAAATGGGTGTTAGCCCAGCTGGTAGTGCAGTTTAATCCTTCCCCTTTGCAGTCCCCAGATGCAATTGGTTTTAAGGAAACTCCTAATCTTCTCTGCATCTGTTCTTGGAATCCTGTGTGAGGTAGAAGGCTCACAGTGGAGCTGCCACCCAAACAGGCTCAGGAACACAACTTTCCTGCTACAATTTATCCAACTAATTCAGAAGTTTGACCTTCATTTCCTCTATTTCTGAAGTTTGTTTTCCTGAGACACGTGGTGTCAGGAAAGAATGGTCTTTGCCAGGAACTGCTGTGTTTCCAGTCAGTGTTTACTGGAAATCGAGAAAGAGAGACACACAGAGCCTGAGATACAGAGCACCTGAATCCTGCCAGATTAGCTATAACTCATGTGGAGTCCCAGCGTTGAAGCTCGTGCAGCCAAGATGATAGATAACAACAACAAGACCAGAGCTCGCTTAGAACATTCCATTAAAGGATGGCTCTTTAACCTGAACTAATTTAATTTGCCAAAACGCAAGCATGTACGACACGGCTGCTTCGTTTTGCTTTGATATAGACACTTTTAACAGGATACTAAATTCCTTCAAATCCGTTTCTTTGTGTCTCTTCTAAGCTCAAATTTCCCTTTCCAACTGCGAAGAGAAGATGGCCTAGAAAGAAAATGCGTAGAAAGAGAGAAGCTCTAAGAAGTGTATGTATAGAAACTGGGACAGAGCCACAAGGACTTATCTCAAACCTTTTCTTTCACGGAGCTGGATCTCTCAGAGGGATGAGAATTCAAATAGACAGAAACTAACACTTGTTCTCACACAGCCTGACTCACATCTGTAACCCCTAGCCATGATGGTATACAGCCAGAGGCCCCTTCATCACTCTGCTTTGAAGGTTATTAGAATTCAAGCCATGGTTAGCCATCTAAGAAGTAATGCTTATCAAATCTCACTTCAACGTTCTTGCATCATAAACTAGGCCTGCTTCAAGTCTCTAGCACTGGCTAGCATCTGGTGTGGGGGCCCAGGGAGCAATCTTCCCCGCCTACATAGTTCTGAAATTAGAATCACAGGTTCCCAGTATGTCGTGAGTTGGAAGGAACCCTAGATGGTAGTTTGACTTATTAAACACTGGAGTCCTTTTCTCTCCACTCTTACAAGTTGATCGCTGTTCCTCCCAGCGTATCTCTTGATAGCTAGAGGAATGATGGAAGGAAGAACCTATTTACTTGTGGATAGGTAGAAGGCTCTGTGATCAACTGTGATACCATTTAAATTGCAGCACAGCGCCATGAATTACTGTTGTATTTATTGAGGAGCTAAGTATATGTTTCAACTTGCAAAGGAGTAGAAGCCTATGTACTCATGTGGGGAACTAAATAACACCCTTCTTTCTGGAGGCCCATAATGCTTTTTTATATAGAAAAATTTACACATGAATTTAAGATATGCCAAAATTACTTGACATGTTTAAGTGCACTATAAAAGTATAATTAAAGGATATTGAAGTAATATGTTCAAATAAGATGATTAAATTTGAGTGTGTGTGTGTGTGTGTGTGTGTGTGTGTGTGTATGTAAACACAGGCACCAAAAAATTTACTTTTCACTGTAGGAATTTGATTTTTTTCATTGTGTTAATAGTCTTTAGATTCTTCAGAGATTATAAAACAATATCACAATTGTTTATTATTCATGAGGCCTTAGAATATGTGTGTATATGTTTGTGTATGTTTGTATATGTGTGTGTATGTATGTGAATGTGTGTGCAAATCAGTCAATTAGTTGTTGAGTATGGGGCCCTATTCTGAAGGTTTTAGCACTGTTATTACATTTAGTATTCATAATAGTCTGTCCTCGGATCATGACACTACAGATGAAGAAGTAAAGTAATTTACCTAGGTTCACCTAGTATTTAGGTGTTAAAGTGATTTTCAACCTAGATTGTGTGACTGGACTTTAAATTCTTAGCCCTTCCATGCATTTCTTCCACAGATGATACTTTGCGTTTCATTTGCTTCTCTATCATATAGAAACTGATCTTTATGAGTTCTAAGGCTTAAGGCAATTCCAGAGTACATCTTAAACACTAGGAAATGCCAGTGTATTCAAGAATACTTACAGAGGGTAGCATAGACTCTATGATTCTTGTGTCGTATTTTGTTAAGTAGTTGACCACTTTAGGCACCAATAATTATCTTTTGAAAAAGCATTTAAAGACTATTTACTGTAGTGGTAACTGAGAGAAGCCAATATTTTTCTAGATGTCTATTCTTTGTCCTATTATTAAGAACATTCATTTTAATAAGTGCAAAGGCAAGCAGTTGGAACTCTCAAGATTACTAACAAGGCCTAGGCAAATGCTCAGTGGTAGAGCACTTGCAAGGTACACATGAAGCCCTAGGTTCAATTAACATCAAAAATAAAAGAGAAAAGAAAAAAAAAAGGAAACTGAAATAAACTCATTTTGTCCAGCCAAAAGATTAAACTCTTCCATTTATGTAATTCAAAGACAACAATTTCTAATTTACTTTCATTTAAAAAGATGATAATCTATATTGTAGTGATATTTGTTGAGGTTTTTGAAACAAAATGTAATGTATATGCTTTCAAATAATCCATGAAGTGGATGGCAACCTCTGTTCAGCAAATGAAGAATAAATAAAAGATTTACTCTACTTTCTCAAATAAAAATAAATCTAGAATTAAGGCCTGAACTGATAAAAAGACCATATGATTCTCCTTCCAGAGACTCATCAAATACAGGTCAAATGGTGGGAGAAGCACTTCTCAGTGGCCAGAAGGAGCCATTAGGTGACTAGTGAGACCAGAGGAGGGAGAGGCAGGAAATTTACACAACCAAGGCTGGAATTGGCCTAGCTTGGGTTCAGGGGTGTCAATGAGCTCTAAATGTATACTGTGGTTTCCATGAGACTTAATGGTAAACACATTTGGGGCGGGGGTTGTTGTTGGTGGTTGGTTTAGTTTTTTTTTTTTTTTTTACTAGAAATGTAAATTAACGTTTAGGAGATTTTAAGGAGAGGATTCAGTGTCTAAATGATGCTAAAACCCATAAATTCAATTGCAAGACTAATGAGAAGTGTGGGAAGAAAAATAAAAATCAGAGTTCAGCAGGTGTGTATATTAGATTTTATGCTTTCATATGGAAAAACTGACAAATAATAATACACATAAAAGGTGGACAGCCACAGAGTGCTGTACTAGTTTGCCATTCCTATACCATAAGTATACTGCATGGCTCTATTATTCCAATAACATATGCTAGTGAAGGAAAAGACATGGGCATTTATCCTCATACCCAACAAATAGAAGACCTTAACACCACTGATTCCATTAGAGTTACATGTACAGATACATGTATTATACATAGATATAACACACACACACACACAGAGACACACACACGTGTGTATTATAGACAAATAAACAGAATCAAATTAAGACCTAGGTCTATTTATATAAATCATGTAAAAGTGTGACTTCTAAAAAAAATTCCATGAAGACTAGATGAAATGAGGCAAAGAAAAGAGGAGATCATCTTAATATACTTTTACTTTTCAATACTAATCAAAAAAAAATATTAAAATAGCAGAACAGTAGCTTCAGTCTAGACTGAGCTTAACTTCCTAGCCAGAATGACTCTTGGAAAGAAAAAGTGGGTCATCTCCTCTTCCTCCCCTCCTCAATTTCTTTGGTGGCTTTTCTTCTTCTTCAAAAGTAAACATCAAAGCCCTCCATCTGGACTCTGTCCCACCTGACTTCCCAGTGAGGCGCTGCCTTCCTTCCTGCCTCTACTCCTTATGCAATAGGCCTGCTCTAGCCAAGTGGCTGGTGAGCTGCCTCCTCTGAATCGCCAGGTGTGGTTTTGCCTGAGGGCTTTCTCCCCAGGTGCTGTCTCTGGATGATATTCCTCCTCCTCTGCAATCTGAATGATGGCCTCACTCTGTGCCAGCCCCACCCTAGGAATGAGTCAGCAGAAGGCCCAACCTAACACATGATTTAATATAATCTATCTTCCCCCATTTGTCTCTGTCTCTGATTTCCCCTCAGCTGATAGTTGTGAAAATGTGAAGGAAAATCCATTTAGAACATAGAGAAAGACATCTTTATCTTGTCCAGATTTGTGTTTGTCTCTGCCTCCCCATGTCAGGATGTAAATTCCCAATGGCAATGGTGTTTGCACATTTTGTCTGCTGGCCTAACCCAGGTGGTTAAAATGAGTCCCTGAAAGTAAGACCTTCTTCCTTGTGACTCATTTATCTTTGAGAAAGGGTCTACTGTAAATCAAGCTGGCCTCTAACTCAGTAACTCAGGCTGGCTTTGAGCTAATCCCCTGCCTCAGCTTCCCAGGTATTGGGATTAGAGGCACACAGTAGGGTGCTCACATCCTGGCAGGTTCATAATAAACATTTACTAAATAAATTAAGTCGATGATCTGGAGAAGCCACATAGACTTCCTAAGTAAAGATCAAACCAGAGGAAGAATGACTGTCACTCAGAGGTTATACTGTGGAAGCAAAGTGGACCCAAAGTACCACACCTGAATGAACAAGCAGTTATTGGTTTTGTGAGGCTTAGAATGAGGACACTTTCAGTTTAAAGATCCCATAGCCAGGTATGATCTTGATATCAGTAATTTATTGCTGCAACTTCACACTATACACATTTGCAACTCCATAGCTTCTGTGGTACACAAATTATAAAATTATAAAAATCATATAAATGGAGTCAGTGTCAGAAGTCATGTTATCATCACAATAAACAAAGAAAAGGCCTTTGACAAAGTTTAATATGCTTTGTGATCAAAGCCAAGAGGGAAACAGGAATCTATCTCAATGTAATAAACGCTGTGTACAACAAATCTAGAGCCAGAATTATAATGGAAAAAAACTCACAGTATTTCTTCTAAAATAAGTTGAAGACAGAGACCATACCCTGATCTTCCTTAACGTAAGTCTTACAGGAGCGGAAGACTTAAGACAAGAGGAAGCATAATCTTTAAAATACAAACAGAAAAGTGTATGAATTCCTTTCCTGTTGCTGTAATACAATAACATGACCAAGTCAAGTTACAGAATGAAGAGTTTATTTGGTTTAAGGTGCCAGAGTAATAAGAGCCCATTATGGCAAGGAAGTGTGGCTGCAGGGTGCCTGGTGCCAGGGGTTGGAAGCTGAGGACTCACAGCCTCAACTACAAACATTAAGCAAAGAGAGCAAAGTAAAACCAGTATTGCCTCAGTTGGCACCCCTCAATCTGTGAGAGAAATCAGGGTTCTGTTTACAGGCCGGCAGGGAGTCCGCAAAAAGGGGTGACAAACAGACACGGACACATGGGAGTGTGTAACTGAATGTAATTTGTCTCAAAGCAAGCACCAGTCTTACAAGTGACTTTTAAACAAAACAGAGGAATGCATACAAAAAGCTAACAGGAACCAACTGGGATAAAAATCAATGTTAACAACTGGGTCAAAAGCAGCCCCACCTAAGGTCAGCTTAATCTTAGAAGTCAGGGGCAAGGGTTATGTGCCCTTGCCATAGTTCCAATTCTAGTCTATTGTATAGTCCACCTTCCCCCTAGGCCATTGTAAATTCCTGTGTATGAAAGTAAGACTGCTACCTATAGTTCTAAGTATTTACTCTAGTTCCTTCTTAGACCACAACTTTCCTTCTTCCGAGGTCATTGCAAATTCCTGCATTTGGGAGTAACTTGGCTTCTCTTTTAAGTTTCTGCAGGGAATCTCCATTTGTCAGAAGATCTCACCAACTTTCTTCTAATATGTAATGTAGTCTGCCATACCTGACTGTAATGAAGATTCTAAGTATACATTGCTAAGCTTGCCCTGAGATTTCTAACTCTATGTAGTAGATAGTAATGCCTGATTTCTTTCACTATCTCTCTGACAATACTAGAGGCAATTCTGAATGTTACTGAATAGGCAACATTCTCACTGAATTCCAAGCCCAGGGTCGGCTCAAGGACTACCTAGGGCATTGGTGAAGGCCAGGAAGCAAAGTTCTATTTTGCTTTGATATTTGACAAGTCATTGCTTGGAGATACCTACAATAAAACAATAATGAAAGAAAGCACACAGATCCATTCACGAGGACAAGTTTGGAGCATTTGTTATATGGGATGCCATGGTTCCAGGAGGACTTTCCATGAACTTTTCACCTAGGGACTATGTCCAGGATTCTAGGCCAGTCATGTGAGTCACTACTGGAGTGGATGTAGCACAGTATGAGTCTTTAAATAGTCAAAGTCCACTCCCCAGGGATATGCTTCCTCCAGAAAAGGTATGCTCTCTAAACCTATCTAGACAGTGCCACCAACTTGGGACTGAGTGTTCAAATGTCAGAGAGCATGGGAGGATATTTATCATTCCCACCATCACAAAGAGAAAGAAGTCAAGCTCCCTATTTGCATACAATATCCCATAAATACTTCAGAGGTCCTATAGACTCCATCAGAAAACTACTGAAACTGAAAAACACTTTTATCGAAGCTTCAATACACAAAATCAAACTGCAAAAATCAGTAGCTTTCTTATGTGCCAGTAACAAGCATGCTAAATAAGAAAATATTAAGTTCAATTCACAATAGTTCAAAAAAGCTACTGTGCAATAAAAATAAGCAAGTTAGTGAGGAGACCTCCACAACAAATTTCCAAATAATGAAGGAAGAAATTGAATAGTAAGAAGAATGAATGCCGTAAAAATATCTATAAACTTGTAATGGCTATTATTGGTTGTCAACTTGACTATATTTGAAATGAACTTCAATCCAGAAATGAAGGACACACCTATAGGAGATTTTCTGCTTGATTTGAAGTGGGTGAATCTATGTCTAATCTGGATCTTTGAAGTAGTAACAGACACCTTTGACCCAGATCTTAAGGCTAAAAGACACAGGCTATTAATCCAAATCTTGAGGCAGGAAGACACCTGCAATATGAGTTGCATCTTCTGCTCAAAGTCTATAAAAACATAGAAGGAAGCTTTCACTCTTTGCCTACTTGCCCTTGCCTTGCTGTCAATTCCTTCAATGGTATTGGATGAAACTTATTTATTCAAGATTCCTAGCATATACAGAAGTTGAGCTGAGACTCCCAGATTTGTGGGACTGAGCAACTACTACAAAATCTTGGACTTTTTGTTAACAGCTAGCTATTGTTGGTTTAGCTAGACTATAGCCTGCAAGAGTCATTTCTGTAAATTCCATATATATATATATATATATATATATATATATATATATATATATATGGAATACATATCCATATATATGTTGTGTAATGAATAGAACAGAATAGAACAGTCCTAAAATTTATGTAGAAGTCATACAGACCCAAATAACCTAGATATTTACAGGCAAAAGAATAAAAGAACAAAGCTCAAGGTATCATACTGCCTGATTCCAACTTCAACCGCAGAACTATAGTAACAGAAACAATATTTTGCTCTCACAACAACACATGCAGATCAGATGAATAGATAGATGACTCCAAAGTAAACCCATATAGTGACAGCCATCAACATTTTGACAAAGAAGTCAAAAACATGCATTAGAGAAAAAAAAAACACCTTTATCAAATGTTGCAGGGAAAGCTACACATTCACATGTAGGAGGATAAAATAGATCCCTGTCTCTCGTCATATAAAAACCTCAGTTCCAAATGGATGAAAGACCATATTGTAGGACTCAAATCTCTGAAACTGTTAAAGGCATGCACAGAGATTGCCTATCAAGACATGCATAGACTGCCAAAGAAAGTTGCTAATATCTTTAAAATGAATCCCCAGAAGTGACAAATGGAATTACATACAATTAACAAGCTTCTACACATCTAATGAAGTAATTACCAAAGGCATGCTCAGAAGGAAGACATTTTTTGTTAGCAAAATATATCTGACAGAAGATTAATATGTAAATCATACAAAGAATTAAATAAAAGCCCTAATTACTAAAGAAAATAACTCAATCAACAAATGGAACAATGGAGTCGACTGTTCTCTAAAGATAGAAATAAGCATAGAAAGAATGCTCATCATTGTGGAAATACTAATAAAACAGACATTGAAAGTTCATTCTCTCCATTTAGAATAGTTACCACTAAGAAAGCAAGTAACAACTACTAAGGAGCATGTGGACAAAAGAGAGCCTTAGAAACTGCTAGTGGGGCTGTAGGAAGTTGGCCACTGGGGAAATCAGCATGTGTGTTTCCCCCAAATTAGCACTTGATCTCCTAAGTAATACAGCTGTAATGGTCCTCAGAATATGCCTCAAGGATTCTAAGTCAGAGTCCTATGGAGACACCTGTATCACCATACTTCCTAGAGCACCATTCACAATAGCCTAAGCATTCACAGTAGCCTCTCATCAGCAGACGAGAGGATAAAGAAAGTCTAACTCCTATACATAAATAAGTATGATTAGCCATAAGGTCTAATGTCATTATCTCACTTACAAGAAAATAAGTAAGACCAGAGAACGTCATATAAAGGAAATTAGGTCAGACTAAGAAAAGCAAATAATAGTACATGTTTTCTTTAAGATGATAATACAGAGATAGAAAAGGGGAATGGGCAGAGGTGACAATACAGTGACACACACACACACACACACACACACACACACACACGAATATATTTTTATGAAATCCACCATTGTGTCTAAGGACTAAATGGGAATGGAAATGAATGAACCTCTATTTTAAAGCAGCTCCTAACAGCTGTGTTATCTCAATGTGAGAAAGGATCCCTCTAGAAACAGTAACTTGTATTCTCAATAAGTTGTATGAATCAAGAAAGCAATTAATAGAATCTTTGTTAAGAGGCATATTACAAACTCCTGATGTCATTGTGGATGCAGCAGACCCACCTTTTGTTGCTGCCAAGTTGCTAGACACCATCAGTTTCTGCCTGTGTTCAAGGGTAAGGCTGACAACAGAACCTGAGTGTCAGGCATGGGCAGCATTATGGACCATCTTGAGCATCAGTTGTATAACACTCGGTGAGTTCATCCTTGGAACTACTTGTATTGAAAGCAGAATGAGTTTGTTGGAGAATGTATTGATTCATTCTAGAGTATATATTAAATGATCCTCTAAGTGGCATCCCCTTTCATATTCCATCCATTTTAATTCTGATTACAGTTCTCAGGACAGTTAATCATATGCAAAATTTTATTAATTTATTTACTTATAATCCTGGAGATTAAAATCCAAGTCTCATGCATAGTAAGCAAATGCTGTACAGTGAGCTATAACCCCAGTTTCTCCATAAATTTTGAATTAGATGACAAACTCCACCCTACTGCAGCTTTGACAGGCAGTCTAATTGAGAGATCTCTGTACCCATTCTCCTCTGTCACATGCAAAGAGAAGCTACTCCCTGCAAAAATTAAAGTCTGCTGAAGAGAGAGGGAACAAAGATGTTTTGAGAAATCCAGAGACATAAAGTAGAGGTTTTTTCATCTGCATTTTCTAGCCATTAATGGGATAAGATTTATGGAGTGAGAGGGGTATATGTTTGTGTGTGTGTGTATGCACAAACACATATGTGCAAGAATGTGTATAGTTCATGTGTGTGCAGGTACTCACATGTTGAGGTACACATTTACTTTTTTTGCAAATGTGTGCATGTGAAAGCCAGAAGAACAATCTCTGATAATATTCCTCAGTTATTATCCATGTCTTTACATGGTGTATGTGGGGGTGGGGTGGGGGTGAGGGATATGCATGTGCCCACAAGTGCCTGTGACACAGGTTCAATCAGTGATCTGAAACTTGCTAGCTAATGAGCCCCAGATAGTTTTCTGTGTCCACCTCCCAAGTGTAAGAATCACAGGCTTACACCCACACACATTGCTTTAGAAAATGATGGCTTTATCATTCTTTGATATTTTAGTACAATATATTTTGATCATATTCATCCCAATCCCTCCAATCATCCCATATACTCCCCCACAGCTCTACCTACCCAACTTCATGTACTCTCTTTCTCTCAGTGCACACACACACACACACACACACACACACACACACACACACAGTCTGTTCCCTCAAGTCTAGTTTGAGTTGTCCTACTTGTGGGCATGGAGCCTGTCTTGGAGTGTGGTATATGCCAGGTGATTCTCTATTGAACAAAACTGACTTGTGCTCTTGCAGCAGCAATAAAGTATCAAAGTTCCTCAGCTAGGGGTCGGTGTCTTAGTCAGGGTTTCTATTCCTCCACAAACATCATGACCAAGAAGCAAGTTGGGGAGGAAAGGGGAGGAAAGGGTTTATTCAGCTTACATTTTCCACATTGCTGTTTATCACCAAAGGATGCAGGACTAGAACTCAAGCAGGTCAGAAAGCAGGAGCTGATGCAGAAGCCATGGAGGGATGTTCTTTACTGGCTTGCTTCCACTGGNTNGCTCAGCCTGCTCTCTTATAGAACCAAGACTACCAGCCCAGAGATGGCACCACCCACAAGGGGCCCTCCCCCCTTGATCACTAATTGAGAAAATGCCTTACAGCTGGATCTCATGGAGGCATTTCCCCAACTAAAACTCCTTTCTCTGTGATAACTCCAGCCTGTGTCAAGTTGACACAAAATTAGCCAGTACAGTCGGGCTTTATCCCCAAGTCTCCTCCTCCAGGCTGCCATTTTATCTAGCTTGAGTTTGGGTAGATTGGTCTCGTGCATATTGTCACGTTCCAGTGACTTCATATGTGTATCCACCATGTTGTGTCTAGAAGACACTGTTTCCAAGGAGCCATGCATCACCTCTGACTCTCATACTCATTTCAGCATAGATCATGAGCCTTGAGGTGGGGCCGGGGGCATGTTATAGGCACCCATTTATAGCTGAGCATTCCTAAGTCTTGGTGTTTGTTGCTGTTTACTGCAAGAAAATGCTTTTATTATAGAAGCTGAATGGTGGCTGGTGCATTATGGGTATAATAATGTATCATTAGGAACCTTTATATCGCTATATCCATGTCACAGAATGGTAGTAGTAGACTCCCCCTTAATGGCCTCGACCTTTCTAGACACAGCCAAGTATGTGTTCCATTCCATAAATCAGACCTTAATCCAATATTTTCAAAAGCAGTTGGCTACTTTCCTAACGTTTGTGCCACTATTGTACTTATGGACAACTTAGCCAGGCAGGTTATCACTGTAGCTTGCAGTTCATAGCCATGTGAGACTGAAGATCTCTTTTCTGGCAGCATTCATAGCTTCTTCTGTCATTATGAACAATATGCAGAAGCGATGAAGCTTTCAGTTGACCACCAGGCAGATTTCTCCATTTTTTAAAAATTTCCATACTTGTCCTTTGTGAATATATTAAGACTTCCACTTTTGTGTTTTGATAGGAGCCCTGTGTGTGTGTGAATGGGAGTGTCACTGCATCTATATGCATGTCTTATGCTTTTCCTTGAGTCTTTTTGTGATTGGATGTTTAGTCGTATTCCTAAGTTTTATTTTATTTTATTATTATTCCTTAAATGCTGATTTGTTTTCTGATACAGAAAGGATATCAATGTGAATGGAGAAGAGATGGGGAGCAACTAGGGGATTAGGGGGAGGGGGACTATAACCAGTCTGAAGTGAAATCTATTTTCAATTAAAAAAAAAAAAAGTTCTCCACAAAATCATCATTGTTTCCCTACTTCTGCCATCACAACATTTTGAGACAGATCACAAGAAGTGGGAACAGGTTTGAAAGAAGCCCTACAGAATTAAATAAGCAGGAATCTGAGCCGTGGAATTGTCTCAAGACATGTCTAAACTATGATAGATTCTGTCTAGTCTCCTAATAGTCCTTAAAAAACAAACAAGTGTAGCCTAGTGTTCCTCAAGATTAGCCTAAATTATGTAACTGATGTTACCATCGTTCCATGTAAATCGTATTTTGCAGTTGTAATTTTATAAAGTGTTTCTTGGATGTTTTGAAATGCAGGAAATACTCACAATGTCCTAGGAATCTGAAAACACTTAGACCATAGAAGAATGAGTAGGAATACTTGTAGCATCTGCCTGGTGGCTCCTCCTTTTAGATTGAGCGATCCATTTCTGATCTTTTCCCAAAGCTTCATTAAACACCAAAGTGATACTGAGCTGAAAGACAGGTTTGGAACATCACCAGGAAGTGTCAGTGATGTTTCTTCAGTCTTGTGTGGACAGCTCAGATTTTATGCTCACTTTCCGCACTGAGTATGCCTGTGCACATATCCATCCCCCACGTTACCAGTGTAGGATGTACTGAACGTCAGCTGAGCAGCATTGATTTGCTTTTATATTGTTGATTCAAAGGAGACCTAGACAGGGGAAAACATTTTTTAAAGGAATAAAAAACAAAGTGCTCTTAGAACCTAGTTGATTATATTACAGAGTATTTCCATTGTGCCTACACTCTTTTAAGCATAAATGAGCTGTTTGGTAGGAGCCAAGCGAGCTGAAGCTTTACTGAGAGATTTTGCACTTACTGTGTGCTTCTGAGCAAGTTACTTCAGGACAAAGATTTCATAATAAAATCCCTGGGCTTTATTCACCGATGATGAAAATAATCACTCTGTGGGGGAAATTGGCCATCTGTGAGTGGCATCCGCTGGGATGCAGGGGTGTAAGTGGGTTGCCCACGAGCCTCCTGGGTGAGTTTCAGCCAAGCTGTCCTCGAATCAGAGGCTAATTAAGATGAGAAACTGCCACACAATATTGAAATATAGCCACTGGTGGAACAGAAAGCATTGCTGGCCTCGTCGTCACTCTGAACTATTGCAAAACCAGAGCAATGTCACTTCGACACAGCAGTCTCTTGAAGCAGCTGAAGAAATTCTGCTGGCTCCCAGGTTCTCTCACCCAGTACCTTTCTCTCACCTTCATGCTGCTGATGTCACTGCGACTGTGGATAACTCCTGTGCCTCGTGTGGTGCTGCCATGTCTCCAGGACTGTGCATAACTCCCGTGTCTGGTGTCTCTGTCCCATTTACCCCACTTCTTCCTTTTTCCCACCAGCTTCAGTGACATCCCTCCCCCCCCCTCCTGCATTGCTTTTTACCATCTCTCCTTGAATCTCTTCTCTTCTTCTCTTTCTTTTGTTTTTAATAAAAGTAAAGGAATGATAAAGGTATGATAGGTCCTACCTTGTAGCCCAGGGTAGTCTTCAGTTCACAAGTTTCTCCCATTAGTCTTCCAATCGAAGGTGTAATGGGTATAGGTCACCAAGCCTAGATCATTTTTGGTTGTTTATCACCACCAGCAGCAGCAGCAGCATAGTCTTTCACTTTAAAATTCAAAACCCAAAACTTGGGAAATGTTAAAAAGCCAACATAATTTTCAAGAAAATGACTTTGAAGTCAAACTCACTAAAAAGTCTTCTTTTCCATATGAAAGGTCATGTTTTAGGCAACCTCAGGAAATAGGAGATTGCCCCCCCCCCCCCCCAGAATGCACCAGAGACCTGGGAGGTGAGAGGACTCAAAGGGAGGGACCTTAGATGAAACGACGGACAGTAGGGAGAATGAACTTATAGAGCCCACCTCTAGGAGGAAGACAGGACATCAAGTGAGGGATGGGGTTGCCATCCCATAGCCACATCTCTGACCCATAATTGTTCCTGTCTGAAAGAATTACAGGGATGGAAATGGAGAGGAGCCTGAAGAAAAGAAGGTTCAGTTACAGGCCCGAAGTGGGATCCAGCTCAAGGGGAGGTCCTAAGACCTGACACTATTACTGAGGCTATGGGGCACTCACAAAAATGGACCTAGTATGACTGCCCTCTGAAAGACCCAACAGGCCACTGAGTCAGATGCAGATATTTGCACCCAACCAATGAACAGAAGCTGCTGATCCCTGTTGTTGAATTAGGTAAGGCTGAAAGAAGCTGAGGAGAAGGGCAATCCTGTAGGAGAACCAGCAGTCTCAACTAATCTGGAACCCAGAGATCTCTCAATCACTGGACTACCAAACAAGACAGCATACTTCAGCTGATATGAAGCCCCCAACACACATACAGTAGAGGACTTCTGGGTCTATGTTCATTCAGAGATGAAACACCTAACCCTCAAGAGACTGGAGGCCCCAGGCAGTTTAGAAGTCAGGTGGGGTCAGGTGGGGGCATCCACGTGGAGACAGGGTAAGGTGGGGTGGAGGTGTGGGATGTAACACAGATGGAGGGAGGGTGGATGTAGGGGGGCAGGGAATGAAATGTGGAGTGTAAAAAATAAATTAAAAATAAAATAAAATGAAGAAAAGAGAACAAAAACAAAGAAAAGAAAAGAAAAGAAAAGAGAAGAGAAGAGAAGAGAAGAGAAGAGAAGAGAAAAGAAAAGAAAAGAAAAGAAAAGAAAAGAAAAGAAAAGAAAAGAAAAGAAAAGAAAAGAAAAGAAAAGTCATGTTTTGTTTGTGTTGGGTAGTACTGAGTTGTTATTCGCGCTGAAATACAATCTTAGGTGTAATGTCTTTGAACTTCACATAAAGCTTCTGAGATAAACACATCTTATTATCTTTATAAATATGGAGAAAACATTCTGAGTTATGAAATATATGGGCTGGAGTATTTGGGTGGTAAATATTTGACCTATACAGATTTATTATCTCCACTTTTCTTGTAAAGTATGGACAGCTTCCTCTTTCCCACATCACATCCCCATTTAAAAGCCCCTATCCATAACTTCTTTTCCATTTCTTAAAATCTGAGAATAGTATAATTTCTCTATAAACATAAAAGGAGAAGCACTGATAATCTCCCAATATCTGGACAAAGTAACAAGAGACCAAACCTAATAATCTTAGAGATGACAGAGAAAACTTTTGGTAGTGTGACCTGGGTGTATGGCACAGAAAATCGTTGTAACTGGTTTGCTGGGTCTTTGTTTCCAAACTGTATTAAATGCAAACGCACAACCTCTCATGTCACATTGATCTCAATAAAATGTTCTAAATATAAGTACAAAGTCCAAACTGACTCTTTCTAATTCTCTCCTCTTTTCCAAGCAGAATGACTCTCAGAAGACAGCTTTCCTGTTTTTCCATGGTTAGATCGCACTGTTCATACTATGATATAAATCAGTATGTATGACAGCAGATTATATTTTGACTTGATTTTATATCATGACCATGCTTTGAGCTTAGGCACAATACATCTTCATACATTCCTTTATTTTAATGTTCTCTTACAGATGAACAAAATATATTGTGTAAACACGCTTAGACACATGTCTCTCTTGTGAGGACAGATTTCAAAGGGAAACTGCTTATTCAATGGCTAAGTGCTTTTCAGAAGTTAGTTTAGGATACATTTCAAAAGGTCACATCGGTTAGCATGCGCTAACTGATTTCTATTTCACAAAGAGAAAGTGCCTGGTGCCTTTTTGTGTTTGCATTTTCTGATCTCTGCTCCAGTAGATCACACTGCCATCTGCTTCTGCTGCTCTTCCTATTTCCTGAATTTCTGTTTTGCTATTTGTAGATGCCTCAAGCATACTTTTTCTTCCCAATTTGAAGGAAATGGTGTGAGATTTCTGCTCCCTCACATCTTTGTGCAAAGGACTATGGTTTTAAGAATTTGTTTTTATTTCTCTTTATAAAATGCCTTATGCTTTTCTTCCTATACCCTTTTCTGTCTGGCAGAGTTGAGTCACTCTATTTCTCCTTCTTGGTAACATTCTCCACATACCTGAGAAGGCTATGTCTGCTTAGACATCCTGTAATTGTTTTTCTTATACTTTATTCAAATATGTTTTAAATTTCATTTTTAAAATTTAGGCCTTTAACCTTTTGTGCAATTCACTTTATATGATTTACTGGTTTCTTTCTGAAAGTGCCATAAAATGAAATTCCAGCATCTTCCAGCTTTCTAGTCAGTTACTCAGTCAACCGTGTATATGGAATGACCCCAAGTTTTTCCCAATTGAACATCCCAAATCAGTCTTTGTAAAAATTATTTTATAGGCAACTAAAAAGGCTAAAATGATTGAATAAAACATCTAGTTAAAATCTTAGGGCAAGTCACCATATCTATGACATTCCGTTTTCTCACTTTAGGACTGTTCTTAGAAGATACCTAAATTAAATCATTATTTTACTAGTTGAAAAAGTCTAGCATATATCATATTCCGTAAGGGAAAATGTGATTGACCATTGAATGCTAATAAAGCAACATGCTTACAATAAGACAATTGACATTCACTATCAACTTTCCTCCAAAGCAGAATTGTGACTTACAGTGGTTTATAAAATAGGAATGAAGGCAGACATTGGAACCTCATGAAAGATTAACAAAACACCAGCATGGAGGGAGAGAAACAGGATGATAATGAAAACTTTGAGAGCCTATCTGCAAGCTAAATTAGGCCTATAATTGTGCTCTAATTTTCTGAAACATACAGAAAGAGACCTTGTTGTTTATACAACAGCATTTTTATTTTCAGGGGCAGAAGCAGATATTTGTTCTTGCTCCTAACAAAAGGCTAAGATTTCTCTTGAGGTTCATCATAAAGAGGTCAGTGTTTGAACCATAAATTGTGCCTTCAGTGGTCTACTTAAAATAGATGCATGAACAAGAGGTTTGGAGGACCATCTCCATATAGGCTCCTTGCATTACTCCACAGGGCGACACAGTAAACACAGGTCTATGGAGAGAGCTAGGAGAGCAGGTCTTGGAATTGACATATTTGCTGCAGAGTTCTGAGACAGAGAGGGGTTGAAGGAGCAGACCTAGGCCACGTACCTGGTATATGTCTTTATATGTCTGGATGAAAGGCCTTTGTAACCTTCATTTAGTGTGCCCTGAATCTATCTCTCACAATAAAATGTTTAGAGAAATCTGGTCAGAGTGGCCAACATTAGTACAAAAAATGATGGCTTGTGCTGGTGAGGATGTGAGGAGAGGGGAACACTCATCACTGAGGATGGGAGTGCAAACATGTACAGCCATCATGGAAATCAGTGTGGTGCTTCCCCAGGAAGCTGGATATATATATATATATATATATATATATATATATATATATGGTGATAGAGATAGAAAGATAGAGCTATACCACCCTTGGCACATACCTGAAGGACCCAATTTAGATATACCTACTCATCAATGTTCACTGCTGCTCTACTCATAATAACCAGAAATTGGAAACAGATCAGATGTCCATCAACAGATGAATGGATAAGGCAAATGTTATGCTTATACAATATAATGTTATTTGCCTATTGTTTGCTCTCTACAAGCATATGTAAGGCCCTATGGATGAAGACAACACTTACATACCTCATGGCATACAGAGAATTTGTGCTGGTACCTTATTAAAACTTTCATTTCTACTGAGTAGTGTTCATTGTACTGTAAGGTACACTGTACACTATCAGGCGAGAAATGTAGCCACTAACCCAAGTACAAACTCTGCAGTCCTCAATGGTGACCTACCAGGATGATACTCCATTACAATAGTGGCCCAGATGTTGTAGGAGTAACCACCCTTTACCTGATTGGATTTAAGGTAACTCCATGAGATGGAATATATTTCAGACACTGCCTGGGTGGACTGGGCAAGAACCTAAGACTAGGTTCATGGGCCTAGGGGAAACCAAATACTACTGTTTTGATATATGAACATAGCAACAAAATAACTCCTAACAATATTCTGCTCTACTCATGATCAGTGTCTCACCTGTCCATCATCAGAGAAGTTTCCTCTGGCAGTAGGTGGGAACTAAGAGACCCTGTGATGGATGGTTTAGATGAGATTGGCTTACGTTTTGAGTGCTTAGTCACTTGGTAGTAGAAATATTTGGAAGAATGAAGAGATGTGATCTTGTTGAAGGTGTGTCACTAGGAATGAGCTTTGAAATTATAATAGTCCATGCTAAGTCCAGTCTCTCTCTCTCTCTCTCTCTCTCTCTCTCTCTCTCTCTCTCTCTCTCTCTCTCTCTCTCTCTCTCTCT
>NC_034593.1:123943152-123944302 GCF_900095145.1 Mus pahari | reverse complement strand
TCTGTCTGTCTGTCTGTCTCTCTCTCTCTCTCTCTCTCTCTCTCTCTCTCTCTCTCTCTCTCTCCCCTTGGTGCCTGGGAATCAGGATGCTATGTTCTCAGCTTCTGCTCCAAAGCCATGTTCATCTCCTTCCCACAATGATGGTTATGGACTGGCCCTATAAAACCGCACTACTCTCTGCGACCTGCTTCCATTCATTTCTTCTTTCTATAAGAGTTGGTGTGGTCACTGTGTCTCTTCACAGCAATCGAACAACCACCAAGATCCACATGGGGACAGTGTGCAGACAAGAGAGACTTTGGAACTCTCAGTGCTAAAGATGATGTCTTCATTAACTTCCTCTTCTCAGGACTCGAGGAGTTATGGAAAAGAAGAAGTAAAATGCTTGTAAGAGCCAGAAGGGATGGATGAAGCAAGGAAGCAGTATCTTTCAGACAAAATAGAACTGATTCACATATAAACTCAAGGAGACAAAGGCCGCCTGCACAGGTTCAAGCCAGAAAGAATCCCAGAGCTGAGCCACAAAGTGGACCTGGGCTGCTATCATAAACCAAGAAGCTATCCCCAACTGACAACTGCTTGCAAAGAAAAATAATCTTTTTTTCCCCAATGTGGTATCACTGGCTATATAAACCACATGTAAAGGGAGGAGGATTCCATGCCTGGCAACATGAAACAAACCCAGTGGTGTTTTTGTAAAATATTTTTTGTCACATAATATTTTGTTTTGGCATCTTTTAGCTCACTGGTCTTTGAACACACAGTATTGCTTCCTGGATTGTGTTTTATGGGTCAAGTGTGTGTGTGTGTGTGTGTGTGTGTGTGTGTGTGGGTGTGTGTGTTTGTGTGTGTGTGTGTGTGTGTGTGTATGTGTGTGTCTTCTGTGCTTTTTAGCTATTTTTTATACCCCCCTGCCCCTGCTCCCTTACCCACACACTACCACTACTTGGCCCAGGCCTTCCCTTGTTCTGTGTCATATAAAGTTTGCAAGACCAAGGGGCCTCTATTCCCAGTGATGGCCGATTAGGCCATCTTGTGCTACATATGCAGCTAGAGACACAAGCTCAGGGAGTACTGGTTAGTTCATATTGTTGTTCCACCTACAGGGTTGCAGCCCCCTTTAGCTCCTTGGGTACTTTCTCTAGCTCCT
>NC_034593.1:123932203-123943141 GCF_900095145.1 Mus pahari | reverse complement strand
GAGTCTCAGTGGTCAGATTACTCTCTGCAGGGAAGCTCTCTTCTAGCAGGGAATGTGCACAGAGGGCTGGTGTTTAGATCTGCCTCCTTGCTGAAGATGTAGGCCCAAAACAGGACCTGTGCCAGAATATGAGTTGCCTCTGCAGATTATTCACTCACCTGCACAGTCTAGCCACTGAGGGACCCTGGACGCAATATGACTCTCTCACCTCCTCTGTCAGACAGAACCCTCTCAGAACCCTCTGGAGAGGAAGGTGCCCAAATTTCTGGAACCCGAAATAGAGTCTGTCCCAGAAGTTAGGTTGCTTCTGTCTGTCCTGAAACTGTGTAGCTTCTGTGGTCCACACACTTGCCTGCGCAGACTGGAGCCCAGAAGCTGTGTCACTTCTCCAGGCCACCCTCTCCCGGGCAGTGCCGCACCAGAGCAAAGATGGCTCACCTTCTGGCTTAGGCCCCGAGACTCCTCCTGGGCGGACACCCCTCCTTGGGCAGGAAAGGTGCAGGGTGACTGGAACCAGAAACAGGATCCTTCCCAGAAGCTGTGATGCCTCTCCAGCAGAGCACCAGAGCAAAGATCCTTTTTTGCTATTTTTAAACACATATAGACCCACAGATACATATATGCATGCATATATACATAAGCACATGCTTCAAGTTATGCAATTAACCTCTCTTTTGTAGAGCATCAAAAATGAACACAGACCTTTCAGCTTCTGACAGAAGCTTTTTCTTATAAAAAAAAGACTTTTTCTTATTTTTCTTGGGTGTTCTTCATCCTTCTCTGGTGTTTCTCAGGATCGCATCAGTGAGTGTACTTAGGAAACATGCACTGCTCTTATTTCAATCCCATTCTTCTGTAACCAAAATATTTAACATTATTCCCTCACAGAAAAGCTGTGAGACCTTCACACTTCTGCACTAGATTTCCCACAGCACAAATACTCATGAGTACTCACAGAATCAGCATTATGTCTACAACAGAGCATGTATGTTTGCTAATATATTTTCATGTATGTATGTATGTATGCATGTATGTATGTATGTATGTAAACCTGCATGAAGAATGTATGTGCTTAAGTTTATTACTGTTACCTGTGAGGCTGTTCATTCAAATCAACACCTGCCATTATTACAGGCATATATTCTCACTTTGTAGTTTTTAAACATATCCATTTATTGCTGTACATTCAGTAATATTCATTTTTACATTGACAACATTTTTTAGATGTCCAGGTCACTCTTAAAAAATAATAAAAATAATTTTAGTTTGATCAGATGGTATCACAATTTGCAATTCGTTTATCTCAGATAACTATAAAATTTCTTTTCTATAAAGCATGACTTTAACTTGATTTGAATGATACTATATCCTGGATTGTGCACCAAGATAACTATTTGTGAAACAGACATCAACATAATTAGATGAAAAAATGTGGTTATGGAATTTTCCTGGGTCTGTTGCTTACTAACATTTTGACCTTGGGCAATTTAATTACCCTCCACTCCTGGCCCCAGTTCCTCATTTGAAAAAATAAAAACAGAATAATACTGCCCACCTCAGAAACTTCCTGCAAAATAAAATGAGCAAATACATGGAAATGTAATGATCTACAAGTTGCACATAGCATTTAGCAAGTACTGACTAATCATACACACATCTGTCAGTCTACAAAATCTGACTGCTGAAAAAGTGTCACTTATTTGATTCTGTACCATAACTCACACCTAAAACTTATGTGCAACCCATTTCACCTCTGATCTGCTCAGAAGGGTGTGTGCATGTCTACTACAGGTAACCTGTGTCCAGAATTGACATATTCTATAAAAATTCATCATACATCATTCCTTTTCCATGGGAAAAGAGTCTGCCCTTAGAATGTTATGCAAATTTTTATTCACTTGTCTGTATGTGGCAAGAAGGATTCTCACAGAAAAAAACAGTTTGGGATTTACAGAACTTGGGTTTCATTGTTATGGCTTAAGTGGCCTGTGCCATCAGGCACAGATGACATCAGTGCCTGTGCCATCTTCTGCTGTTTTATTACTCAGATCAGGGCCTCTGCAGGATAACTTTAATCGACTTTTACAACTAATCAGCTGGTCACACTCATGTCTCCATGCAATATGAGCATTGCTAAGTCTTTACTTTTTCTCCTCTGATAGACACATTTATAATAAATAAATTCATAATATTTGAAAGAGTTATCACTGATTTTGTTTTAAGAAAATTAAAAATGTAAAAAGTTTGTTCTTGTCACATTTTGCTTTAAGTGCTGAAGACGTCTTTCAAATCAAATCAGCCAGTGGGACTGAGGTTTTACAATGACAAGTTTAATTGGGAGTGTGTGTGTGTGTGTGTGTGTGTGTGTGTGTGTGCATTGTGTATAATATTTGGTATAGGTATGTTTGTGTGTGTAGTTTGCATGTATAGGTGTAGCCTGTATGTGGTGTGCATAGTGTGTAATGTGTACATGTGTGTGTGTATGTGTATGTATTTCTGGACTTTGGGGGGGATATCATTTGAAACACAATTACTGTTCATTATTCCTCTTTTCCCCTCCTCCTCCCTCTCCCACCCTGGCCCTTCCCTCCCTCTGCCCTCTGCTTTCTTCTCCCTCCCAAGTGAGACTGAAGCATCCTCACATGTGTCCTTTGGCTTATTAACCTTCTTGAGTTCTATAGATTTATCCTGGGTATTCTATACTTTTTTTATTTGCTAATATCCACTTACTAGTGAGTACATACCATTCATGTCCTTTGGGTCTGAGTTACCTCACTCAGGATGACCCATGGGAAAAAAATACTGAAGATACATTGTTTTCAAATGTCACATCTCTGGTGCTTAAGTTCAGCTTAGATCCATTTCATTTTGAAGTGTAGACATTTGGCCCTAAGATTATTCTACATAACTAGAATTTGTAAAGACAACTCCTTGGAATATGACTTTAATGTCAGATAAAACGAGCATAGGTTCCTGCTTCAAGCACTCGCCCCTGCCCCCAAGGAAAGCTTGAGCTGTGTGCGGGAGTGAACACGTTTGCTGTTGCTTCGTCTTGTTTAATTCTCTTTTGGTTTTATCTTTTATTTTTGAGATTATAATTATGCTATTATGCCCTTCCCTTTCCTCCTTTCCTACCTTCCCATGTACCCCTCATTGCTCTCTTTCAAATTCATGACCTCTTTTTCATTAATTGTTGTTACTAGCTTTTAGTTTTTCATGTTCACTTTCTAACACCCAGATTGCTCAATATTCTCAACGACTTTTATACTTGTTTACAACATTTCACAATGTTTTTCATCCAAAGATGTGACAAAAACATGTGACAAAAAGCATCATTTTTGCCTTAAGCGAGGGATGTGACTTTAGTTTTAAATGATACTACTGCCTTTTCCATCAGGAATATTCATTTGCTTCTTAATTCAGTCTATTTAAACCTTGATGGAAACCTGCATAATGAATGGTGTACGGAGGAGCTGAATGACACCTCAGTGTTTCAAGAGCAATTGCTACTATTCCAGGGAATTCAGTTTGGTTCCGAGCATCCACCCCAGGATGCTCACAATTGCCTAGAAGCTCCAAGGGATCTACTACCCTCTTTTGGATCCAGTGAATACCCAGATCTGCACACAGAGACGCAAAGACAAATTAAAAGTAAGTAGAATATTTTATAAGTAGCAAGGTATAGTAGTAGAGGCAGGTGGAGCTCTGTGAGTTTGAAGCAAGCATTATTAACATAGTGAGTTCCAGTTAAGCCAGGTCACTATATAGTTGAGAGCCTTTCAAATAAATGAAAAATAAACTAAAAAGTATATTGCCAGAGCTAGGTGAGTGGGAAGCAAAGACAGGCAGATTCCAGGGTCCAGTGAGAGCATCTGTGTTAAAAAATAAGGTGGAAAACAATATAGGATATACGGAAGGACTCCTGACAGGTAACTATCTCTGACCTCCACATGTGTTCTTGCACAGGTAAGCATGCGTACATGGCCCTCCCTGACACCCCCCCCCAAGTATGTTACAGTCATGTAACTAGGACTGTGGAGCAGGTAACACCATCTATGTTGCACTTATAGGGATCATGCAGAGGGAGTTCGTTGCGCAGGGACAAATCAACAGAGATGGGGTCTGTGACACATATTGCTCTTCCTTGCTTAGAAGCTTTGAGGAGTGGTGTACAGCTATGAGAAACATGCCATGTGATGGCTGATCTTGGCTGTCGACTTGCCTACTTTTCAGTATCAACTGAAGTACAAGGGCCCAGTTCCTCCTCCTCCTCCAAGTGATTTTCTTGATCAGATTATTTGAAGTGAAAAGATTCTCACTACATGTGGGTTATGCCTTCTGGTGGCAACCCAGATAAAAGAACATGGAAACAGGAAGCTGCGCATTTCACCTGCTTGTCTTCAGTATTGCTGGCATGACCATCTATCACGTTACTATGGGTTGTTTGTCTATTTTTTACTATATTACAATCAATTTCTTCAGGTTTCCTTCATACACAGAAGACCAGTAACTCTCTAAGAATACTCCAGGCCTTCAGCACCGGACTGGGACCACTGACACATTCAGCTACGTGGACTAAGCAACTTCTTATATACTCAGGTAATATTTATCCCTTCTGAGGTCTATGATGGGGTCGAAGACTAGATTATTACAGTTTCACAGTTAAGGTTAAGTTGTTTGAGATTTAGGGAAGTGTCTTTAGGTCTCAGAAGATGGTTTATGGTTAGTAATGCAAGTTATGATAGACAACGATTTAGATAAAGAACTTGAAACCCACAAAGATAGGACAGATAATATAATATGTTCTTCAAAATTACCCAAACCATATAGACTGGAATTTATAAATGTAATTCTGAACAATGGTTTTCATCCTTGTTTCATAATTTTAATTATTCTATATAATTTATTATTATAAGAGAAAAAACTTTTATTGAACTAAAGGGGGGAATGTAGAAGGAAACCCTTCTGTCTGTATGGAGGCTTCACCTGTCAAATAAAGCTGATTATTCTGGGAATAATAAATTTTTCATTATTCTTGAAAATGGGAACAACTCCTCCCCCACTTTTACAGATAAAAAAGAAATCAGGGTTATTATGAACAGTTGAACAAAGAGACAGGTTTAGTTAATCTTGGTAAGGGAGGTCTCTGTAGGGGAGCACTTCAGGCTGTAACTATCCAAGGTAGAAAAGCATAGCAGACATTTTCTGCACACAGTAGCAACATTTACACTCCCTAGGAGGGAAGGTTTGGCCATGTCTCATGCAACTAAAGTCCTGGGGTGTCCATGACGTTGCAAGACCCATGTCAACAGCATACACTCATGCAGGACTTACTCTGGGCTTCTTCTGCTTTCCATATCTGCATGATTTACAAAGCCTCTTCTGAAAGACTTTTTTTTTTTAATATTCTTTTTTTTACAGATTTGAGGACATGACCCATATGCGTGCCGTTCATCATTCTCTTGAGAACTGCATAATGTCCACCCTCCATCCTCCGTCATTATGAGTCCAAAAATTCTGCAAGAACGTAATGAAGTTTATACCATGACTTGAACATTTGTCTTGGTGGGAATTAGAGGCATCTCCCTTCAGGACAAGGTGAATATATTTTACATAAAGGAAAACAATCTTGGATTCTATTTGTTGTAGCTCTGATGAAGATCGCTACTTTTTTTTCACTTAACTTCCCCATCTTCTCGACTACACACTTAATTGACACGCCCAAGCATCCGCACCATGTACCCATGCGACTCTGTTTCTAGTTAGCTATGAGGAAACAAGTCCTGCTTGCCAACCTGTAGTCTGACTTGCCACCATGTATACTTGTTTATCACCCCTTCCCTCCCACCCCCTTGGATACCAACTTGGATACCAGGGTGACCTGACTACTCTTTGCTGAAGCTGACAAACCCCCCCTCTTTCATCAAAACTTTAAACACGAACTTGTTATCTAACCTTTTATGTATCATGGTTTAGTGGAGCCCAGGACTTGGGCATCTTTGGCTAAGACCACAGTTTACAGAGCCTTGCATAAATGTGTATCATTTGTGTGTTGAATTAATTCTTTTAAACTTGGCTTCCGCCATGACACATGACCATGAATTTTCATTTACATTACAATATTGTTCCATATGTCAGAAGCAGCACAACACCAGCTTGTTAGTAGGATGTACATTTTAAACTGGCATAGACAAATTCTTGTAACTAGTTATAGCACGCATGCTCTGATTTGAGATCTTTTACGCTTACTTTGGAATTTTTTTTTTTAACTTCCAGAATGTGAACAGTTGGAATCTTAAATTCTTAAGCGCCCTCAACTCAACTTTTTTCTACAAACATCTGCACTAGGAAGAAGGACCTAAGACAAAACTCAAATCCAAACAAATGTTTTCAGAATTTCCTTTTCCTGACTATTTCACTCTATTTTCTGGCTTTGCGGAGTCATTTACCTTTCTTATAGCTAAAATCTGCAACTACGTGATGAAATATAAATACAATAGCAATTGTCTGCATATGTAAGATAGGAAACTGAAGCCAACATCACGATCTAGAAAGATAAGAAAAGAACTGGGAAGAGAAACGAAGAGAGGACTTAGCATCTATGGTGAGTAGTTGGTGCAAGTAGGTTTTATAAGAAAAAGTTTGTGAGAAGAGACGCAGCTGGCAATCCTAAACACCCCATGGGTGAGAGAAACCCTTGGACACAGAGTGGTTGCCGTGCTCATGGATGAGGGCAGAAGATTTGCCTAATGATTAGGCAGCTTCCCCAGGATCAGAAATGCCACCTTCATGACTACAGGAAGTTTTTCTCACCACTAGTCACTGTATATATCATGGTCACTAATTATGAGGTTCAGATAACTTCACAGGGCCTGTGGCTTCACAAACAAACAAAAAAACAAACAAAAGAAAAAAACTTCTGTGTCTTAGAAAACATAGAACTTATTTCTCCAGATGTAGATGTAAAGTCCTTGAGTGAGCTTCATTCCCCTCTTTGGTATCTTGTGGCTTGACTTTGGGTCTCAATTAGGGTTTCAGCTTATTGTAGGAGTTATATAAGACATGGTGAGTTGCATGTTATCAGAAATTGCAAGCTTTGAGAGAGAGAGAGAAAATGTATATATATATATATATATATATATATATATATATATATATATGAAAGCAAAAATCAATGTAACATTCTAACATTCAAAGACTTTAAGCCTTCGTGAATATGACAAAGGCCACTTCATTGCCTATAAAATTTAATCCCTGCTGTTAAGAGATATTAAAGACTAGACACCATGATACATTTTTCAGTGTAGATCTGATCTTTATTTTTTAATTAATAATACATGGCAGAAATATCTGAGAGCTGATCTATTATTTATTATTTCTTTGAAAGAGCTATTCATGCATTATATATTCAGACAGAAAATTCACCTTACTTTATTTGAAGTTACTTTTCAATAGAAATTACTCTAAGATGTTATCATGTAAAGGAAAATAGGAGTGCTGAAATCCACAGTTCTGGATTCTTGTGTGCCCTGCATGCTGAAAGAGGACAGCAATCAAGCAGTTCAAAATGAACTTTCAGATTGTTGAAAGTTCTTAGTCAAAAGAAAGACAGTGTCCCATATGTCCATTTGGAGCTAGAAACAAGGACTAGAGCTAGAGAAACTGAAAACAGATTTTTAAACATTATTATATCCTTAAGTATTTCATGTAATTTTTTCCAGTGAAGACTAATGTGATTACCTAAGTATTGTGTGCTTATAAACAAAGCTTTATCAAGACAGACTATGCCAAGTCAATTCAGATCATGTCCTCCAGCATTGAAAGGCTAAAGTACTTCATTCAGTTGTGTCAGTACACAGAGCAAGGCTCTGCCAGGTTCTCTAATAACTTACAACTTTCATCTAAACAACAAACATGTGGGAATGACATTCATTTCTTAGTGAAACTCCTCATTAGAAATGATTAATTAAAGCTGGAGCAAATGTAACTCTGAATGGCAGGGACCAAGTGTGGAGAAAGGATGCCGAATGCTGAGAGAATGGATGTCGAGAGAATGGATGCCTAGAGATGGATGAACAATTCGAGAAGGCACTTATTTGTACAAGACTGGAACGACCTCATGTCCCCCTATTTATAACTCAACCCTAGACAAGTTACTCTTCCGGGCACTTAAGATTCGAGTTTGTATTTTACACTTAGAAGCTAGTGAAAATAACTAGAGATGAAAGGTTATGGGATGTCTTGTTACAATGATATTAACAAGTATACAGTGCTTAGGTAACCATCTTAGCCTTGTCTTTAGCCCTAGCTCTATAAGCACCCTGAATCAAATTTAAAGTGTGAACTCTCAGTTCATGATTCAGATATTTCTAATTAAATAAATGCAAGAGTGGTAACGTCACATGCTACTTACTGTTTGTTCAGTGGTTAACCGCATGTATGTCAAGGGTCCCGTAAGACTCTGTGGAGTTCTTAGTGCCTAGAGATATTTCCATGTCCTATCCTGATACAGTTCTTTGGTGATTTGAATAAAAATGGTTCCCATAGGCTCATTTATCTCCAGGTGGTGAAGGATTTGAAGGCATGGCCTTGTTAGAGGAGGTATGTCACTGCGGGTGTGTTGGCTTAGAGGTTTCCGATTCCCACACCATTCTCAGTTGACTCCCGTTCCTCATGCTTGTGAATCTGATGTGAGTACTCAGCTACGGCTCCAACACCATGCCTCCCTGTCGACCGCCATGTTAACTGTTAATGTTAGCCAAGGTCTCTACCCTCTAGAAGTGTGAGCTTCCCAATGAAATGCATTTGTTTGTAAGTTGCCTTGGTCGTAGTGTTCTGTCATGGTCATAGACGGGTAACTAAGGCAACTACTGAAGTGTTTGGGGGTGATGCTGGAGCAAACATACTCCAGTGTCGTCATGTGAGCCAGCACAGCGCTTTTGGTAGTACAGCATGCTTCACCTGGCAGTAAATGACCCTGTGACCCCCATGTGTTTTCTATGTTACAGTTATTTTAGAGTTTACTTCTGCTTATTAAAATTAAGTCTAAAGCAGCCTTGGAACCTTGGAGAGATCCTTCAGGAGCCAATGAAGAGGTTCTGCTCACATATGGTGATAGCTTCTGAGGAAATGTGTGGCAGTGTAAGACTGAGTTACTCATGGTCCTCACTCTGACTAGACTTAAGGTGATGTGCATGCTTATGCCTAAGTCTGTCACACACAAAGCAAGCATAAGAGGGTAGAAGAAAATTAGGACCAGAAAAGGGATATAAAAATATATTTGTACAATAGTATCAATGTGTGCTCGATGCTATGTCTTACTAATTATTTTAAAAATTTAGAAATAACATTGCTGATGTGGGGGTGTGGAGGGGTATAGCAAAATTAAAAGTTTCTAAAATTTCCTAATGTAAAAAAAGCTACATTATTATAAGGTTAACTTATTGTTTAAAGAATCATTTTTTTAAGTTCATTGCAGCCCAAGTGTAACATGGTTTTATAAGTTGTGCAGCAATGAAAGGTTGGGTGCCTTGGTTTTAGTCCTTTTATCTCACCCACTGACCTACCCTGAGAAAGTTTCGTTTCTGCTATACAGGTATGCTATACCCCTCCACACCCCCACAACAGCAATGTTATTTCTAAATTTTTAAAGTAATTTAATGCTAGCAGGAAGTTATAGACATAACAGAGTGGTGAGATGTACCAGTTGTAGCATCCTTCAAAGCTCCAGATCAGAATAACCTGTAAAACCAGGGTCAAGAGCAATTCCTCACCTCTAGGATGCCCCATGCTTTGCTCTCACACTCCCCCTCCATCTTCCTCCTCCTCTGACCCCTCCCTTAACCTTTCCCACCTCCCTTGCCTCCTAAAATGGTAGTAGCCACTAATAAGTTATCTATTTTTATAATTTTGTCATTTTAAGAGCACTGTGTAACTAGAATCACACAGCATGTAACCTTCTGGGGATTTTTTTGCCTTTACCACAAGTATTCATTTGAAATCCATCCAAGTAATTGCTTGTCCAGATAACTGGCCCCAATTTTATTCCTGAATAGGACTCTTGCTGTGGTGCTGAGGTTATAATACTTTGATTAACCATCCAGCCACTGAGTGTAAGCAAGGTTGCTATGAGTATTTCTAGGCCTGTGGGGAGCAAATGCCATAGCCTGTTACTCTTTCTTTGTATGTGCTCTGAGCTATCATTCCTTCTTTGTATGTGCTCTGAGCTATCATTCTTTCTTTGTATGTGCTCTAAGTTTATTTTGTTCTTGCTTTTCTAGGTTCTTGAGATGATAGCTTAGACTATTGATTGAAGACTTTTTCCTCTAATTCATGCTTTTGACAGGACACAGTTCCCTCCTTTGCGATATATGTCCATTGTACTTTTCCCATGTGGAGACTTGCAGACACTTAAATACCACTGCATTACAGCATTACAGATGCCTACGTTAACTGCTTGGCAGCACGTGTGTAGGTGAGTTTGCTGAGAGCAGGAGGCTGTGTATGTGATCTCATAGGGACCAGGTAGACATGCTCTCTCAGGTTTCCAGAAGAAAGAAACTTGCCATGTTTAATATACCATCATGCTTAACATTTGTAACACCTTTTCTGCAGCAACTAGCATGAATTTAACATATTCAATAAAAATGGCACCTTTCATTTACTAGTGAAGCACTATGCATCACCCTTCCCCTCCAAAAAAAAAAAATTAGAAAATATCAAAAAGCACAGAGATGAGCAGAAATCTCTGTGGTGCCTTTTATAGGTTCTGTTAGATTTTTGTGTGTGCCTATGCCCTGTTAAACTGTGACAGACACACACACACACAATCTATCTATCTATCTCTATCTATCTATCTATCTATCTATCTATCTATCTATCTATCTATCTATCATCTATCTATCTATCTACATATACATACATATACATATATATATA
>NC_034593.1:123924840-123932193 GCF_900095145.1 Mus pahari | reverse complement strand
ATATATATATATATATATATATATATATATATATATATATATATATAACTATTTCAAAGGTTCTCTAAGCTCCCTGTAATCCCACCTTCTAGTATACTTATGGAGGAAACAGAAGTCAAGAAGAGGCAACTTTGAACTGAGACAGCTGCTTAGGTATTTGCATATTTTACATATTACTACTTTTATCTCTCCTCTCCCAGGAAAGCAATCTCATCCTGTGGGCTAGCTTCATGTTTCTTCTAAACACTGCCAACCTAACCACCTTCTCTGAGACCATGCACCAACATCCATTAACAAATTCATCTTTTACCAACTTGGTGATATTGCCTGGGAAAATATAATTTTCTAATATAGTCATCCTGCCATTGGTACAATCTTTACAAATACTCCATTGGCTGAAGGGTAATTTATGTTCTGTGTCTATTTTCATCCTCTTGCCAGTAATCTATCAATTTTACAAGATTTTTTTTTCTGTGGGGAACTTCTCAAATTGGAGAAGTTTCTGTTCTGTAATTTTGTTTTTACTTCATTGACTTCTTCTGCTATCACCATTTTTTCTTCATTTCCGACATGTTTGTGGTTCTTTTTTTCCTTCCTACTTCTTGAGGTTGCTGCTTCATAGCTGGATCACCTTCTTTTTACTCTGGTAAAGTTTCCATTATTCCACACCGCCTTTAACTTTAGTCTATCTGTATGTACATCTCACAAATATATTTTATTGACTTTAAATATTAGTTAAGCATTCATCACTCGTCTTCATTGATGTCAAAAGATTTACTCTTAGTATTTTTTTTATGTTTTGCTACATATTTTAAAATGCTGTTTTTCTGTAGACTTTCACTCTGCAGTCAATTTCTATTTTATTTTCAAAATGAGGACATTTATACAGTACTCGAAGTTTATATAACACTTTTATGAATGTACATTATACTGCCACTGAACCATTAACAAGGGTGAAATTTTCATGTTCCTTCTTTCTTTCCTTTTCTCCCTAGTCTAAAACAGTCTATTATACTATATTTTTAAATATCTGCACTATTAAATTTACAGTCTGAAATGAACAGTGATATCTCTTGAATCATAGGTCCCATAAATCAAGACATTTTGCAAGTTCGCACACATCTGCAATGGCACTCTTCAGCTATATGATGCTGCCTCTGTTGCCCTGACCACATCTGCTGTGCACTCCTTGTTTACCTGCATCTCCACAGCAAGGACATGTTACCCTTGGCCTGAAGGCTGTTTTTCTGATCTGTTGGCAAAGAGCAGCTGCCAGCTGTTTTGGGAAACTAATCCCTAGCCAATACTCCCAAATGGGTGGTGACAGGTAAGGGCACCTGCTCTTCTCGTCCTTGCTAAAGATGATCTGGTGCTTGCTCTGCCCTCTCCCAGAACAGCCCAGAGGACTGAGCCCCAGGTGCCTGCCAAGTAGTGACATAGCTTTAATGACAATCTCGTTGAGTTCTTCCAGTCCTCAGTTTCTTCCAGGGTATGTTGGGATCAGCCCTGTGCAAACTAAGAAATTACTTGGTCCAGAGTCAGAGTCCTATGTCAGAGTCTACTTTATGAAAAATCCAGTTGAAGTTATATATAAGGGCCTTGATGGTCTCTGTGTGTGCACTCACTGTCTTTACATGGTTGGCCTGCATCTTCTTCAGGCCTTCTTCATCCTTTGTAGTTGTGCTTCTTGGCAAAGCTCATGTTCCTGAGGAACTTGGAATCAACCCCCTTAAGACATTCAAATCTTTGTGACTGAGGTTTCTTGAAGTCATTACTGTGCCATTTGTGGGACTAGTTGTGTATGCTGTGGTTGATGGACTTAGCCATGTTTTCAGATTAGCCCATGGCTCCTGCAGTGCCTGAGACAGGAAGAGAAAAAGATGTGTTGTCAAGTTGGCCTCAAACTTGTGATTACCTGTGGGCACAATCACAACTGGCTAACTAACATTTCATAGTGTTAGATGCATACTAAACCTTTGGAAGGCAATCTTGGTTTATTGCACAGCAATGTTCATTATATTGGTCAAGTTTTGAATAGTGTTCAAGCTTTATGAAAGCAGACTCTGGGAGCAAAGAGGAATCTCCTGCTCCAGACGCCAACGGTTTATTTCCAGTCCTTCAAGACCCATTGCCAGAACCCCCTGATTCTGTATCCAGAAGAAGGATTAGCCATAAAATAGCCCAAGATTTCCAATACTGCTGTATCATGTACACAGTTTCTAACCAATGTTACTCTTGTCTATCCCAGATTATAAAAGTGCCTTCAGTAGGAAAGAGAATGCTCTAGCACATACTCTTGATGGGAACTCCAGCATGATGCTCTCAGCGGGGATTCCTTAGTATTTTCTGCTAGATGATTTTAAGTGCACCTTTTGATAATATTTTTATCATACTTACTTGTTCTTTTATTTGAAAGCCTCACCTGAGGGAATGTTCTGCTCCACCCAAGACTTTACATCAGGAACTTCTCCCAGCCTCCCCAGTGGGAATTGCAGTACTTTTTAAATGGATGTTTATAAGCCCACAACTTGATGATGCCATCTTTCCTCTTTTCTCTGTTAGGTTATTCCAGTGTCTCTGTTGGATGGTGGTGTTTTTCTATCTGCTACTTCTTTTTTTAAATTTTCTTTATTTTCTTTATTTACATTTCAAATGCTATCCTGAAAGTTCCCTATACACCCTGCCCCTGCTCCCCTACCCACCCACTCCCACTACTTGGCCCAGGCCTTCCCTTGTGCTGGGTCATATAAAGTTTGCAAGACCAAGGGGCCTCTAGGCCGATTAGGCCATCTTCTGCTACATATGCAGCTAGAGACACAAGCTCAGGGGGTACTGGTTAGTTCATATTGTTGTTCCACCTACAGGGTTGCAGCCACCTTCAGGTCCTTGGGTACTTTCTCTAGCTCCTCCATTGGGGACCCTGTGTTCCATCCAATAGCTTAGCCCACAGTTTTAAAATTAAAAAAAAAAATATGACACTGGAAACATGACAATGGCAGGTCACACACAGAGGAAGACACCTGATGAAACCAGAGCCAGCTGAAATAACCACATTGGGAACGACTGCAGAACATGCTAAAAACTCAGCATAAAGAATGGGGTCAACAAATCATTTGCTTTTAATATCATTGATGAAGGACAAGGTCTTATCCATATATAAGCCCCATTACCCACACTCACTGTCTTCATTTTTTTCCTGTATTCCCTCTGAAACCAAAAGGAAGCCTATAACATTTTGTGTCCACCCTGTAGAACACCATGCATTCAGTTGTAGCTAGTCTAGAATTTAGGTTGCTTGAAAGGACCTCTCAAGGGTGTCTCTACATCGTAAGAAAGGATCTATGGATGCAGGGATAAAGGCATCCCTCAGAAGAGGTGCAGAAGAAACTCACACCATGGGAGCAGTTACAGGGTTGTCATGTTAATCACTCAGTGGGTCTCTATAATCATGATGTAATATGTGGGTATGCACAGAAGCAAGAGGGAGACACAAGGCCAAACAGCCAGAAAGTACAGAACACCTAGAAAAACCCCAAGACTACAGAGTGCAGAAGGAATTTGGAAGACTCTGGTAGGTGAGTTCTCCAACCGTGTCGTGTGTGTGTGTGTGTGTGTGTGTGTGTGTGTGTGTGTGTGTGTGTCCCTTTTTTGTCTCTAGAACCTCTATAGAAGGTATGTACAATAGAATAATGAAGCAGTTAACATTACCAGGGTAGTGGCCCAGGGTAGCTATCTGATAAAGTTTTGATTTTGTTTCTTGAGATGAATATGTTGAGGGCCAGGACTCCCATTATCCAAATATGACCAACTGTCAACCTTATCAGAATCTCCCTGCGACAAATGGCACCATGCCACATGACCCTCCATCTTACGAATCTGATGACTACTGTCTTAGGTTGTTTTTTGTTGCTGTGATAAAGGCCATGACCAAATATGACTTGCAGAAGAAAGGGTTTATTCATCTTACATTGGAGTTCATCACCTAAGGAAGTTGAGGCAGGAGTTCAAGGCAGGAACTGAAGCCAACGCATGGAAGAATGTTGCTTTCTGACTTGTTCCCTTTGGTTTGCTCGGCTTGCTTACTTATGCCATGTAGGACCACTTGACTAGCAGTGGCACCACCCACAAAGGACTGAGCCCTTCCCATAAGTCATTAATCAAGAAAATGTCCCTAGCGACTTGCCTGCCAGCTAACCTGATGGAGGTAATTCCTCAGCTGAGATTACCTCTTACCAGATGACAGCTGTGATCATGCTGTCTCCTCACAGAATAGAAACCCTAACTAAGACAGTTTTCATGGAGCTTTAGTAGTGTTTAAGGTCATCTAGCATGAAAAGATCCTTGGGATGCATAGCAGTTGTGGGGGGTACTTTTCCTTAATTTGACACAAACTAAAGTCAGAAGGGCTGGCTTACTGTTTCAGAGGTTTAGTCCATTATCATCATGGAAGGAAACATGGTGACGTGCCAGCAGACATGATGCTGGAGAAGGAGCTGTGAGTTCGACATCTGGATCTACAGGTTAAGAGGAGGGGAATGCCACAGTGGGGCACAACTTGAGCTTCTGAGACCTTGAAGCCCACCCCGTTGTGACACACTTCTGCTAAAAAAGCACACACCCACTCCAACAATGGCCATATCTTTTAATAGTGCCACTCTCTATGGTCAAGCATTCAAACGCATGTGTCTATGGGGTGCATACCCATTCCAACCACCACAAAGAACAATACTATATATGTTTCTATGCATATAGATCTGTGTATGAGTACCAACAAAGTCTCCACAGCAAGCCTACTAGTGTTTGCCAACTTGTAGAAGGCCACCATGAGATCCCCTTGGCTATGTGCTTATTTGTGGAGCATGTTGACCACAAAATGCTTGCCCACACAAAAGGAATTTGTTTAGACGTTTGGAGGTGCTAGGTGTTTATACACAATCCTTGGTGAATAGTACTCAAGTTGCTTAGTCTGGGTCTTGAAGGACTATCCACCTCAAAGGGACAACAGGCATCTGACTCCATTCTGTTGTACGTTCTCATAGTCTCTGGATAGTTGTTCATGCTCAGCGGTCTCTGATACACCCAACTAGAGCAGCTTTGGTTAATACTGTAGCTGAATCAACCCAGCAGCAAGCAGACTAATGAAACACCCAGGCCTTATTCAAGACTACTTCGTAGTTGAACAAGGCAGAGTTTCTCAGTGAACCTATCCGATTCTGTGTGCATCACTAGCATTGTGGTTATTAGCAGGAACATTCAACATTAAAGGGTGAAGCCCCCCCAAATGAAAACAAAACAAAACAGAAAGCCAAAATGAAACACCTAAGGTCTGCAGTTAGGAGCCTAAAGAAATAGGCTCCTTTGACAGTAAAACTTACATAGACATTTTTAAAAATGGTTTGTCACTACCTGAATCATAGCTTTCAAAATTTTAAAATATTTCTGTGAAATAAATGGTTGAAGAGAAATAAATATTTATGTGTGCCTATGTGCATTAAATCATTGAACTATAAAATTGAGTCTCCTTTATTATTTTATTGTTATTCATGGGTATTTTACCTAGCATTCCAGATTCATATTCCATTCTCCCATTACCATCGTGCTAAGTCCCTGTAGAGGTCAGAAGAGGGTTTAGAATGCCCTGGAACTAAACTGATGGATGGTTTTGATCCATTTGGACTTGGAGACTTGAATCCAAGTCATCTGCAAGAGCTGTATGTGGTTTTAACCATTGAGGTATCTTTCTAATTAATTTTAAATTATTATAATACCTGTATTAAGGACATTTACACAACGAAACAATTTCACTTTACAACCTAATACATGCTGTCTGTGATATTCTTGTCTATAAGAACTTTTCCGAGTTTTAATGGCTATTTTACCTATCGTACAAGATTCATATCACATTTTCTTTTAACCCACTTTATTCAAGAAAACTGACCCCCTGCAGGCCTATGCTGCATTTTAAATGAGACTTATGAATTACAAATCAACCTAACTACTTTATTCTGTCAGTAACTAATTACATCTAGATTGTTACTAATAAAACGACCCTGTATCTTTCCTTGCAGCTCGTGCCTCTCAAGCATGAGCTCCTGAGTTTGTATCACTGGCACCTGTGTAAAAAGCCAGGCATGACAGTTATGTGCCTGTCATGCTAGTGCTCGAGAGACAGAGACAGACAAATCGCTGTAGCTCACTAGACAAGTGTCATTCAGTGGGGAAGTTCAAAGTTTAGTGAAAGACCCTGATTAAAAAATAAATGAGGTAAAATAAATAAGATTCAAGGTTCATGGTCCCACTGCAGCCTGAAGCCATGTTGACGTTTGTGGGAGGTTCTGTCACTGAGGGCTGTGGTGAGGTCCTTGGTCAATGCAGGGACAAAGGCCTGTGTTGATGTTCCTGGTCTCGGGTCTCGGGAAACCATTCGGAGCTCCATGGCATGTGCTGATGCTACAGTCCATACGGCTATATGTGCTCAGTGCTGTCACCAGAAAGCATGTGGAAAAGCATGCCCATTGACTTTAAATGGGAGTGGGTGGGAAGGGGAACAAAGGTGGGGGGAGGGGTATGGGAAACTTTCGGGATAGCATTTGAAATGTAAATAAAGAAAATTAAAAAAAAAAACTGGGCAAACAAACAAACAAAAAAAGGATAAGGAAGCTACTTCTGCCATTGTACTGATGACTGCCGACACACAGTTGAGAAAGAGAGACACAGAAGGCTTCGGTCACAATCTCTACCTTTACCCAGCCCTTCCAAAAATGAAATAGCCTAGACAGAAAGCCATCAAAGAGAACTCTTTAAAATGTGATAAAGATCCTGAAGTGTAGCTCTTCACTATTGATGGCCTCTCCTGGCAGTGGTGGTGGGGAAGGGCTCAGTTTTCTTCAAGTGGCTACCCACCAAGAGTATGACTATGCTCCAGTGACTATATGGGGGACATAAATTGGACTTGTTTGTTTATCCTCCTCCCTTTTCCTTTCCCCCCTCTCTCTCCCACCCCTTTTTCCTCTGCTTCTCCTCCTTCCTCTTCTTTCCCCTCCTCCTCCTTTTTCTGCTCTTCCTTCTCCTTCTTCTCCTTCTCCTTTGTCCCAAGGGTTGGGGGACAGACCCAGGAGGACTAGACAGTGAGTATACTCAAGGTTAATGATGTGAAATGTCCAAATAATCAATACAAATATTTAAAAACTAAGATGCAGAGCACTAGGAGAAGATAATCAACAGGGACCTCTGCACATGTGCATACACACACAAACACACACACACACACACACACACACACACACACACACACACACACACACACATCACCTAGCAGGGGGTGACCCCAAATCAACTCTGTATTTGGAAACA
>NC_034593.1:123922942-123924350 GCF_900095145.1 Mus pahari | reverse complement strand
TGTGTGTGTGTGTGTGTGTGTGTGTGTGTGAGTGAGTGTGTATGAGTATGTATTAATGCATGCATTTGTGTGTAAATGTGTGCGGAGGCTAGAATTTGATATTAGAGATCTTCTCCAATTGCTTGTCACACTTTTTGGAAGACAAGGTCTCTCAGTGAACCTAAAGTACTCTGACTCAGATAGACTGGTGAACCAATGCTCTCCAGGGAGTCTCTGTCCCCATCCTGCCCAGGTCTGAGACTGTAAATATGTAGTAGTACAGAGCCCCACTTTTCCATGGGTGCTGGAGAGCTGGACTCAGATCAATTCACAGATGAACCATCTTCCCAGCCTCCAGATACGTCTTGCTGAGCTTTGCCCTGCTGAGTATCTTTTTTGTTCCACATGGTGTCTATTTCTTTAAAATTGAAAATGACTTTATAGGTATGCCCCATTCTTTAGCTAGGATGGAACAAATAGATGAAAATATAAAGAGATACGCTTAATTCATGTGGCCTATCCAGATGACTATACCTTTCTTTGTAAGTAGCAATAAGTCCAGGTTTCAAGAGAGAACCTTAACATCCAAGCCTTTGTGAAAGCTCTACTTTCTGTGGCACTTCTGTCTGTGCTGTTGCTTAAATTTACTCAGATGCATTTTCCTTCATATAGAGCACTGTGCTCTAAGGATCAAGTCACCTGTCCCCTACCTCCCTCTACAATCCAACAGACAGCAATCATATACACTCAGAATCATTAACTAGGTACACCTGTGAGGAGCAACAGCCTGAGCTCATTGTAGTTCTGAGAGGTGGTGGGAAATGTATCTGAGTTCTGCTTCTTCTGAAATGTAAAATAAAATCTACTCTTGAATTCAAGGAAATCCTATTTTTCTTAATAACATCCATCATACTTAATATGAACTTGACAAAATGCCCAGGAATTTCAGTATACAAGCCTTTACAATTGGTCACAGGACAATGTGGATAAAGGGCTAAATGAATCATGACCATATATACCTGACATACCTGACGTGATAAAGCTGCTTCCTTCTGCTAGGGATCTTGAAAATAGCTAAATTTAAACATGATTTTTCATGTAGTGTAGTAGGAGCATATGCAGATCAAATTGTTTTCTCTGTTAGCTGCCTAGAAATCTCATGTTGAGCACTGTGGTTTCATTTCCCATCATCCATAGCTACCTCTACATGATGTCTCCTTTGCTATTATGCCAATGTTGGCCTTAGTAGGACCTATTCAATTCTATTCCTCTTGGCTTAAGTAGTGGGTTGATTATGTTGGGATCTCATTCCCTTTAATGTCTGGGATCCTTGCTAAAGAAAGCCCTGACTTTTAAACTACCTACACTTCTGGTGACAGCATATACTGGCAAGGATTTGGAGAAAGAGGAACACTCCTCCATTGCTGGT
>NC_034593.1:123920353-123922102 GCF_900095145.1 Mus pahari | reverse complement strand
AGTGGGAGTCGGTGGGTAGGGGAGCAGGGGCAGGGGGAGGTTATAGGAAACTTTCAGGATAGCATTTGAAATGTAAATAAAGAAAATATCTAATAAGAAAAATAAAAAGAGAACAATCTTACAGAACGTTGGATTTCTCATGCATCTTTTACAACCTAAGTCAATGCATAACTTTGAATTTAATTTATGTAATTTCTCATGCACAGCCCAGAATAATGTGTGGTAATCAGCTAACATGTTGGAAGTAACATTAAGAAAAGATATCCACCATAAATAATGCAACCGTGGAAGAAAGTTGCTTAAGTTTCTTCAGCACTGAGTGCTAATTGTGACTCATTTGGGGTCAGTAATATTTCTCTTCTTGTCAAAGTCTGTTAACGAATTCTGTAAAGAATCCCTTATCCTTACCTGCGCCACGTTTTCTGCTCTGTTCGACAAATCGCGAACAACCCTTTGTTACAGAGCTCAGAGGTACAGGCATAACTGATAGGGCACAGATTCAAACAATGGAATGAGTACAGATAGGGTAGTGGCCACGACCTGCAGATAAAGATAACAGGGAGAGAATTGGAAAGTGCAAAGCTTTCGGTCAAATTAATACAAGAGGCAGGTGCGTGTTTTCATTCTTTAACAGATGAATCTACATTTTGAGGTTCTTTTCTAATGATGCAGCATAAAATGCAGCTGTCTCATTAGTTTTCCTCTTCTATGATAGACCTTATCAAAGCCCATCTAAACACTCTTTCTTATTTTATGATTCATAAGAATAGCTCTGCTTTGTGTAAAAAGGGACTTCAACTTTTCCAGCCTCCAGGATGGCAAGTACCTCCTATGCAATGTGTTGCCACCACTGTCTACATCTCCAGAGAGGGCATGCCACGGGAAAGCCACCTTGAGGACACCTGGCTCTTCCTTTACTGGCCATATTGAAACTAGAAGAGATTGGACACCATGGATAAAGGTAAAGGTGTTTGTGTAAGTTATCAACCTATGCCTTGATGTCATGAAAGAAGGGAGGAAAGTGTGACATTTAATCACGTGTGATATTAGAACACCGAGATTTTGGACGAATCTAGAGACTAAACTTTTTTTTTTTTTTTCGTGTTCATGCATCTGGAATGTAGAGATTACCATTCCAAGTTTCAGGATCCATTAGACGCTTTGTTTTCAAACTCTCACAATTGGGGATTAAACTTGTTTTGTGAATGGGTTGAGTTGAAAATTAAATGAGAATAGAGCTACGGCAGTCATGATGTTCAAGGCTTGTATTTAGCCTTCTCTGACTTCTAGATATGAGAAATTAAGACCTATTTATTCTTTATATACTGGTATCATACTCATGATTGATCACTGTTAGAAATTTATTTTCCAGCTTATGTCTTAGATTTGACACATATCTTATAATATAAATTACATTAATGTATCTCTTTCTGTACATGTATGTAGTGTGTACATGTGATTAGGTTGCAGTGCATATCAAGTAAGAGGATAAATCTGATTTGGTTCTCTCTTTCTAGTACGTGGATCGCACAGATCACATTCAGAACATCAGACTTGGTGACAAGCATCATTACTCTCTGACCCATGCTTTTAACCTACTGACATCAATTTTCTTTTAAATTTATTATTTTTCTTTTTCTAATTCTTTGTATGCGTAAATTTGTATATGTGTGGGCACATGCATATGTAAGTTTTTCAAAGGAAATCCGGAAGTTGTTGTAGGAATCATCTTCTTTTTTTTTTTTTTTT
>NC_034593.1:123896700-123918402 GCF_900095145.1 Mus pahari | reverse complement strand
CTGTAGATTGCTTTTGGCAGGATGGCCATTTTGACTATGTTAGTCCTGGCAATCCATGAGCATGGGAGATCTTTCCATCTTCTGAGATCTTCTTCAATTTCTTTCTTTAGGGATATGAAGTTCTTGTTATATAGGTCTTTCACTTCTTTAGTTAGAGTCACACCTAGGTATTTTATATTATTTGTGACTATTGTGAAGGGTGTTGTTTTCCTAATTTCTTTCTCGTCCCATCTGTCCTTCGAGTAGAGGAAGGAATCATCTTCTATTGCCCATCTACCCTACTAATTTAGGCAGAGGCTGTCAATCAAATCCAGAGCTCACCATCATGTCTAATCTCACTAGGCACCTTGCTCTTGAAATTGTATCTCTACTCTCTGAGGTTGAATGTACAGGAGAACATCCAGATTAACTGGTATTTATGTGGCTTCTGGGAATTTGGGTCCTCATGGTTGCTTGACAAGTGCTTCTTCTACTGTGCTATCTGCCTAGCCCCTGACATCTGTTTTTAATTGACCCACACCTATTCTTTCTCTCTCTAAGAACACTATCACATTTTGCTTTAAAATGGTTTTCTTCCAATGTTAAGCTTTGAAATTTTTGTCCCATGATAGCAAAATAAGACAAATCTTCATATTTTCCTTCCTAACTGAAAAGATTGGTTCTATATTCAGCCTAGGTCAATGAATGTCTTTCTGTATCAATTCTTTTTTTTTCTTAATTATTGGTTACTTTATTTAATTACATTTCAAATGTTGTTCCCTTTCCCAGTCCCCCCCCCAGAAACACCTATCCCTTCCCCCTCCCCCTGCTTCTATGAGGGTGCTTCCCCACCCACCCACCCACCCACCCACCTACCCACCTACCTACTCACTCCTTCACTGCCCTAGCATCCCCCTATACCAGGGCATTGAACCTCCACAGGACCAAGGACCTCCCCTCCCGCTGATGCCAGATTAGACAGTCCTCTGCTACATGTGCAGCTGGACCCATGGGTCCCTCCGCGTGTACTCTTAGGTTGGTGGTTTAGTCCCTGGGAGCTCTGGGTGGTCTGGTTAGTTGATATTGTTGTTCTTCCTATGGGGTTGCAATCCTCTTCAGCTCCTCTAGTCCTCCTCCTAACTCTTTCATTGGGGTTCCATGCTCAGTCTGATTGTTGGCTGCAAGCATCCACATCTGTATTGGTCAGATTCTGGCAGAGCCTCTCAAGGGACAGCTATACCAGGCTCCTGTCAGCAAGTGCTTTTTGGTATCAGCAAGTGTCTAGGTGTGGTGTCTGCAAGTGGGATGGATTCCAAGGTGGGACAGTCTCTTGATGGCCTTTCCTTGGGTCTCTGCTCCACTCTTTGTCCCTGTAAACTGCCTTGTGAGTTGCCCTCTTTGACACTAGCATATCTATCTATTGCTGTAGTTTTTGTTCAGCTCATGCTTAGGCAGCCATGATGTTGAGATTTTATGCTTGTAGTTTCTAACATTCCTAGAATATGGTCACACAGTAAACCCTTTGTCCTCTGGCTCATAGAAGACTTTTAGCCCCTCTTCCACAATGATCATGCCTTGGGTACAAGAGTTGTCTTTTAGGTGCTTTATTTGGGATCAGAGCTCCACAACTCTGCATTTTGGGGTTCCCAAATGGTTGTGGGTTTTTTGGTAACAATTTTACAAAGACATAATTTACAAAGCATAAAGCTTGTTGGAAGTAGATATCAATATATGCTTAGGAGTCTACAATCATCATTTTTATCTAATCGATACCCTCCCCATAAAGAAGTCTTCTCTCGTGGACCACTCTCTGTGTGTCCTTCATTCTCAGCCCTAGATAATCACTCATCTACTTTTCATCTTTAAAGATTTGCCCTAAGAGGACACGTCATGCGAATGGAATCACACAATGCATGTGATATAAGAATATCTTTAACTTGCTTTATATTTCCATGCTACAACATGTCTCTTTAAGAAATTTCAAAATCTTAAGGGTTTTTAAGATAGGTTGATCCTTAATGCACAGTCCTCCTGGTATAGTCTCAGGGGACTTAGTAATATTATCATTATTATTATTTATCAATAGCACTTTTAATATCTCACCAAATTTTGTCAGTAGTAAAGAAATAGACTAAAATTTATGTAAATTATTTCCATTGATACTCATGAATTTAAATGCCAAGTAAAACATTTTTCAAAGAGCTTCCTACTTATATTTACAGACATCAGACAAATTCACCATATCCTCTCTTTTGGTTCTATCTCATATTTACCCAGTGTCCTTACTCTCTTATCAATAAAGTTCCCAGACTCAAATTTGTGTGTCTATTACAGCTACCATGCATTAGGTACATATATGTATGTGTTAAACCCTTAGTTATTCTTCAATACAATTTTAAACTTCTTTTTCTCCTGTTTGTTTGTCGTAGACCCAAAAAGAAATTGCCATTCAATGATGTATTTTCTTTTATTCAAGAACATACATGGTATAAAAGAACAGGGAACTTCATTAGTAATATCTATATCTATTTGTTTCATTAATGATGCCCTGAGATTTCTCAATATTCAGCAAAGACTCAGAGCCAATGAACTGTTGCTACAGATGTAGAGCCTGAGCAATTGAGCCTCCTATATCTTGAGTAGAAGTACCAAGACTAATGAACTGGCACTTGATCTCTGTTGTGTGGATGTTAAGAGATAGCAGAACCTTTTAAAGTGCTACTGCCAGGGTCTTAGGTCACAGGTCTGTTTCCTGCTAAGGGATTGATGGCATTTTCCTGGTTTCTTGTTCTGACTGTGTCTTAGCATTTGAGTTTCTTTTCATGCATACTCTCACCATGATGTGATCCTTCGTAATAGAATACAGAAAAGGTATATCCTTGCCAGAGCTGGACCTGTGCTGTTTGAGATTTGAGCTTCTAAAACTTCCTACTAAACCTTGTGACAAACAATCCTCATCTTGGTAGAGATTCAAGCCTTTCATTATAGCAATAAAGAACTAAGGAGTAAAGAGCCCTCCATCCTGAAATCTCACAGATGGTTCACTAGGGCAGTGTGGATTCTTCATGAGCATCATCTTCAAAACCATAACATCACCCACTCAGTCCCTCTCATGGTGATGAATCCAAAGATTCAGCAGAGAAACAATCACAAGGGGTATAAGAGATGCTGTTCTGTTACCATTGACTGTATACTCCAAACATTTCTGCTATCTGATTTTGGAAAATGAAATTTCAAAATCTTAATGACAGTTTTACAATTAAAAATTTATACCTGCAATGTGCCTCCTTATTTTCAAGAGTCATATGCTGTTTCTTCTTGGAATGCATGATTCTTTTTTTTTTTGATTAAAATAACCTACTTTTCAGGTAATAGTTTATAGAGTTCTGGGCTTCAGCTTCAAAGCAAACCCTTTGTTTTCTTCTCTAAACAGTGAATAGGCTACTTACCACCCTACCCTACTGTGGTGTGTATATTTAAAGCATTCGCTTCTATACTCTTTTTCCTTTTTTTCCTTACTGTACTTTTAATTTCAAAACAAGCAAGCACAACCCGTACAATATAACACCCAACTCTGCTTTCCTGTAGGAGGCTATTTGCCTGCTTTAAGACACAAAACTGGATAGAGGAGATCCTGTAGACATGAGCAGAGAGCCAGGAAGTTCAGGGCCAGACAGGCTCTTGGGGGAGCCAAGGGAGAGTACATGGAGAGCATGGGCTTCCTAGGGGCTCTCTAATCTACTATTTCCATGCCAGATACATCCTCATCGTTCTCAAGTGTAAGGGAAATTCCATCAGGAATGGCAGCACCAAGCTCCTCTGCTGTCACCTCATCTTCCTTGGTGCCCAGACCTATGATCATGTGACAGATGCAGGAGTGGGATTGGGGATCCTCAAATGAGAAGCCAGAGAGAGTAGAGCAGTTTCAAACAGCTGCACAACCATTGTCCTTGACAGCTTTAATTTTTTTTTTTTTTTTTTTGGTCTGGGTCAGCCTTCTACCACAGGGTCTCTAAAATTGGGTGGTCAGGATTGCTCTCTAGGTGGTATTTGGTTATCATGTAGCCCATTGTAGAGTAGCCTTGAAGTGCCTGGGCCTTCATGATCCATTCCTTGTTAGCTGTCCAGTCATAGGTGCTTGTCACAATGCAACATGGTGAAGACACAAGTCTCTTGGAGATTCTTACTGTTTTAACCTTCTATCCAAGATCTCCTTCATGAGCTTGAAGAGATTCTCAAATTTTTGGCTTGCCCTCTTCTATTTCTTCTTTGCTTTCTTGTCCTCGCATAGCTCCAGGTCCACTTTAGTCACCAAGACCAATCTTTTTCAGTCAAATTCCTTGAGCTGCTGCACACAGTACTCGTTAACAGGTTCAGTCATACACATCGCCTCAAAGTCCTGCCTCTGTACATGCTCCACAAAGACAGTTAGCCACACGCTCTTTTCTCTCACCATTGATGACTTCTCACAGATAGACTTCTGTGTTTTCTTCAAGTGAGACACGTACTCTAACAGGTAAGTCATCTCATCTCCAGGCTGAGAGGTGTGCTAGTGGAGAAGCTCAGAGATGCTCCGATGATAAATAGGATATCCATGGACTGGATTCTAAGCTTTTAACTTTTGGAGAATACCTCATAAAATTTCTGGTAGTTCTCTTTGTCTTCTGCCAACTCGGAGAAGAGCTCAAAGCCTTTCTTTACAATGTTTTTCCTGATTAACTTTTAGGATCTTGCTTTGTTAGAGCATTTCATGTTAGATGTTCAAGGGTATATTCTTAAACCAAGCATGCCACAGATAAAGTTGAAGTATTCAAGTATCAGCTTATCATAGATGTCCATGATAAACACATTACAGAAATATAGTTTGATATTGTTCATCATCATGATACTCTGTGATCACAACCACTCTCTCTGCCACTAGATAGGCTGAATGGAATCCAACACCAAACTGCCCATTATAGAGACACCTGGACCAGCATGGAGGGCCTCCATGAATGCTTTTGTGCTAGAGAGAGAAATGGTTCCTGTGTTCTATATGAAGTCTGCCTTGGTCATGCCAATTGTTATGTCTATCAAAGTCAGCATGTTTTCAGCTTTAATCTTGTCTAACTTGGAGAAATATGTGAGGCTCTCAAAGGGAATCTTGTCTAAGATATCAGAAATACTAGAGATCCAAGGAAAATTTCCTTGTTTGAATAGAAATTATTGATGATAAGGGACATGAGTTGAGCAATTTCTGCCTAAAAGGCAAAGGTCTCCACCTCTTCCTGTCTATGGCACACTTCCTCAGGCATCTTAACAGGAAAGACAAGTTCAGAGAAAGAAAAATTAGTTCAGAGAAGGGTGGACCAGGACCACATCAGATGTGCATGCCAAGCCTAGGCTGTGCAAGGATTACTCAAGGGTAATTACTTCCTTTTCTTGACTCAGGTCAAGAGTCATGGTCATGGGTCTAGGAAGTGCAACCCACCCCTGCGTGCGCACGCACACACACACACACACACACACACACACACACTGATAGCTAGTTACATCACTGACCAAAGCATATTATCTTTGCTTTGCTTCCTGTTGAAGCTCTTGCCCAGCTACTTCTCCTTCTTCAAACATTCTCAACGTCAGCATTTCTTTATTCTTAATTATTTATAATCAAATCTCCATTGACAACCATATTACATGCAAGAAAATTCTGGAACATCCTAATCATCTCAAAATATGTTTAATAATGTGAAATCATTTAATATTTTTGAACAAAATTCTCCACAAAAACTGAGAGAGAATGAATGAAAAATACTTTATGGGGGGAAGAAGTAAAAGCCATATCTTTTCATGGGAACTACTATTATGTCTTACACATAGTAAACACTTTAAATTAATTGATAAATAATGAAAACAATGTTTTGATTATCAGTCTTATGAACAACTGAAGCTAAATAGGTTCCAATAATAAGAAACTCATTTCTGTTTACAGTATCGCATTTGGAGGGAGAGAGGGGGTTTGCAGAAACATTGACTTTGATTAAAGATATGTTTGACACTGAAAAATTAAAACATAACAAAAGATGTTTTTCTGAAGTACATTTTTATAAATTTATGGTAAAGTCTGAATTCATGTAAGGCTTATATCCCCCTACCCATGGTGTGTGTGTGTGTGTGTGTGTGTGTGTTTGAATTATTAAATAAACAATACCCACATTATGATGAATTATAACACTTCATGCTTATTTAAGATGCTAAGGCATACATTATTCTGTTGGTTATAGAGAGTGGGCCTGAAAGTCTAATTTAATCAGTAATTTGAATACAAGGAGAATTCTTGACATTCAAATATTTGATTTAATTGATTGATAAAACTTTGTTCTACTCATCAAGCATCTTTCTGGCAATCTTACTTTCACTCAGTGTCTAGTCAGGGGTGTGGACTGATGGGCAGAAGTGGTGATAGGAGTCACAGTAAAAACAGAAACATGCTTATTCTACAAGCCATTCTTGATGTATCTGAAAAGAGAAGGCTAGCACTGTGTCCACTGGAGTGCAGTGCAAGACAGAAATGCCCTGTAGAGTCTTATTAGCAAATCAACCACCAAGGGAACGGAACATGTGAAGACATACTGATTTAGAAAACAATTGTAGGCAGATTTTCCTTATTAATGTGTCTTGCCAACCTTTAATTACCATCTTTGTGGATTCTGTATCTGATGTAGAAATTACCCAATGTGGTGGCCCAAAACCAACATGGATTTTTTTTTTAAAAAAAACTTATATCTGGAGATTAGGATAGAAAAATCAGTCCCGTTGAGCCAAAAGTCAAAGTGGTATGGAGAGAGACCACTTCCTTCAGGAAGCTTTGGGAGCATTCCATATCCTGCCTTTCCCCAGGTCTCTTGTATTCTATGACCTATGTCTTCTTCTTCCCTCTTAAGACTCCATCACTCCAATCTGTTTCCTTACCGCAACTCTGCCTCTCATGACTGATTCCATCCTACCTCCTTAATCCTGGCGTGTATTCCTATGGCATGCTGCTAGTTTTCATTCTATATTCTAGGTAAGCAATATATATATATATAAAATGAAGGGTTAATATTACAAAGATTAATATTACAAAACTCGGTTAGATATGAGAAAAGTTAAGGAAGAAAGAAAGCAACTCACTAATGACAAAAAGAAAAAATGCTGTTGTTAGAAAGTTTCTTCGCTTTCTGACATTCTAGCTTTGACCTAGATAACAAGACAGACAATAGAGCTCAGATGAATAATCTAATTTAAGGTCTAAAACTCCAGACTTGTTCCTAAAGAAGAAAGTTCTGCAACTAGTGAACAGCCAGGAAGATCCGAAAGATTTCACTTTTACAACAAGCTGTTGCTTTAAGAACTGGCTCTGTTTGAAGTGCAGGGAATCTGCAAGTAGAAAGAAACTCAACAGCATGAGCCAAAGCATCCATTCTGTAAAGGGCACAGGGAATGAGCCATGACACCTGCTACGGGGCAACTGTGCACAACTCCAGCCATCCAATCATGGTAAGGCAGTGTCAGTGTGAGGCTCTTGTCATCTCCAGAGACGGGAGTGATGATATTGAGGCCGTCTATTTGCTGCTAGGGAAAAGAACTTGCTGCAAGGGAAGAAGTCAATGGATCCAGGAGTTTGATATATTGAGAAACAAGGACCCAACTGCGCCGAGCACTTCTGTCATTGTCCAGCGGAGGTAAAAATCAGAAACTTGCAATTACACACTGCTGGGGGCATTCTAACTGAAAAGGCCTCTAACTGTGACAGTTACTAAGTGCCTCTTCCCTGAGAATAAATGCGAACCAAGTGATAAGCCAACCTTTCAGACAGCTGTCTTTCTTTAAGGAAATAGTGGAGGGGAATGGGGTGGGTATCATGTTTGATTACTTGGAAATAAGAACAGAAGGAGCGAAAACTTTCTTACCCTACAATATGTTTTTGTAAATGTGTTGGTAAAGTTAGAATACAGGTGAGATTTTGTGTGTGTGTGTGTGTGTGTGTGTGTGTGTGTGTGTGTGCGTACGTGTGTCCTCAACAAAACAGTGCCAAAACTAGGAGGAACTATGGTTTTTTTAGGACTAAATCTCTGCAAGGAAGTGGATAAAAAAACAAGAGCAGGTTTAAAATGCACTCACTGGTTCTCCCTAGCTACAATTTCTTCTCTCTGGGACCACTAGCACGGTATAGAAAATATCAAAAGGAAAATGTATTATTAAAGTCCTTCTATGTAATTACTAGTTGGTAGTTTTTATAATTTATGAGCCTAATTTATGTAGGTAGGTATATGTAAAACACACAGTACACATGCGATGTGGTATTCTCTATGGTTTTAATAGAGGTTTTATAATTTATTTCCATGGATAAGCAGGGGCTACTATAATATATAATTATATCATATATATTTGTATATGGTGTCTATGCAATCTTCAAAAATGGCCTTCAGTGACCTTCTGAGAAGACTGAATATAACCTTTGTTCTTTAAGAGTTTTAAAACCCAAATTCCTTATTTTTCTAATGGGGTAAAAGTACCACTGTTTTGGGATCAACTGCTATTAACATTGTTGCACTTTCATAAAGTGATCAGCATATGGGTTTTTTTTTTTTTTAAATGATGGTGTCACCATCAACAACAAAAGCTAGAGCCAGCAGCAGCAGCCCTAGAAATAAGACTTTAATTAAAATAGTTAGCTCTGCATTGTGTTACACATGCATAAATGCATGCCTTTGAAGTCACAGGCACTTAATTGTGTAGAAAAAAATAGAGCCTTTAGTTGGTCGAATGTGCAGTTAGAAATCCATGCAGTAGCACAAGTATCAGTGAAGATAATCTTTCCAGTGAACTTAAGAAGTTTGTAGTGATTCTCTTATGAGATTCCCACACCCAGACTTACATATATGCTTTGCCTCTCCACTCCCTCCTTCCAATGGCATTGCTTAAATATACACTAAACTTCCTTTTAATACAACACACCCTTTCTTTCTCCCCTATGAAGACTTAATCTTTCCTATGTATTGCATTTCTGAAAACATTGACCAGAGTTACATCCACGTCCCTGTAAACTCTGCTGACATTTCTAGGTAAGCTGTCCTTCATAAACAGCCACTTGATTGTCACGGTATCATTTCATGTACTGGCCTTATTGTTCCAAATTTGGAAGAGTTACTCAAAATGATAAAATAAGAAAGTATCATGTACTTCCCTGTCCTGGCTGTGACCCCTGCCCATTACATAATCTGTTGGGGGGAGGGACCCCCCCACAGTCCCGCTTCACGGCTCCCCCAGGATGCGCTGAGCCTTGCAACATAGTCCCTCCACTCCCATCCATGTCCCTCCACTCCCATCTGATGTGAATGACAGAGGTGGTGCCTTCCAGCGCCCTCAGCGAGGTCAGCCTGTGCCTCCTCTGCCACGATGACATAGACACTGTGAAGCACCTGTCTGGCGACTGGATCCCCATTGAGATGGAGATATTCTAGCCTTCAGCTTCTCTGTAGATGCACAAGTTGCATACATTCTCAGTCTGGGAGTGGTGAAGTAGTTCAGGAAACACACATGGCATAGGTTCCCTTTTACTAGAAAGTTTAAATGATCATATTTCAACCACCGCCCAGGACCACTGCAAAGCCATCTACCTGTATGTTCTCACCACCAACAATACAGCAATAAACTTCTATGAAAACAGAGGCTTTAGGCAGCATCACTATCATACATCAATATCACTACATTCGAGGGGTCCTCAAAGATGGCTTCACCTATGTCCTCTACATCAATGGCAGCCACCCTCCCTGGACCATCTTAGACTACATCCAGCACCTGGGTTCAGCACTGGCCAACCTGAGCCCCTGCTCCAACCCACATAGGATCTACCGCTAGGCCCACAGCCTGCTCTGCAGCTTTCTGCTGTGGTCCAGCATTTCCACCAAAAGTGGCACAGAGTACAGCCGTACCATGTCTTGCCACTGGGGCAGCCTCCACCAGGCCTCTGTCCTCAGCACTTTGTGGAGCCTGCTTTCCTGTCTGTCTGACCTTTCCTGTCCTTTTCGAGGAGCTGGTGGCCACCCACCGGCCCATCAGCCTGCCCCAGCTGCAGGCCTGGCGCTGTGCTGGCTCGGGAGCAGAATGTATACTGGTCGTCAACAAGCTCTCCTTCTACCTGGAGTCCTTGCCCTGCCTCCATGCCCTGGCACCACCCAATGGCCTGGCAGGTGTGTCTACATTCACTGGGAAAGGGTTTGCCAGGCTTCTCTGCTTCCTGCTCCTTCAACTCCTTCCTACAAGATGGACTGAATTTGGCTGAAAACATGGACATTTTGACCCTGAAGACACAGGAACCTGAGAATAAAGAGGCACAACAAGGAGAATGTCAGTTTTTGTTTAGGAATGCTCTAAAGAAGTATAGGTGGAAACTGCTCTTACTCCTCCATGAAAGGCTGGAAACGGGGAAGAGAAAGCGGGGCTGGCCCTTCACAAGAATTTAACGCTTCAGGAACAAGTCCTCTGCATAGACAGTTAGATGGACAGGTCCCTGTTCCCAATGTTCTACTGCCCACTGCTTCCCATCCAGAAGGACAATCCTGCCTGTTGAATCCTGGCATGCTCCACATAGTGACCCACACTGGGAGCTGGGCCAAGGACAGGTAGCTGTTGGCTTCTGGATTCCTTCCATGCTTATCCTCTAGGAGCTAAAACTTCAAGGCCTGGGCCAATGCAGACAGGAGGCAGCTGAGCTCTGTGTTGGCATCTTTGCTACTGTGGACCCATGGAACCTGGCCTTGGGAGTAGAGGGCAGCTGGTGCCTGTGGGCCTTCAGCCTCTGCAGCAGAGGCTCTGTCAGTACTATGAATTGTGCTTGCAGCAGACATCTCAAGTTTCCAGCATCCCTTCCCTTGTGCCCTCAAGTGTTTGCTGTCACAGTCCTGCACAGAATTGCTGCAGTGTTACAGGAGCCCTTCAGGGTGTCCTCACAGCCCCTCACTGTGCCAGACTGATGAAGAGCAGCTTTATTGACAGGCCATTACTGAGTGCTTCCTTCCTCCGCATCTCCTGGCTCAGGGCTCTCAGGTTATAGAGCCGGCCAAAGGTTGCCTGGCCTCAGAGGGAAGGGTCCCCACAAAGGAAGACCAAGGCAGGAAAGTACCCCCCCTTCCTCAACAGAACTAGCCAGCAGGTGGCCAGTCCTGACTGGTTTGGGTTGTGTGCTGAGGCCCCAGCCACACATCCTCTCCCTTTTCAGTCAGTGCTGATCATGTGATTTTCATTTCTGCCCTGTGTAGTCAAGGAAGAGTCTTCTAGAAGGTTCCGACTCGGGCATTCATAAATCCACCTCAAAGGCCTCGATGTGTCTCCCTTTAGTCCCATAATTATTGCAGTGTCCAGCCCAGTATTGAACACATCGTAGTGTGTAGTCTCATGCCAAATAAATAAATAAACGTTCACTAGTCTCACCTGTCCAAAAAAAAAAGTATCATGTAAAAGATAAATGTATCTAATGCTTTTCAAAGCTTTCTCACATTTTGCTTTGTGAATTTTATCTAGCATGTGGGGAAAGTTAATGACTTTCTGTGACACTTGATAGTTATGGTATTCCAAAAACACTTATTTAAAGTAGAACTTTCTGGTTCTTTTCAAAGAAGGAAAAGTGGCGCATGGGGACCGTGTGTTACTCCCACACTTTCTTTCTTTTTATTGGATATTTTCTTTATTTACATTTCAAATGTTATTGTCTTACCCGCCCCTCCCCCTCACTTTCAATTTGATTGTCAAACTATCTCCAACTTTGGATAGGTTGTAGTCTAGTGATTTTTGATATTTGCTTATTGTTAGGCTCTGGGATAACTCTTTTGCTATTTCTCATTCTTTCAAACAAGCAAGAACACAGCCATAATTCATGTTTGAGATGAAGGGCACAGGGTATTTAGAAACCTGTGTATGCTCTCTCTGACCTGGCCCATTTCAAAATTAGAGCAGGAAAAACTTTTCATGTGGGAATGAAAATCATTCTATAACACACAGACTTAGCCTGGAGCCTGAGTAAGATGAAACACTAAAATTGCATACCTTTACGTCTCTGTCCCTGCATCTCTATCTATGCCTCTGTCGAGTAATTCCTTTTATAAAAGTCTATTTTCTGTGTCCTAGTCTTGCAGAAGGAAGGGTTAGTATAGCAGAGAAATACAGAATAGGACAAGAAAGGCTATAAGCTCTAGGCCACCTGAGCTTAAAGATAGCCCGGGAGAAGAGGGCGTCAGATGAGAACCTAAGACAGCCTTCTGAAACTAAGAGCAAGCCTGAGCAATTTCACTTCCCCAGCAAGGCCTAGCCCTAGCTTTGTGGCCTGAGCCCCTGGGCTGCATTTCCGGCAACCTCGGGCCACAATCCCCAGTATAGGAAGCAAGCTGTGGGGCCACAGACCTGCAGAACTTAAGGTCTGCAGGGGAAGTTGCAGGCCAGGCTGGCCACTGCAGTTCCCAGGCTCCAACCTCCCGCAATGCTTCCTGTGGCTTCTGGCACTAGGGGTAGCACCCAGGACCTGTTCCAGGTTGGCCTAGCACCTCCAGGTGGGTGGTCTCATGTTTGTCAGGGCTTTGGGTGGAGGGTACAAGATGACCCTGGAGTCCTTCTGAGACTAAGGGCCACCAGTAGACAGTTTGCCCTGGGAGCCACCAAGACCTAGGTGTCTTTAAACCAGGGGGCTTTCTCTACTTTCCCCACCACTGCAAATCTGAAGGACTTTTCAGCCTGGCCCTGATGTAGTCCTTAACCCAGCAGGTGGGAGCGCATTTCCTATGCCAGCAGCTTCCAACCCTTGGCTCTACAACTTCAGCAGAGCTAGAACTTTTCCTGAGTGCTTCAAGAAGCATCCAGGCCTTTTGAAAATCACTTTGCACCCAGCTTTAATGCTAGATCTCATCTGAAATGTGTATACATGGAGCAAAATGCCTCCTTTGAAGCATCCTTGCCCATTCCCCTGCCCCGGGTCAGTCTGTATAGAACAAACTTCCTGGAACCATGAGCTCCTAAATGAGAAGAAGGATCAGAGTCAACTTGGTTGAATGTTTCAGAGAGTTTACATTTTCAAATGACTGCTAAGGTGCTTGGTTTGAGTTCCTTTTGGTTTTATTTGCAAATGCATTTGAAGGTCCAGAATAAGCATTAAAAACTTAGCTTTGGTAAAGAAATTTGAACAGAATATTAACATGATTATAAGAGATGTTCTTGGTGAGTTATACAGCAAGAAATTGTAGCCTGAAATTATTTTAATTTACTAATCAGAATTAAATTTCTCATAATAGCATTTTTATTTTTATTTTATCAACTTTATTTATTTTACGTAGCATCTTTTTGGCTTTTGTTGTTTTTAGGATCTGATACACTTTTAAGAAATGTGAATGTTTTTTTTTTTTTTTTTTTTTTCAGTTAAAATGGGGAATGTATTTATAACAATGGAAGATGGCCTGAGATGCTCTGGTACCAGTGATATGGGAACACTGTACCATTTTAAATGCTGGACACTGGCATTTGTCACCACTACATAGCTCAGGGTCTGTGGTAAAGTAGCCTTTTGCAAGCAAACAGGCAGAAACAACCTATCTTTTGGACCTTGAACAAGAGACCTGTTTTGTCATTTCTGTGTAACAACTGAGTTAAATAGAATACGTTGGAAGATGCCTTTTGTTTCACTGAACCTCGTGTTAGTGTCTGGAGATGATTATTTTGAGCAACATGGGTAAGATGAGGAAACGTTCATGTCTTGCTGAGTATTCTTGCTCCTCTGTGGCCTCTCTTTGGTCCTTCTCAATACAGTATTTAGCACTTGCTTCAGCTGCTTCCTTATGGACTGGAAAGTTGTCCCCCTCCCCCACAAGGCAGCAAGTAGTATTTTGACTTAACCCAGGACCAATTCCTTAATTCAAGTAGTCTTTTAAGTGAACAGGCTCTCTTTTTATTAGTTAAATTTGTTATTCTACAGTTTTGTAAATGTATACAACACATAGGGCCCGGTCTCATCCTCTGCCTCTCCCTGACCCCATCTTTCTCACGTTCCCCCCCCCCAAAAAAAATCTCACTTTTTCAGAGATTAATCAGGTCCCATGTAACCATGAGTTTGAAGCTATTCTTGGTGGCTGGTCACTCAGTAGTAGGTACCCAATTCAAGATGGTAACTCCCGTCTCTCAGGAAGAGGAAGGGCTCCCAGGGCCTCCTAACCTCTTGATCCTGTCTATGAAGTAGAGATTATGTGAGACATTTTTATCAGCACAGGGTTGACTTTAGCTTAATGTGCTACATGGAGGGAGGGGGCTCAGTTCAACTGCATCCCTTCTGGGAAGAGAAAACGGCTGCATAGGAGCTACTTCCCACACAAGCACAATCAGAAGCTCATCAGCTCCATAGCTGCTATGTGTACAGAGCTGTGTATCAAGCAGTGTGAAGTGGTAAGCATGCTTTAGTGCCCATGAAGGCATTACTAGTAATGAACACATCTACACATCCTGTCATCAGAGTTATAGTCACCATTATGTATCTGTTACCCCTTCAGTAGCAAACAGCAAGGTTTAATAACCAGGGCGAGGGCAACGGTCTAACCAGTAGACAAAATGTGTAGCCAATAGAAATTGTGTTAAGAATCTGTCTTTTGATTTATATTTAACTAGATACGGTTGAATAATGTCAAAAGGGGATCTTGCCTCTGTTTCACCCTACAACAAATGCTTCTTAATTTTTTTTCTTTTTTTTTAACTGCTAATGCCAGGTATGGTGGTGCAGTCTGAGTTTAAGGCCAGCCTGGTCTACAGAGCAAGGTTCAGGATAACTATGGCTGCACAAAGAAACCCTATCTTAAAAAACAAAGAAACAACAACAACAACAAAACGTAACTAACCAAAACCAAGCCAACCCAAACAAAAATCAAACCAAAACAAAAGACCCAAAAACCTACTCCCTTCCTTTGGAGCTATCCATTAAAGTCCAAATTATTTGACCAATACCTTAAAAAAGTTTTAGTCGGCATTATTGATTTTGTGATTCATGTGAAAGCAGAGAACATTATAGATTAGAATCAATGTGTGTTCTTACTCACAGTGTGCTCTGTGCATAGCCACAACTTCTGTGGAGTATAGCTGCCTGTACTGTAAGTCTGTCCCTCTGCATTCAGAGGATTCACAGCTCTTTCACCAACTCTAATCTGGGTTTATCCTACCCAGCAGACCCTTGGTCCCACCCTGGTACCAGGCAAAACTTGATTTCGTTAGAGTAAGGTTCCAATTAGGTCACGTGGTCTGAGAATTAAAGAAGGAACCCCCTTTAGACAGTTTTCACTGAAGTGTGAAATAATTCAGTGAAAGAGGTGAGGCCTAAGCGTCAGGATGCCAGGGTGACCTTGGAGTAGCAGAGGGACTTTTCTGCTGCCCACACTTCAATGAGCACTGCCCACCTAGGATGCCTCCAGATGCAGACTGTCTTAGACCCAGCTTCTGACTTACCTTCACTGTGATCATGGGTGACCCTTGTCAGTCCTTTATTAAAAAGCAAACTCCAGAGAAACAGTAACACATGTTTGGAAGTTGTTTTTGAGAATTAAAAGAGAACATCCCGGTGACTTCCTCATGCAGGTGCCATGGATGTCTATTTAAGTCTTAGATAGCTTTGTGATAGTGCTGTGTTTATCTATTTAAAAGATAAGTTCTTGCTGGGCATCAGGGTTCAGGCTGTTAGTACCATCCCGTGGTAGGCTGAGGTAAGGGGCAAGCCTGGGCTACATAAGAGATTTCAGGGCACCTAAGCTAATGATGAATCTCTGTCTCAAACAAATAGAGAAACAAAAAGTTTACATTGAGAAACTTTCTCCTCTGGTTTGGTAGACAACATCATGACTAAGCAACTTTCAAGATGGGAAATTTAGAAGGCATGACTTCCTGTGTGAGATACTGCCATGTCTGTGGGAAAATGTGTGGTTAGCACTTCTAGGAAAAGAAGCAGAGGTACCCACAGTGAGAAGAACCAAGAGCAGATGCATTCAAAGAGTATGAAACTGGAGCAGTTTTCACAGAACTCAAACAGGGATTTAATAGGTCAAAAAGAGCGCACGATCCACTTTCCTTCCTCGTGGTGCCAGTTGTGACCCAGTTTAGTTCATATATAATATAGGTGAAAGTAAGTCTCAAATACTGTGGAATACTTTAAACTGTTTGAAGAGGAATAGCCTGCTTTCTCAAGATATTTACTGCTGGTTTAGAAGCACTTCCAATCCAATCTAGGAATTGGTAGCATAGGCCTTTTGATCCCATCAGGAGGAGGATAGAGACAGACAGGTCAATCTGAATTCATGGCCAGCATGATCAACTTACTGAGATCCAGGACAGTTAGAACTACACAGTGAGACTCTGACTCTGGTCTTTTAAGAAAATCTTATCTAAAGTAAGAAACATGATATATATATATATATATATATATATATATATATATATATATATATATATATATATATATTGGGGGAAGGAAGGGCGGTTCAGTGCCTCAGTAGGTAAAGTCACTTGCCACCAAACATACTGACCTTAGTAGTATCTAGAATCCACACAGAACTGACTCCAACAGTTATCCTCCATTCTCTATACACATGTACCATGACACATACATACAGTATACATGTGCAGAATTGCAGTATACGTCTAAAAAATTTGAAAGTAAAGAAAGTCAATCTAGCCAAACATAAACTGTATATGTTGCATATGTTGACAGTTTACTTGGTTGTAACCTAATCCTCCGAGTTGCATTTGTTATTTTATCACATTATTTTTAGGTTGTCAAGTGTCTTACAATGATTTTGGAAACAGCTATGAAATAAGAATAGAGAGAGAACATATTGTCTAGGCATCCTTGTTGAAACACAAGTTGTTATTTGGCATCATATGTATTTAACTTCTAAATATCTTAACTGGCACCTATGTCTTACTGTAGACATTCCAATGGTCCAAGGGATGGAAACTGTCAGATGCTGTATGGGATTAGCTTTGTCCCTCAGAGAACAGTAAGCACTTTAGACTTCTACACTACAGGAACTTCTGTGTTGGTTTCAAGCACTGTGCACTGAAATCTTCCAGAAAACAAACAAACAAAACCCCCAAAATTTCCACAGTTCTGACTAGTAATTCCTCAGACCTTCTGTCCATCTCTGAGTTTTGTTTTGTATCTAGTTTGTTAGAGTAAGTAATGTCTTAAAATCCTGTGTGTTATAGCTTCCTTCCTTTTAAGCTCCTCTGCCATGTTTGCTGGCACACTGGCAGTTCCCATTGCTCCATTTTTAAAAAAATGTTCTGAGCAAAACCATATAAGAGCTGTTCCTGACTAGTGAGTCTATCTGTCCTCCTTCCCTTCCTTTTCTTCCTCCTCCTCCTATTCCTCCTCTCTATTTTCTCCTTCTCAGCATCTTCTTCCTCATTATTTTCTTCTTCCCCATTTCTTTTCTTCTTTCTTCTTTGTGTTTTGATATGCTACTCAGAAGAAAAATCTGTTTTGTAGAGTTTCATAAGTAAACACAACACTTAACAGCCCAGGCTATCCTCTGCCTCTCTACCACCTGGACTATCTTACCCCCTCCACAATAATCTGACTTTTATGTTCATGTCTACTGCTTTCATTTGTGACCCACAAACATTAATCAGGTCCTATGTACCCATGAGTTTGAAGCTATCCTTGATGACTAGTAACTTACCACTAGACCCAATTCATGAAAATGACACCCTCATCTCCCAGATCAAGGTTCAGGGCCTCTTTACCTCTTGGTCCTGTTTATTAGGTACTGATCATTTGTGTGAGACATTTTGTAGATGCGCCAATCAGTTGTTCAGTGCCAAACACTCATCCCTGGAAAAAGAAATAGAAGTAACATTATAGTGCTAAAATAGGTTATATTTAGAAATATAAAATACATATACATATATATCATATACATATGTTTATATAATAACAGTTAGTGGACAAAAATTGTAAAGAATTTGAAAGAGAGCAAGGAGGAATATATATGAAAGGTTTGGAAAGAAGAATGAAGAGACAAATATTATGATTAAATTATAATCCCCAAAGGCCAACAAATAGACAGGAAGAAAAAAAGAATTGTGATAGTGAGTTTTGTCAACTTGACACAACCTAGAATTTACTGAGAAGACTCTCAGTGAGGATTTATCTAAATTGGGTTGGTCTGTGGACCTGCCTGTGGGAGACTGCCTTAAGTTGATTTGGGATGGCCCAGCCAACTCTGTGTGGCCCTAGCATGAAGTTCTCAACTCTATAAGAGTAGAGTGAGCAAGCTGAGCACCAGCAAGCAAAAGAACATGTATACATTCAATTCTCTCTGATCTTAATATGGCCATCTGAAGTGTCCCTAACTTGGCTTTCCCAATAATGGACTGTGACCCAGAATTATAAACTGAAATAAACCTCTTTTCATCTCCAACTTGCTTTGAAGCAAAAATGAAACAATAACAAGAAAATTTCAAGTGTCATGCAATAGGAAACTAAAGGAACCCTGAGAGTGTCACTCACTCCAATGGAAAGAACCAACACAGCAGGTATGAGCAAACTTCAAGACTGAAGCTTGAGTAATACTTAGGTTGAAATCAAATGACTGGTCTCAAATTAAGATCATAGATATCAGAAAGGTAGTTGAAGCTAGAGACAGAAAAATTAAGAAAGTATAATATTTGTGTTTGTCAACTTTGTTATCACTGTGGCCAATATTCAAGATAGAAAACTTCAAAGAAGAAAAAATTTATTTTGACTTATAGTTCCAAAGGTTCTATCCATATATGGTTGGATCCACTGCCTATATCCTATAGTGTGGTCCCTCCTTTTTCCTCTGGTGATTTCAGAGTTTCAAGTCTTATGTTGAGTTCCTCAATCCATTTAAAATTCATTTTTTTTAATTTTTAATTTTAATTCATTTTTTAAAATTCATTTTAGGATTAAGGACCTAATTTCCATTCCTCTTCATGTAGATATCTAATATTCTCAGCATCATGTGTTAAAGATGCTATCTTTTCTCGAGTACAGGTGCTTGTTTGTTTGGTCATCTTCATTAAAAAATGAGGTGACTATGTGGCAAAGGAGGTCACAGGCCATGTATAGGAATCTACTCCTGATGTTTTGCTGTGTGTATGTGTGACTGTGTGTGCGTATATATATATATATGTGACTGGTGTGTATACGTGTGAGACTGTGTGTATGAATATGTGAGTGATTGTGTGTGTATGTGTGTGTGTGTGTTACTGTGTATGCATATGTTTGGCTGTATGTGTGACTGTGTGTGTGTATATGTGTGTATGAGTGTGTATGTGCATGTGCGTGTATTTATGTATGAATGTGTGTGTCTGACTGTATATATGTATGTATGTGTGAGCATGTGTATATATGTGTATATGAGTGTGTGTATGACTTGTGTGTAAGTGTGTGTATGACTGTGTATGTGAGTGTATGTGACTGTGTGAGTGTGTATGTATGTATGTGTGTGTATGTGTATGAGACTGTGTGTATGAGTGTGTGCGTGTATGTGTATGAATGTCTGTGTATGACTGTATGAATGTGTATGACTATGTGTGTGCATATATATATATGTATATATATATATATATATATATATATATATATATATATATATACACACACACACACACACATATGTGTGTCTGTGTGTCTGTGTGTCTGTATGCCTGTGTGTCTGTGTGTAGGGGGGTGGACCTTACTTGGGCACGCTGTTAAATTGCTCCCAGCTGCCTTTACTATAGATAATCTCTTTTTATTCATTGGATAAAAAGATTGGAGTCCATGCCTCATCATTTTTATCTCTTTATCTCACAGGCTTCATCTCCTCAACACTTGTTTTCTATCACAATGATTTGATCAGATTTTTAGTTCTGAATAACTCCATCCAACTACACTCAATTACTGAGTCTGAATCCAAGAGGTGGATAGTGTTGCCTCAGACCTAATATAGTGAAGTTAGTGCTGCTGTGTTTAGGTAAATCTTGTTACATGCTTGATAAGAGATGATAGTAAAAGACAGAACAAAATTGTATTCCTTCAGAAGGAATTATATTGCTGTTTTCCTATGACTCAGAATGATATAGCCTTATGCATTCATTGCCTACTGGGTACCAATCTCTCTGCTATGTGGCTCAACACCATGATCACTATACTTGGAGCCATGAAGAACTTGAAATGTTGCTTTCTTAAGTTGGAATATGTCATAAATATAGATAAAAGTTTTCAAAAGCAATACAAAAATAAAAGGAATACTCTCCCGCCAGTTTTTACATGTTAGAATCACACATTGAATTGATTGGTTGAAATAAACATATCAAGCAATTCATCAAAATTTAGCTCCTTCCCAACCTATACATTATTTAACGTGTTTTTAAAAAGAAAACTCATTCATTTTAAGTGACAATTAAGCACTCTATTTATATTCATATGTTTGGGATGATTATGCTGATGTCTGTATTTATTTATATTGATTCAAATATGGGATCTGCACACAGTTGACTGAGCAAGGATTTTACCTAGTTTAAAATGCAATTCTTTTTACATCTGAAATGGTTACAACATATTTTATAGGAATGTCACAATAATTAAAAACAACTCTGTATGCAAATTGTCTACAGCATGCATAGCAGTTGCTTAGCAAATGACAAATATTTCTTTGATTGTGGGATAGTAATCAGCTCTTTTACTACAAGGAAGAGTGTATCTAGCTCATTCTCAGTACTTTGGTGCCATGTGTACATGAGTCTGAGGACTGAGGTCCTTATATAACTGTTTTTCTTGGTCTCCATATTAATTTTCTTATTATTTTGTTGAGCAAAATAATTTCTAAAACATATGCAGATCAACTATTCACTAAAAATTGATCTTTATAAAACCTATGATCTGCCACTAAAACATATTATGCATTACTGTGGTGTATACTCAAGGAAAATAGTGTTCATTTAAAGTCTCTTGTTTGGTAATACTATTATATTTAGGCACAATTTTTAAAAAAATAATTCAGTTTTCACTTGTTATTTTTGGAGAAAATGAACTATACTGTATATTTATCATCCCCTACCATGTTGAAACAATGGGGTGGTAGAAGTTGATTTAGAGTTTAAGAACATTGGAACCAATATATTCCTAGTATCAATCTTTAAGTAAAAGCAAGTGCTGATAGAGGTGTACAGGTAGGTTCAGATTGCTTAGATAATACCCAACACAATCTATTCCATGTAGGATAAAAGAACATAACACATAAAGTAGATCTTTGAAGACCAAAAGGGTAATAAGAATGTTCTTTAAGGCAAGTCTCTTTTGTGAGTATAAAAAATTAGAAAGGATTAAAATTTTGAGGAGAAACCAGACCATCTCTGCTATTTCAGCAGTGAGAACAAGACTGCTGAGACGTTACCAATTAGAATACATTATTTCCGCTCTGCTGGGGAAAGCAGAAGGTCTGTCAAAGTTCCTGTTGTGTTTATTTGTAGAGTTTCATTATTTCACAAGTCCTAGTCATCTTTTAGTGCATGGCATGAGTGCATCCCTCAGTAGTTGCTGGACACTTAATAACCCCAGTGCAAGAACATCAGTTTATCTATCTATCTTTCTTCTTCTTCTTCTTCTTCTTCTTCTTCTTCTTCTTCTTCTTCTTCTTCTTCTTCTTCTTCTTCTTCTTCTTCTTCTTCTTCTTCTTC
>NC_034593.1:123866794-123896645 GCF_900095145.1 Mus pahari | reverse complement strand
TTTCTTTCTTTCTCTCTCTCTCTCTCTCTCTCTCTCTCTCTCTCTCTCTCTCTCTCTCTCTCTCCATATATTTAGGAAGATATTTCAAGTCTTGGAGCATAACTGGTCCTGTGTAATTGATATGCTGTGAGTAGATGAATATGTGGACAGCTATGTAGAACAATCCAAAAGGTGACCTATATTTTCATCTCTGATGGTGAAGGACTGAAGCATTTGAACTCAGAGTTCCAGGGCTTTATTCCTTCAGGACTTTGTCCTCGAAACCTTATTCTATAACAGATATGTTTCCTCTAACAAGGATGATGTGGTGTACTAAGTCTTAAATATATGCATGTTAGGGCACTATGATCTAAGAAATTCTGTAACTAATGATGCTTCCACAGTTTCCTCTAAAGCAGTGTGTCTCATATTTTATTATAGATGCATTGTTACTAGCCATTATTATAGAAATACTTTGTTTTCTGCATAGTTGTCATCTTTGTTAAAAGGCAAAGAGTTCTTTAGTGGCAGCTTCTTTCTGCCACAGACCTGGCCCTGCTGCTGCTGTTTTCTTCAGCACTGTGCCCACAGTGATGTAAGGACAGTTCTGATCCCTTCTTGTCTGTCACATTGTGAGTGAGAGGGAAGGATGCTTAAAATAGAAATGAAAGCCAGAGTGATGCCAGGGTAGGGGAGGCAGGTTGACTGGCTGAGTAGGGCACAAACACTATTTTAGGACTAAGACCTTAGTGATGAGGTCCAACCACTCCGGTTGGCAGTGGGATGTGCTAGAGACAAAGAGGAGAATCAGAAGGCAATGGTGTGCTAAGGAAAATGAGGTCTGAGCATGAGAGGAAAGAAGGGAAGCACATCAGGGACCCTGAGTATGAGAAAGCATTTGGGATCTATGTTAATGCAGGTGGTATTTAAATAGCATGCACATACCTAAACCCCATCATGAATTGGATTTTGCAGGGATTTTTCACATTAAACTGTAAAAAATCTGTCTCCTTGTCCATAATCATATACGATCTGTAGCATATCATCACCTAAAACTGTGACTTCATTCCCTAACACATTCTAGAATTAAGGACAATCTGACTAGAGTGGCCAGAAGCAGCATGTTTCCTTGTTAGACATGATCATCACTAAACCCTGTGTTTGAGGAGAATATACAGGCCATGAAGTTCCTCTCAAGTCTATTATTCTTGCAAACTTTTCCTACCTTAAATAGTTGCAACAAATCACTGCAATAAATTGAGGAAGATAATACATTTTATGTTCTGTAGGTTAACTTAACAGGCCATGTAGAAGCAACGTAATACCACAATAACTTTTATTACTTCAAATAAATAGAATGGATATTCCTTCAAGGAGGCAGGGCATTCTGGCTCCCATTCTGTAAAGATAACAACATTCACAGATGCTGGTCAGTCAGTCAGGAGGAGTGACAAAGCTAATTACATTCTTGAATATGAATACGGTTGGAGTCATTTTCTGAACCTCTTTTTGTTTGTTTGTTTGTTTGAGTTCTACAGTTTTGAATATTTTCAGAATTCTGGTATTTCTTCAGTTGGCTAATCATTTTTAAAGTGTTTCCTTATACACAAAATCTTCCTTTCGTTATGAAAAGAACTTAGAAGAAAGAAAAAAAAAAGAAAGAATATCACGATGCCTTTAGTAGCAAGATAATTTAAGCCATTTCTCAATAGTAAATAACACAATCTGATAATAATTTAGTTATTTTTACTAAGATATGCATAACCTTCTAATATAACACAATTTTATTATTTGTGAACTGTTCCAGGGTAAATAAATACCAAGAGGGTGGACTTGGAAAGCAAATAAAATCTAGTTACCTGTATTATTTACAATGTTTTACTTTTATTTTCTAAAAGATTTGATGCAGAAGCATAACAGAAAACATGCAATCACAGAATATGTTATTAAACACCTATACACTGTATTGATCATGTCTTTTATTTTCAATTTAAATGATGTATTTATTGTGCTGGTCCTGCAAATACAATTTAGAACCTTGCTTATGTTAGGCACATGCTGTAGCATTGAGCTAAATCTCAGTCTCTCATCTGGGTTTTTTTTTTTTGTTTTTTGTTTTTTTGGGGGGGGGTTGAGACTTGTTTGTTTTAATAGGTTAAGCTTTGTAGCTTTAATCTAATTAATATGTGTTTGCTTAGATACTTTCTAGTTTCCTTTGTGTGGTTATTTGGTAAAATATCATCCAAAAGCAGAAAATCCACAACAGCTTATCCCTCCCCACGCTTCATATAAAGTTAAGATTCATTAATCTAAAGATGATGGAGTCCTAATTAATATAGGAAACATGTTTGGCATTTGATCAATACTGACTCTGTCACTAACTGACCATAACCTCTTGCAACCATAAATCCTCTCTGAATCGAAGGAGAATGTGCTGAGGATCACACTAGTTGTTCATGATGATGCTTGATTCAAGTTAGTGATTGAACTGATCTCTTAAAGGAGAATGGTATAAGAGTGAAGTGGACTTCAGTAGATTTGTGGAACTGATATTTAGGAGAACAAGTGCACTAAAGACTATATAGGCTCATATGGGATACTTATGCATTGCTCCTTTATTCTTCAAGGACCTATCTATTTACTTTATTTCTTATTGTTCTATGTTTGACCATGATCATCACATGCCATTCTTATGTGAAGCAGTCCTGGTTTACTTTATTGTCACCATAACTCAGATCGCTCACAGTCCCATGCTTACAGAGGTCCTGGTTATTCAATGGTGAGAACTGGTTAGTAGGGACAAGTAGCAGCTGAATGGTTGCTTCTAAGCCTGGGCATAATTTCTGACGCATGACTGCTCTTCCGAGAAAGTCACCACTCCTTTCTAAGGGCAGCTGCCAGCACCATCCCCTGAGGGCCATACTTCATCAGTCTCAGTCATTTCATGACTCCTTCACTAGACTTGGCTTTATCAGCCCTTCTTTTCTTAGTCATGGGCTTCCTCTTTAAGAAGAGCATCTGTGCGACAGCGAAATAAATAAAGGCACTTGTAACCAATGCTGATGACCTTGGCTTAGCCTCTGATGACCTGAATTTGATCCCCTGGGTCTTACATTGTGGAGGAAAAGAGCAACCTCCTGCAAGTGTACCTCCCTCCAAGAGAAAGGAAAGAGTAATGAGTAATATCCACCAATTGATTTTAATGTTATGTAAACTTATATTTAACTTTAAATTATCCACACACATATTATGTGTATATATATATATATATACACACACATATACATATACACATATATATGAATATATACATATACATACATGTACACATACATACATAATATATATGAATATATATACATATACATATCTTATATGTGGTGCTATGTGATAAGGTCATTTCCATGTAAGTACATGTTGCCCATTGAACAGCCCCACCACCACCCCATTTGCTTTTCTCTTTCCTTTTCCCTTCCGTTGAGACCCTTGCTCCCTAAGTCAGTTTCACTTCTATTTCCAAGCTATACTTACACACATGACTTGATGTATCTATTTAAAATCCAGACCCACATACAAGAGAAAGCATTTGATATTTGTCTTCTTGAGACTACTTGAACATAATAACTATTATAACCAGTTGTGTCTATTTTCCCCCAAATGATGTAACTTCACGTTTGGAACATTCAAGTGTACAGATTGGAAATCAAATGTGGTTGAAAGCATTGTGGTTAAAGACAGGCTGTGAGTGTGTTAGCTGTCTCTTTCCTCAGTGGCACTGGAGTTCTTACGGTCACAGGAGAAAGTCTAGGTCACAGACAATCCCTGTAGGGATCAGGATTGGAGATACACTCGAAGGCAATGGACTTTCCCCTTCTATGACTCCCTGTCACTGTGTCTCCAGAGGTTTGTACCTCATCCACAAATGTTTTTCAAAAGCAGATTTCCCTCTCTAGGGAATGGAGCTGTATCTTCAGATAGTACCTACACATGCCACACACCACACACACACACACACACACACACACACACACACACACACACACACACACACACACACTAATGCTCTAATGGTTTCTCTCTTCTAGGTATCACAGTTATGAGATTTTTTTGTAGGTGAGGGATCTAGGTACAGGAGGTTCATTGTTTGTTTCACGTCATATTCAGCTATGATAGAGCTGGCCTAGAATCTAGGAAGCCTGAATCCAAGAATTTGACCTGATTATCAGTTTGTCACTGAAATATACTTATTTCATTCTCACACATATACATACCTATGTCCATACCAGGAAGTTACTCTGCCCATCTGGACTTCTCAATTTTGCTAGTAATTAGTGCTTGTTGTACTAGGCAAGTGTTTGCCTTACCAGATGATATTGTTAACTAAATGAACATTATCACAGGGACATGCTTTACAAGAACCAATAAACATAGCTTCCAAATGATTATTGCAGAAAGGAAAGTTTTGTTTTCTCAAAATGCTTGTAAGTGAATGAGGTAGCAGAAAGAGCTACAATGTAATGCTAGAAAAACGTGTTTTTAATGATGGCCGTTGGGGTATTTAAAATCATCAGAGCTGTAATACAGATGTGATTAAAACACGCTGTAAAATGTTAGCAATAAAGAGTCCTTTAGAAACCCACTGTTTCTAATTTGCATCTGCCTAATGTTTGGCATCCTCAAAGGAATTTCCAAACCCCTACTAATTGACTCTTAGAAAATCCTTCTAATGTATCATTTGCTTTGACTCAATGGGAAATCTAAACAATGATCATTTAAGCTATTTAATCAGCGTTCTCCTACAAACACTGAGGAACAGCAGCAGGCATGCTGGGTATGTGTCTGCTTTAGTCAGAAGGCTTCAGGGCAGGGGCAGAAGGAACTAGAGCTAAAGAAGGCTTCAGATAGTGTGCTAGACAGAGATCCCTCAAATCTAATGCTATGCTAAGCAGAGAATTCTGTTCCTGGCCCTGTAAATAGTCAGGATATGTGATGAAGAAAGATGAAGGCCGCAGATGGAATGAAGAAAGCCAGTAGCTGCCTTAGAGTTGGAGACCTCTCAGGCACAGTCTAGAAGGGGCCAGTGTAATCACAATGTCCTTAGGAGTTCAAAAGAAGAACCCAAGGACTGGCTGTGTAGGAAGGGTTTGAGCAATATCTCTGGCTTGAAGGTTGAAGTTGGGGCCCAGAGCCTCAAATGATGATGTCTTCTAGAAGTCAGCAGATGTAATTAAGTGTATTCTTTCGTAAGGCCGCCAGAAAGAACTTAACCCTGCCCACTGCTGATAATAGACCACACGACCCCTTTTCACTTAGTATAACAGCTTTTAACATTAGTGTGACTACTCCATACTTAGAAGTTTGTGTGGCAACAACAGGACGCTGAAGCAAATCTCTCAGATCCTTGAACACTACAAAGAGGGTGAAGCTAGTATGAATCACAGACACAACCTGGCCATCAGGCATACACATTCCAGTCAAGCTGCAAAACTGAAGCATGAGAAACTAAGCTTTGATAAGGTAGAAAGAACAGATCGATGAAACTCTTAGAGTCACTTTGGCCAGATTCATTATGGAAAGATTTTTGTGAAACTCAGTGTCTTAATGTTCAGATAAAAAGAAAGGCTTACTAACCTGACTGGTTCATAATGTATAAGATTACATGATATAAGTTTTGAGGTTATATAATAAAAGTAATACATGTTAGGGTATAAGTGTATAATAAACCAGAGTAATCCACTCAAAAATTAATATTGATGAATTTTAAGAATAAATATATTCTTATATGTGTATATATATGTATATATATATATATATATATATATATATATATATATATATTCTTATGTATGCCATATCATGTCTATGGTTTCTAATCTTCAATTTACATTTTAATTCACTATATATTTTCAGAGTAATTTTAAAATGTCAATATTTATATGTATAGGAATATTTGTCAAAAATAGTATTTATAACATTTAAATATTTTTGATTTGGAAATAGTTCAATTCAGATTTTTTTTTGATATGTGAGGACTTAATATCTTTTTCCCAAGGCAACTTTATACTAAAAGTAGGTTGACTAAGGTGAGAATTTTCCTTAGCCACACGTGTTTTTTTCCTCCTTTCATTTTTGAGAGAGTTCCCACCATGACCCCTAGGATTTCCTTGAGTTTGTTGTCTCACTGCCTCAGGTTCTGGAGCACTGACTATATATAGGCATTGAACACAATTCCTGCTTCCCTCAGACACATGTCTTTATGGATTAAAATGACCTGCAGTAGTATCGTATGTATATTAACTTGTTCCTTGTTTATAATATATAACTCCCTTTAAAGGCAAGAATTGTATTTTATTATCCCTTTATCTCTCAAGCCTGAAAATGGTCTTTTTATAAGTAAATGAAATATTAAGTAAAACCATAAATTGAACTGATAAATATTTTATCATTGTAGTACCTATGGACAATTATGATAATTTACCCTGCTTCATTTCAAAGCACTTGATCTGAAAATCCAGATGAGAAACAAGGACCATATAGTGTTAGAGCAATGAGGGTGAGGGCTAGGGAAAGAGGAAGAAAAATAGACACCTAAGAGTCATTGTGTAAAGAATGTCACTGTTCAGTAACATACATTGCAATGCTTCATTCTTATCATTTCTAGGTAATCATATCTAGATCTTTTAAAATAGTTTATTTTACTTACTTATATGTGTGTTCATATGCTCAAGTATGTGCAGGTACCCACATTGCCCAGGAGCGTTCATATGCCCTGTAGCTCTAGTTACAGGTGATTGTGAGTCCTGAAGGAAGGCTATGGAAACTGAGGTCAGAATCGGGTTCTCTGGTAAAGCATCACATGGTCTAATGTACTGAGTCATCTTGCCAGCCCATACATGTCTTAAAATAGGTGGGGGAGCATGCACATCTGTGAGTGTGAATGTGAGCATGTTTGTGCATGTGTATGTGTATGTTGCTATAGTCTCTCATTCTCTACCCTGGCTTTTTACAAATTACAGTGTAGTCAAGAATAGCCCCAATCTCATATTGATTTCCTTCCCTCATTCTCCTAAGTACTAGATTATACATGTGAACTATCATTTTTAGTTTCTTGATGATTTTAACTTTGCTTAGAACTACAAACTATATTAATGTGTGTAATTTTATGTGATAAAATTTAAATATTAAATTATCTTATTCTTATAAACTAAAATATTAGTGTATACCTAGGAAAATATTCAATGTTGTAATTAGACAGCTATTTATGTTGTATGGAAATATTATTAATTAGGCAGTCATATTTAATAACTAAATTGAATAATTAAAATCACCTATAAATTAACCTAGTCATGGCTTAGTAGCACTCACCTGGAATCCCTGCATTTAGGATTGGTGGAGGAAGGAAGGTCACTAGTTTCAGACTATCTTGGACTCATACAATGAGCCTGTTTCACAAAACAAAGGAAGGAAGCAAGCAAGCAAAAAGTAACTTGGAAGCATTTATATTCATATGTTCGTAGTACTTTGTCCTGAAAGGTTTTATAGGAGAGAAAGCTTTCATAGCTGGTGGAAAGCATCCTATATGCTTTAGTAGAAAGAACAAAATTAAAAATATTTGTAATATTTTTTTCTGGTTCTTCTTATTAATAAAATATTTCTTTTTTTGGAATTTTTCTTTTTTAAGTATGCATAGATCTCATTCTATTATAAATATGCAAATATGTCAAATGTTAATGCAAACAGCCCCATCAGGATTTTCCAATGCTTGATCATTTTAGTACTAGAAAGTTTAGTATTCAAAATTCACATACAAAATAATACCCAAAAGAACAACTTTAGTTCTTGTGCTGTAGGTTGTGACCAGGCTTGTTATCATATTCTTGTCTCTTATAGTTTGATTAACATGATGCACAGAGAGTGGGTATTTGTAGCAGTGAAAACACATCTTTACATTTGTTAGTCTGAGGTCATCCATTTGTAATTACTTCTCACTGAGTCACATACTGACTAGACCCTAACATCTTTTCCGCTCACTCGCCCTCTCTCTTACCTTTTATAGCTTTTGATAAACACTATAAATACATATGATGCACTTGAGAAGTCTGATCTAGATGTTTAAGTGCATAGTTTCCAATTTGATATCCTACACAAGTAGATAATTTGGTCTTCATTTGACAAAAGCACATTATTGAATTGAGGTAGTTTGACTAAAGAAAATGATTGAATGAACTGAATAAAAATATGCATTGTATCTTCTAATAAACAATATATGCTGGATGGATTTCTCCATTTCACATAGGAAAGACTATGTTTTTTTCTTTTTTTCCGGTCAACAACATTTGAGGAACTAATAATCATGGGTAAAATAATTCAGCATGGTACATTGAATGAGAAATATTATATTAAAGTATCTATGGTTATTCTCATATGTCACCAGACTTAGAATTGGCCAGGTACTTGCTTTCATTCTTTTCTGGACTTTCTTCCTGTAAAATTCAGTTCTTAAGTGGCTTTCACAGTAGATCTACGTTTTAATAGCTGAGTACTATTCCACTGTGTAAATGAATCACATTTTCTAAATCAGCTTCAGCTTAGTGACATCTAGGTTGTTTCTAGTTTCTGGTTATTATGAATAAAGCGGCTATGAACATAGTTGAACAACTGTGCTTGTGGTGCAGTGTAGAGAATTTGTGTTTTGAGGTAGAACTAGTCCCCAGTTTTGTTTTCATTTGTTTGTTTTGTTTTTTAATTATTTTTTTACACTCCATATTCCATTCCCTGCAAGCCATTCACCCTTCAACTGCTCCACATCCCACACCTCCACCCCACCCCATCCCACCCCGTTTCCACATGGATGCCCCCACCCACCACCCCACCCACCAGACCTCTAAACTCCCTGGGGCCTCCAGTCTCTTGAGGGTTAGGTGCATCATCAGTGAATGAACACAGACACAAGTCCTCTACTGTATATGTGTTGGGGGCCTCATATCAGCTGGTGTATACTGTCTGACTGGTGGTCAAGTATTTGAGAGATCTCAGGGGTCCAGATTAAATGAGACTGCTGGTCCTCTTACAGGATCACCCTTCTCAGCTTCTTTCAGCCTTTCCCTAATTCAACAACAGGAGTCAGCTGCTTCTGTCCATTGGTTGAGTGCAAATATCTGCATCTGACTCTTCCAGCTGCTTGTTGGGTCTTTTGGAGGGAAGTCATGATAGGTTCTTTTTGTGAGTGCTCCATAGCATCAGTAATAGTGTCAGATCTTGGGACCTCCCCTTGACCTGGATCTCACTTTGGGCCTGTCGCTGGACCTTCTTTTTCTCAGGCTCCTTTTTCCCATTTCCATCCCTGCAGTTCTTTCAGACGGGAACAATTAATGGGTCAGAGATGTGACTGTGGAATGGCAACCCCATCCCTAATTTGATGTTCTGTTCCTGCTGGAGGTGGCTCTACAAGCTCCCTCTCCCTACTGTCAGGCATTTCATCTTAGTTTCCTCCCTTTGAGTCCTGAAGAGTCTTTTTGTTTTTTTGAGAAAACACCAAAATTATTTCCAAGGTGGTTTTACAAGATTGAATTCCCACCAGCAATGGAGGAGTGTTCCCCTGGCTCCACTTCCTAACCAGCATGTGTAATCATTTGAGTTTTTGATTTTAGCCATTGTAACAGGAGTAAGATGAAACTTTGGAGTTGTTTTGTTTTGCATTTACCTGATGACTAAGGGTATTGAATTATTTTTTTTTAAAGTACTCCTTGGCCATCCAAGATTTTTGTTAAATTCTGTTTGGCTCTATACCCCAGTTTTTAATTGTACTACTTGGTTTGTTGATGTCTAATTTCTTGAGTTCTTTATTTATTTTGGATATTACTCCTCTTGTCAGATATAGGGTTGGTGAAGATCTTTATCCATTCTGTAGGCTGCTGTTATTTTTGATGCTGTCCTTAGGGTTGCAAAACTTTTCAGTTTCATGAGGTCCCATTTGTTAATTTATTGATCTTTGTGCCTGAGCTATTAGTGTCCTATTCAGAGAGTTGCCTTCTGTGCCAACCAATTCAAGGCAGTTCCCCATTTTCTCTTCTGTTATATTTAGCAGGTCCAGTTTTACTTTGAGGTTTTTGTTCCACTTGGAGTTGAGTTTTGTGCCAGGGGATAGGTACAGGTCTACGTGCCTCCTTCATACAGACATCCAGTTAAAGCAGTGCCATTTGTAGAAGATGGGTTCATTTTCCCATTGTATGGTCTTGGCTTCTTTGTCAAATATCAAGCATCCATAGGTGTGCGGATTTTTTTTTTCTGTGTCTTAGATTCTCTTCCATTAATCAACCTGTCTGTTTTTGGGGACAATACCATGCTGTTATTATTATTATTGCTCTCTAGTACAGTTTAATATCAGTAATAGTGATAACTCTAGAAATTCCTTTATTGTACAGGATTGTTTTAGCTATCCTGAGTTTTTAAAGGATTTCCCCCTGACTTTTAGAATAAAATGGGCTTAAAAGTGGCACTGAAGTAGTTGCTGTCAACTGCTGTCCCAGGCCAAAAGGATTTTCTAGAGATTTCTAGTATTTGGATCCCTTGCTTCCCAGAAGTCTTGTTTACTGTGAACATGAGTCCCAGGGGGCTCTTAGGGAAATTCTGTGGGTGGCAGAAGACACACTTTGCTGGTTTGCCATTTCTCTTCTAGTTAAAAATGATGAAGGGGTTCCAGGCATTAGATGATTCTGATCAGCTCGATTCACATGCACCAAATGCATAAATGTTCATCCACACTCTGTTTCCATATGTACTTGCTTTCTAGTATATAACTTTCCAAAGTATTCACCAGTCTTCACCATCGACTCACATCTCTGATTTATATAATTGGAAATTAAATTTTTTCAGAAGGTTTTTTAAATGTTTGTTCTTGATCCATTATGTATTTAAAATATGTCACATGCAGTTCTGAACATAGCAAAACTCTTGGAAGACATCACTATCAGAGCAGTAATTGAAAATTTGCTTATGTAACTTCAAGCTCATTTGAGAGTTTCAGGTCATGTGAAGGGTATTACATGTTAGCAATGAAGGCTTAGTTTACATGTATTATGTTGCATGCTAGATAAGCCAAGTTCATGAAAGGATTTCAGGAAGGAGGAACAGTTATTTGGTCATTGTTCTGAAGTCATAACCCCCCCACTCCCCCCCCCTTCTCTCTTATTTTCCATTACTTTCACTGTCTTGTGGTTTTTGTTTTTGTTTTTGTTTTTCATTTCATTTTGTTTTGTTTTTAACTGAATGAGTTGAGCACGAAGAGAAAGTAAAGCAAGAGACATCCAATAGTTTTCTCTAGCTCAGAAATAATACTGCAGACAAGGAATTCGCTTTATGCTGGATTTGTACCTTTTCATCTCAGCAAATGATCCTGTGCAGCTGTCTGCTGGGATCAATCCATGGAAGGAACTGAAGTTTTATTTTACTTTATATTAACATTGCTTTGTACTGTTCTTTGATAGTTTGACACTAGAATATTTAAGATTAATGGTTTCTTCTTGGTATGGCCTTGGATATGTTTCTTAAGCTTTTTAGCTGATTTATTTTCAAGTTTAAAATTTTATGTTTGAGTCAAAAGCCTGTAATACCTGAATACTCTAAAAGCATACCATAGTGTTCATGTAGACATACATTGCATATTATTATCCTCAAGTAGGTGTCAAAATAGTTATTTAGAAATATGGCTCCATTACAACCAAATCTTAAGACCTTCTCCCTGAGTGAAATGAACTCAGATGACTGCAGTGGTGACAAGGCATATATATATCTTGAGTGTCTCTAGCTGCATATGTAGCAGAAGATGGAGTACTCAGCCATCATTGGGAAGAGAGGCCCCTTGGTCTTGCAAACTTTATATGCCCCATACAGGGGAAAGCCAGGGCCAAGAAGTGGGAGTGAGTGAGCAGGGGAGCAGGGCAGGGGGAGGGTATAGGGGACATTCAGGATAGCATTTGAAATGTAAATGAAGAAAATATCTAATAAAATAATTTTAAAAAAGAAATAATTCAAAATAATAAGGTAGAAAGGGAAAACAAGGCAAATATATATTGGTTTATATTTATATTTCAGAAAATGGTATCTATGAAAAGTCTTAAAATTGGACAAAAATACTTATACATCATAGAGACTTTTACCACAGGTCAATGGCTATTATGAACGTATGCCCACACCTGCTATAGAAATATAATGAAACAACTATAGAAGGAATGGAGTCCTGGATCCTGTTTAGAATGCTTTGATCTGGTTTTTTCTCTTTGGTTGTAAGAAAATATGGCCTAACTGGATCATGATATATGTTCCATAGCTTTATCAGCATAATAAAACTACAGATAAATGATTTTGAACAGTAAGTTGTCTGAACTACAGAATAAAAATGTAAGCATGGTTCAGGATCCTTATGGGGCTTCAATTTGAGGCACAGATACTAGACTTTACATTGATCATTGCTCAGACTTTCCTGTTGGAATTTCCAAGCATGATTTTTGATTTTTCAATTATATAAATAAATATCTACTAAAACATTAAAAAATTCAGTTCTCTGATGTCAAGTTCAGATTTTATGGACATGTATAGCAGGATAATATTGATACTTAAAAAATAATAAAATATAAACATACTTTACTCTATAGTTCCTTGTTAAGGTTTGTATTAGAACCACTAAAGATGGATTTTTAAAAATCTTATGTATTCTATTAATTTTTATAAGACTTGGTTTTATAGCCAAAAATGTTAGAATATAACCTTTACAAATAAAATCGACTCTAATGTGTACCTATAATGAGGACTTTAGAAATCTGTATGCTTACAAACTAATTGTCGCCTAAGTTTAAATAAGATAGTATTTCTGTTAAATGTCTTCAGAACATCAGTCCTAAATTCTGTATAATTATATGTTTTTCTTAAAATCAAATTTTAATTATGGGATGGACTTTTCCATGGAGCAAGGACTGTGTGAGATGAATTTTCCTAAGACCATATAAAACCTGTGTAACTTTGATCCTATTGCAGTGTCTGCTGTAACACTATCACATTTTCAGTAAGCAGTTGCTGATCAACCGTGTGGTCACAGGCTTCTACAGGTTCAGTTGCTCACAAAAGAAACTAGGAAACATGAGTTCACATCAAATCTGCCTTTCTATAAACCACAAAGCACATAAGAAAGTCATTATATAGAAGAATATAATGTAAAGACTTGTGCTTCTCAGTCAGTTTCTTATTTAGTAATTTTCTATTCATTTGGGTATTTAATTCTGAGATTAAATACGTATATCTTGACCACTCTTTTCCTTCTTTTGTTCAGTGGAGATCCCATAACTCAAGCTAGGCCATATTTTCTTCAAAGCAAAGAGAATAGATCAAAGCATCCAAAATGCTGTTAACTATTTTCCTTCCACAGTTCTCTTTCGGAGGCATCATGGGTAGGTGCGTAATGTAGGGGATACTCTCTTTTTCATTTTTCTCCAGAAACTAAGGCCAAGCATTAATTGGTTTCTTTACCTATAAAATGAACCAATTGAAGCCACATCAGACATATAAAGGCAAGTTCATTAAGAGGCAGCCTTCTGGTGAGTTCACTGATCTCACAGGTGGAGGCCAGTGAATTCATACCTTCAAGGCTAAAGCAAGTGGGATTTATGGGGTGATGAAATGTGAGCTAGGGCAGGCACTCGTGAGTGGGTAGCCAGAAAGGCAGAGACATTGGGACAGTTCCTGTGAACCCAGAGTTTTCTTCTTGCTGGCAGGGTTGAGGGAAGACTGGTGCAGAGGTAGTAAGGGTTAATGTCATGGGGATGTGAACTACCCATTCATGAAACCAACTTTTCCCATCAAGATTGCCCACATTTTATTATATTCTATTTTGTAATAAAATATAGTTATTCATAATTAAATCAATTATTTCTCTAGTGACTAGCTAGACTACATAACTCTGGTGGTTAGAAATTAATCTCTATAGGAATTCATACATTAGTTCAAAAAGAAAGTCATCTTCAGGAAGCTAAGGCAAGTGTTCCTTTAGAATCTGAGGACTAACTGTTGCAGAATCCCTGGTAAAAGTTGCTGAAATCTTTATAAAGCAGTGTTAGAAGAAGAAACCCCACATTATCCAATGATGGGCTAGTCTGTAATATAGTCTGTGTGGACCTTGTGACTACACGTCTTATTCACAACTGCGAAGCTTACCTGGCCATCTGCCATATTATCTTTTGGCACATTAGTCTACATATCAAGCTTGTGGCTTCTAGAAGGCTTTCTGATATGGAGGAACTGCAAATTTCAACATGGTTTACATGTTTGTTGAAGCATAAATGTGTCGTATATCATGATATCTCAGGAGCTAACTCTATAATTATGCTGTGTATACTTAATTTTTTCAATTATATGTTTTGTATCTTATGTGATATGACATATGTATTTTATGATTATGTATCAACATAGTTGTCAGGTGATTGAAAACTTATTTTCATAATTCAAAACTTATGATTTTAGCTTATTGACATTATAAAATGTAATTATTTGAGTGTATATGTTGCATACCATGAATGACATCCTAAGTTCTATCACTACAAAAAAGTAAATTAAGATACTCATGGGACATCTCCATGGGCCCCAGTGGAGCCATTATTAGATAGAAATAGAGAAGATGTCATTTATCATTGAGATAAATTACAGACATTCTCATTCCTACCACTGTGATATTTTGTGGCTTTGAAAATGTGTGTCAATTACAGCCATGAGTAATTATCACTTGAAAATGTTTATGGGAGTTTTGCTAAGGGTATTCTTTCCACTGTGTACACAGATGCCAGTCAGTCTGGTGGAGGGGCTTAGTAGATGATCAAGAGACCATAGATTGAATAGTTCCTTGCCAAAGGGGAGTGACCTTCCATCAGTAAATGCCCCCTGAGTCTAGACACTGGTTTAAGGGTCTCTGGGGGTTGGTGAGATGACTTAGTTGTTTTGAACATATGCTGCTCTTCTAAAAGTTTCTAAAATTTCTTTCAATAACTCCAAGAATTCCACTCTGTTTTCTATCTTCAAATCTAGAATTGTTTTATTTATAAAGAAGAAATAGAAACTTTATGGGCATACACTTTTTTTTTTCATTTCACAGACCATCAAATTACCACAATAATTATTGGGGGCAAGAAACTTTGATATTCAGTCTCTAATTATTAATGGTGCCATTTGTTCTCTCTAAGGTAGACTCCCTTATTCCCTATGCACACCAAAATTTAATGTAAGGGTCTAATCATAACCCCAGTAGTTGTGTTTCAGAGGACAAACAACACAGTATTTTCATGGATGGATTTAGAACATTCTAGACAGGAGGTTAGCTAACTACAGGCAAGGATACTGACCAACCAGTGTCCTGTTTCTGCTTTACTTGTGAGATAAGAATTCTTTTTACTCCTTGAAAGTGTTAAAGAGAGGAAGGGTAGAAGGAAGAATGGGAAAAGAAAAGAGGAGCTACCCTACGCAGTTCACAAAGCCCAAAGTGTTTACCACCTAACCCTTTATAGGAAGTCTGCCTGCTGATTATTGTGCTTGTCATAACATGAAATTTCTGGCATTTCAGATTCAGTGGTTCTAACAGGCTGTTCATGCCATCTGTGCACTTGAAATAATGCATTAGTTCTTGAATACCGTAGGAGTACAACCCTATTGATATATCCAGATATTCAGGTTGTACATTGCCTTTTCATTTTAATAACCCTTAAAAAGTCACCCCCCAAAATACTTTTTTAGACTCTTACATTGTGAAAGCCAGGAGTAATTACTGAGTCTCAGGTAATTTTTGTAGCATAGCTTCCATGTGAGCTGGTGCGTAGCATCAGAGAAAGTCCCAGAACTGCAAAGGCAGAAGGAAGAAATGATGTACTGAAGAATTGAAAACTAATGGCTGTGGCTGGTGGTCCAGAGGGTTGTGAAATATACATAAGTACATACATACATGCATACATACTTACATGCATGCATACATACATGCATACATACACACATACATGGGGGCTGTAGTGTTGACTGCACAGACTTATGCAAATTATATAGGAAACATGAGGCACCTTTGCCTCTGTGAATAATTGATCCAAACCAATTTTCTTGGAGGAGAACTATGAGCAAGTGTTTCACCATCTAAACACTATTAGAAAGTCCCTATTTTTGTCTCCTTCCATACAGAAAATATCTTTACAGAGTTGAACTATAAAACTGACTCAACTGTATTTACTGATTGACTGAAATAAAGGTATGTGTACAGGTACTGAACTTCCCAGATTAAAATTTCATGATTGTAGAAAGCTGGAAGGTTACAGATTTAGGGGCAAAATTATCATTAGTCTCCATGAGAGTTATCCATAGTCATCTTCTTTTTAAAAAGTGTGTGTGTGTGTGTGTGTGTGTGTGTGTTTGTGTGTGTGTGCATGTGTATGGTATGTGTGATATGTGTATGTGGTAGGTGTGTGGTGTGTGTGTGTGCTTGTATGTAGCTGCATATATTTGTAGTGTGTGTGTGTGTGTATGTGTGTGACATGTATGTGTGGTGTGTGATATGTGTGTGTGTGTGTGTGCATTTGTGTGGTGCATATGTGGCCTCATGTGCATGTGAATGATGTATGTGTATGTGTGTGATGATTTTGTGTGTGGCTACATGTGTATGATATGTTGGATGTGTTCGTGTGTGATGTGTGTGTGTGTGTGTGTGTGTGTGTGTGTGTGTGTGTGCACTGATCAGAAGACAATGCTTATGGGTTAGGTTACCCAGGCACCTTGTAGAATGCCAAGATGGAGCTCATGTCATCAGTGCATGACTTGAGTGCATCTATACTCTTGAATACATTCTCAGTGGATTATTAGTGTTCACCAATACCAAATCTAAAAATGTGAGCAGATAGCTATAGCCTGTGACTTCTCTGCTTTACTGTAATCTGCCTATCCGCTGCCAGCATTGACTTAGTCATTTCCTTGCCTTACAACTTTTTTCCTGTTCTGTGATGATAAAATACTCTATAATTAAGTGCTTCTTTGTTTGAACATGTCATTCAGGCAACCTGAATCCATGTTCTCAGGTCCTGGTAATCCATATTTCACTTAGAACAAACTACCTCTTACTGTCTTGAAATAAGAGCTGTGTTTTTCATTAATGTGCATGATTATAACAAGATGAAGTATCATGATTAACTTTTATTATATCATTTTCTAACTTTTTCCAGGATCTAAAATGGCCTTGTTTATGGCAGGCAAGCATGCAATTACTGGGCAACATCTAGACCTTATATTCTTTCTCTTTTTGTCAATAAAAAAATTCAGTTTTGGAAATTAGAATCTTGCAATATTTTTTCATTATGTATAATGAAATCTTGGGTTGAGATTAGATCTTACTCAACAGGAATAAAAGTGCTTATTTGAAGCTAAGATTCTAGAAAAGAATTTTGATTTATGTTTAGCCTTGTTCTTTTGAAAAGATACATAATTTTCTGTATGAAAATGTTTGTCAATATAAATTATTGATACAAAGTTCCTTTCAGATTAAGAATTCATTATAGTACTTTATAAGACAAATGAGATATTATTGAATCTGACAGAAGTTTAAAAGAAAGTTAATACTGCTTTATTTTATTCTGGAAAACCAATTTGTTAGGGTAAAGAAACAGTCTCCAGGCAGGAGTATCACATGGTTTTTATCTACCTTGTAGTTCAGGCTGTAACAGTGAGATTGCTGGATCCTTTAGTGATGGCAAAAATAAGTTAGACAGTGAAGGGTAGGTCTAAAGTGAGAGGAATTAGCCTTATACCATTTCCCAGTAGGCAAATAAAGGTAGAGTCTTATCAAGTTCACCTGCAATTCAATTCACTAGTCATTCCCCTGCTAATCATTGCTCCAGATGGTGGGTGGTGCTGTTGTATATAAAAAGTAGAAGCCTGTCTAAAGGAGGGACTCCAAATGCAACCGCTCTGGGGTCACAGTCATGGGGCTTTTTGGTGATGCAACTGTTCTTGAGTCATATTTTTTTCCTGTAAGTAACAGCTCATCCATGCCTTTTTAACTCATTGGTTCACTAAGCTACGTTTGGATCGACCATTACTATGATCTTTTATCTGTGCCATACTTCAGTGATTGTATAGGTTTGTTTATAACTCCCCAGCAAGTCATATGACACTGATGTACCATTTTTCATTACTTTTATATTGTTAGATTTGAGACATACATTTTGAATAACCAATTTGTGACTTTAATTGCATCTTCAATAGTAATGCTCTTTGATTATGTTATATATTTCCAGAAATGAATTTTTTATATTTCTATGAATTAGGTTCATCATTTATTATTCAATTTCCCAACCAATAACAGTTGGCTGATCTCTACAACATCCTTAAATAGACAAAATAATGATTTATACCTGATTTAGTTCAAGTATGTAAAATGAAGTGCATTGCCTCCAGACTACTTGGGACAGCTCAAGGATAATTCCTGTTGGATTTGTAGCCTATATGTCACTGTAGTACAAATATATATATATATGATTAGCCTATATGTCACTGTAGTACAAATATATATATATATATATATATATATATATATATATATATAGGATTAGCCTATATGTCACTGTACTACATACATCTCTGCTTTAGGACAAAGAACAGGACTGTCATAGATATGAGTACAGCTTCTACTAACTTTTGGTTTTGGACTCAACTCAGTTTCCTGTGAAAAGAGTCAAAGGGAATACAAAGGTCCCTGATCGCCTTTGTGGCTCTGACAAGTTCCCTTCTGAGAGTGATCATCAGTGAGTGGAAAGACCATCTCTGCTCAGCTTATGAGTTAAATGAATGAGTTCAGGAGCTAGTCCAATACCCGCATGGTTGGAGGATCCTGAAACTGAACCCTTCCCTCAATAGCCTATAAAACCAGTGTTGACTTTCATCAATTTATGCAGATCTGTCTGTGAGACCTGGGATTTGAAGACCTTAAAGAATGGGACTATTGTGTGATGCTGTAGGTAGCTTCAGTTTCAGTGTACTTATACACATTAATGTATCAAAGAAAGCAATGATCCAAGTAAAGTTTTATGAGCTCAGAACATGTGAATCCATACCAGTAAACACCTACTAAATATTAACAGAGCAGCCCTTTCCCAGAACTTTCTCTGAACAGACCAACGTAAAGACAATTGCATCATGGCGCATGGTACAGATTCTGTCTGGGAAAGCATGAGAGCAACACAGAAGAACGGCACTCAGCACATCCTTTCACCAGATCGGGTTCTATAGCTATGTCCCAACATTCAACAAGAATAAACATGGTTTAGAAATTAAATGTAAATATGTAACACAGGAGGGACAGTAGCATATCCAAGAATAACCCAGGGAACAAAATGCACTTGAAGTAAAAGGCCCTCTGCCTTTTTTCCTTGGACATCTCTCACATTTTTCCAAGACACTGTTCACCATGCGTCATTATTTGGATTCTGTTCTAACAAACCAGGAACTGGTCCTTTGAGCTGCCGTTACTGGTTTGAAGAATGGGTCTTATCTCTGGCTATATTCAGTCATCCTGGATTGTCCAGATCATTAGGAAATAGCTACCTAATCTGGTTTTAAGAGTGCTAAACACTGTCCATCAGGAGACTTTATACCACTGTCCCCATTCTACAGACTCATTTCAAACAGGTCTAGAAATCATCTGGACAGGAAAGAGTTTCTCAGGAATAGCTGCTTATTCTAGAGACTTTAAAAAAATTCACCAAGCCTGACTAAACTGCTGACTGGAACAATAGCAGCTCCAGCCACCGTCCATTCTTGCCCCTTGAGAGTGTTATCTAGAACAAACTATGTTTGGGATGACTAGTCTGAATTATTTCTACAGAAACCATAGGGCATCCCAGAGGAGACCTGGTGACAGTAGGGGATGTTATTTAGTGGCATATTGAGGATTCAGAAATTCTCAATAAATAGTAATTGAGATAATTAAAGACCAAATGACTTGCTGGACGGACTTCATCTATCAGGAAGAGAGAAATGATACTTAGTGCTAATCTTCAGTTTATTGAAAATTAACATAAAGAGGTTATTGACAAAGGACAAATCAACCTAAGTGAACATGACCAAGGTCCAGAGTATTGAAAAAGAATAAAGGTTGTATTAATTTTGGGGTAAGATACTAGTCAGTAAGTTTAGCTACCATGTTGTATTATTACACATGCCCTTGGTGCTTCCTTTCTCAGTTTCAATGATGAATGAAGAAACAGTGCTGGTCCTTCATGTGTTATTCTTAACTGTATTTCATTGAAGCATCTCAGCTTATTTACTATGTGTTTGCCAGAGAGCTGCCTTGTTAGCTGTTGACCAATGATGTAATCCAAATGACCTCAGTTTGGATCTGGGCTCGACAGTGACCATATTCAGCTCACCTCTGTTCTTTTCCTAGGTCTCTACATTGCCATATCTTCCTTTTGGTCGTGCTGCATTTGGGCCGGATTTTTGTCCATCACTGATTTTGATTTCCTTTATGTTTCATGTTGAACAGTCTCAAGCTGTGTACCGTGATGTACACAGCTACATGTACTGTGTACTGGGATATACTGGGATGCTAAGTATGAATTTATATCACTTAGTGTATCTGACTTGTTCTCTAGGATAGGTAAATCTCCACTTTCAATTAATTATTAATCAATTTTCACATTATTATGATCTCATATATCAACACCATTGGCCTAAATGATATATAATCATCCAACTTTTTATTATAACTTATGTTTTGATTTGCACTTATGAAATTAATTTTCTATAACTTTTTATTACATGTGCAAAATATTATAATGCACCTGCCTTTGAGTTTTACAAAAGCCTTTCAGACCTGTCATACTTCTATGGTTAGTATTCACTCTTAGGTTTTTAAATATCAGTGGCATAATCATCTTACTTTATGTGCAAACCCACCTGCTGTAAACATTATCAGACTCAGGGACTGCTGAATAGCTCCATCCCCAAACTTCCTTTGGCTACAATTCTTTAATTTACAGGTTCATGACACTTTAGTTTATATGCATTATTAAACAGGACATCCTACAATTTTCTGCTTGTGATTGCTTTTTACCTAAGATTGTTTTCTATTATCTCAGATATCCACTATAAAAGGTCTATAAAATAGTATACAAGTTAAACATTCATTGATGATAAATCATAAGGACATGTCTTTTGAAAAATTCTTTGATATATGTATATATATAATTTTTATAATTCATTAAAGACAACCAAATCTGCATGCAAATCAATGTTTCTTTTTACAGAAAGAATTAAATATCAGCTGACTATTTGATACTTGAGACACACAGCATCTTAATGTGTATCAACTCTGTTGATGCTCTATAATCAATCTTGAAAACATCACAGGAAAAAAATGACAAAATAATATTTATAGAAAATTTTAAAACATGGAAATTTTTTTCTAGTGACAAGCTAAAATTTACCAAGTGACATTTCATGAAATTGAAGTGTTCCACTCCAATAGTGATTAAAAAAATTAATCATCCTAATGCGGAACAATTCAAAGGTGTATTAATTTTGATGTGCACACTGAGGAATAGCAGTGTTAAATATTAAAAGGCTGATTCCTATAATTAAATCCTGTGTTTCTGTAGGAGCAGAGAACTTTGTATGGACACTAATAACACTGCAGGTCATAGCATACTGTAGTGAGGAATCACTGTAGTGTTTCAAGTAGTATTCAAAGCATTGGCTTTGCATGGCATGACAGTGTGACATGCAAATATGCCTGTCAGGTGTTCAGAACCAAGTCTGTAGTAAAGCTGCACAGTGTAAGCTAGGAGCACATGACCAGAAACACCCAAGTTTCAATACACATTTAATGTGGAATTCAATGTTGGTTGACAGGAGTTTAGAAATCCCTTAACTCTTACCATTTTGTTGCAATCTACCTCACAGGTTCCTGACATAGTTTCAAGAGCTGGAGTCAAAGGCAGACAAATGAATATATATGTACACACACACACACACACACACACACACACACACGTATGTATACGTGACCCCTACCAAGACTAAGATAGAGAGTAATTCTTGAGCTGCAGCAGGCTTCAACAGCCTGACCCACTAACCCTTGTCTCAAATATCCTTCTCTGTGTCTAGCAGATTCCGTATTTCTGCTCTGTGCTTGCTTATTTCTCTCAGTGTTAGCTTTTGACTTATACATGTACATGTAGCCACAGCCTGTTCCTTTTCATTGCTGCACAATACACCATTGTATAGAATCAGTACTCTTGAAGAATTTGCCTTTTGAGAAGGAACCTATAATTCACTGTAATCTGTTGAAATTCTGAAGAAATTACACCAAATGTTCTGTTTCCCCTTGTGGTTGACTCACTTTTTCTTTCTTGATATAGAAATTTTTATAATAACCATTAAACTAAGGTCAGTTTAATCAAGGTTTTTTTTTTGTTTTAGAAGTTTGTTTTCCAGTTGTGCCCCTATTGATTCATAAAGGCACCTTATATTCATGAGTCTAAGAGTTAAAAAAAAAAAAGTTAAAATCTTGGGAAGGTGAGATGGCTCAGTGGGTAAAAAATTTTTCAACATAGGACTGAGTTTGATCCAGAAACCCAGATCGCTGATAAAATGAGAAAACTGACTTCTGAAAGTTGTCTTCTCATGGCCATGTGATGGGTATGCTGCAAACCTATCATGTGCAGCATACCCATATATATATATATATATATAACATGTACATACATACATACAATACAATAAATACATGTATAAATAAATTATTTTTAATCTTAAAATACCTTTACAATGGTTATTAGCATGTATTAAGTATACATAACACCGGGGTTTCATTAAGAAATGTTTATGAAGTATATAGCATATTTTGATTCCGTTCACCCCCATTTCCCAACTCGTCTCCCACTTCCACAGTGCTTTTTCTCCTCAGCAGCTAGGCTGCTTCTCCTTCAGAATATTGTGTTTATGTCCATGTATGGTGTAGGCACACGTATATGTAATGTGCACACATGTGCATGTGGGTATGTTTACATTTGCATACAGGTGTGCTTCCACACATAGGTGCATGTGTGAGGAGGTCAGAGGTTTATGTAGAATGATTTTCTCAATAGTTTTCCACCTTACAGGGTCTCTTATTGAACATAAAGCTTATAGACTCAGCTAGATTGGCTAGCCCCTGAGTTCCAGGAATCTGCCTTTCTCCAGCTCTGCAGTGTAGGAGTGTAGGGGTTACAGATGCTACATCCAATGTCTCCTTCCTTCCTTCCTTCCTTCCTTCCCTCCCTCCCTCCCTACCATCCTTCTTTCTTCCTCCCTTCCTTCTTTTCCTCCTTCCCTCCCTCCCTTCTTCCTTCCTTCCTCCCCTTTCTCCCTTCTTCCTTCCCTCTCTTCTTTCTTTCTTCCTTCCTTCCTTCCTTCCTTCCTTCCCTCTCCTTCCTCCCTTCCTTCCTCCCTTCCTTCCCTCCCTCCCTTCTTTCTTCCTTCCTTCTTTCCCTCCCTACCTGTACTGGCTAGTTTTGTGTCAACTTGACACAGCTGGAGTTATCACAGAGAAAGGAGCTTCAGTTGGGGAAATGCCTCCACAATATCCAGCTGTAAGGCATTTTCTCAATTAGTGATCAAGCGGGGAGGTCCCCTTGTGGGTGGTGCCATCTCTGGGCTGGTAGCCTTGGGTTCTATAAGACAGCAGGCTGAGCAAGCCAGGGGAAGCAAGCCAGTAAAGAACATCCCTCCATGGCCTCTGCATCTGCTCCTGCTTCCTGACCTGCTTGAGCTCCAGTCCTGACTTCTTTCAGTGATGAAAAGCAGTATGGAATATAAGCTGAATAAACCTTTTCCTCCCCAACTTCCTTCTTGGTCATGATGTTTGTGCAGGAATAGAAACCTGACTAAGATACTCCCTCTCTCCCTTTCTCTCTTTCTTCTCTCTTCTCTTCTTTCTTCTTTCTTCTTTCTTCTTTCTTCTTTCTTCTTCTTCTTCTTCTTCTTCTTCTTCTTCTCTCTCTCTTTCTCTCTCTCTTCTTTCTTTCTTTTTTCTTCTCTCTCTCTCTCTCTCTCTCTCTCTCTCTCTCTCTCTCTCTCTCTCTTTCTTTCTTTCTTTCTTTCTTTCTTTCACTGTGGGTTTTGGAGCTCAGGCCTGAAGGCTTTTGCAGCATACTCCTTATCAACTGATCTCGCTACAAAATCCCTTTACAGTGATTCAGTGAAGCTTTGTCTCATCTCAACCTCAAGATATTGTGTTATTCATGTCTAACCCTTTTCTTTATTATTTTAATCCACTCTGTCATATTTTCCTTCAATGCTTTCATTTTGTCCCTTTTCAACACATCCAATGTTGTTTCAGGTTGGAAATTAAATATTCCAATTTTCTAATCTAGGCACTACTTTTAAGACTTTACCTCGATGATGTAGCCTTTTGTTTTTAATTTTTTTAACTCTTGTTTTACTCAAAGTCTAGTAGATTTTGTTCTCAAGCCCTGTCAGTTTCTCCTTTAATTATTTTCACTAGTCCTTGTATGTTGAATTGTATTTTTATTGTGATGATCATTGTTATTTTTACTATCATTGAAGTTGTACCCTCAGATTAAAAAACAAAAAAAGCTATTGGTACTCCTAATATTTACTCTGCTCATATTTATCTAAATGAATGTTAGATGTTTTTAGTATGGCCAGGAATATATCCCTATTTTTTCTTCCTTCTTATATTTGGTACTATTGAATGACTGGCTTCTCATGCCTGCTCATACAGACTGAGGGAAAAGGGGAAGACAGGGATAGTTTGTAAACTTCTGCAGTAAAGGTCTTGGGTGGTCCTTGTAATGTCTTCTGCAGAGTCCTCTACTCTATTCCAATAGAGAGGTTGAATTAAGACTTGACTTATTTCTCAGACTCAGCTTTGAGCCTGTTTTGTAGCATCTTGACACAGATGCTCTGTGATGCGCTGTCAGGTAGGAACAAGATGCCTGAGGATCTTAAGAATCTAGGTTCTGAGTGGGAGAGAGTTTTTAGTTCTGTATTTTTCTGTAAGAACCTCCTGTGTATTTCAATATTGACTTTTTATTATTTTTTAATTTTAATACATTCTTATTGAGTATGGATTGTATATGATGTGCATAGGCTATATCATATGTATGAAAGTCTGAGAACAATATATGGGACTCAGTTCTGTCTTTCATGATACTGGGCACAGAGATTAAACTTGGATGCTTGGATTGTTAGCAGGCATTTTACCTACTAAGGCGTCTACTCAGTCCACTACTTGTTAATCCATGACACATCATTACACTGCATCCCTTTTGGTTTTCACTGTTGAGTTCCTTCATGTAAATGCATTTTGAAGAGTCACATTCATGCAGTGAGTACAGAGAAGGCTCTCAAAGGGTATGGACTTTGTTATCTCTTACCAGTATTATACTCTGTGTGATTATAATACGGATAGTCCTGTTTTACAATGTTGGTGTCTGCTATAAGCAAATTGCCATGTTTCCAAAAGGTATATTACAAATTTTGAGTATAACTTGCTGCTAGCTTTTCAACTATAAGAAAATTGAAACCTTTCCCCCCTCTCTTTTTCCAGGAAATGCAAAAGATATCCTATTGCTCCATGAAGAAGATGCTGAGGAATGGGCTCTATACTTGAGAGAAATATTTCTGCATGTTGTAGAAAGAGAAGCAATCCTGTTATATCCCTTACACAGTTTTTCTTCTTCACATTTGGAAGTGCTAAACTTAAATGCTTACAAATGTAAACTTCTGATAATATCTAATAGTCTACTTAAAGACCTGACGCCAAGGAAGTGTCAGTTTCTGGAGAAGATACTTCACTCAACAGGAAATGTAGTCACTCTGCTTTGTGGGATGGAGAGCTCAGATCCTTTCTATCAGTTATTAAGTATCCCCAGAAGGAGATGGGAGATCTCAACAGAGCAGGGACCGGATGATTACATCTCTGTCATCAGACAGATCTTAGACCAAGGTAGGAATGCCAAACCTTTTTCGGAGGGTTTCAAATGTTGATTTACTTACATTTTGCAATGTAATGGCTGGAGAGATAGTCCAGTGGTTAAGAACAGTGGCTACCTGCTTTTGCAGAGGACTCAAGTTCAATTCCCAACACCCACATGGCAACAACTCCAATTTCAGGGGACCAAACACCCTCTTCTGGTCTCCTTGGATACTAAGCACACTCATGGTATAGTTACACATGCAAAATACCTAAATACAGAAAATAACCATTTTTCTTAAGTTTTGCAATTTAAATTTTTAAAGTTTCATTTAAGCCCATAAACAGCTAGTGTCAAGATAAGATTAGAACAGAGATGCCAACTTCACCTAACAATGTTCTGTCTTATCCAAGAAATGGATTACCATTCTTCATTTTTACCTTCATTCCAGTCAAAACTTACCATAGGCTCTAAAAATGGTTAATGTATACATATATTTCTTCAGAGAACTTGAATGCCACTATACTGCCACAAGAAAGCTCTGTTTTTCTGTGTGCCAGTTTGTTTCTAAAAGATAACATCTGGTACAATGGGTGAGGCCTGAACTGCTGCTGTCTACACTCAGGCTGTTACCAGCCAACAACAGTCCAAAGTCTGAAGGCTTGCATTAGAATAATAGAGCTTCTGTTGATATATATATATATCAAAAGAAGGGATATATATATATATATATATATATATATATATATATATATATATATATATCCCTTCTTCTTTTTCTTTAAAAATATTTTTATACTCCATATTTTATTCCTCTCCTGGGCCACCCTCCAACTGTTCCATATCCCATACCTCCTCCCTGACCCCTGTCTCCATGAGGATAACCCCCCACCCCCTCACCTCCCACCCCACAAGACCTCTAAACTCCCTGGGGCCTCCAGTTTCTTGAGGGTTAGGTATATCATCTCTGAATGAACACAGACCAGGCAGTCCTCTGCTGTATGTGTGCTGGGGGCCTCATATCAGCTGGTGTGTGCTGCCTGTTTGGTGGTCCAGTGTTTGAGAGATCTCAGGGGTCCAGGTTAATTGACACTGATGGTCCTCCTACAGGGTTGCCCTCCTCCTCAGCTTCTTCCACATTTTCCCTAATTCAAACACAGGGGTCAGCAGCGTCTGTCCATTGTTTGGATGTAGATATCTGCATCTGACTCTTTCATTTGCTTGTTGGGTCTTTTGGAGGGCAGTCATGCTAGGTCCTTTTTATGTGAGCATTACATGGCCTTAGGTAATCGTGTCCAGCCCTGGGGCCTCCCCTTGAGCTGTATTGCATTTTGGGCCTGTCATTGGACCTTCTTTTTCTCAGGCTCCTCTCCATTTCCATCCCTGCAGTTATTTCAGACAGCAACAATTATGGGTCAGAGTATTGACTGTGGGATGGCAATCTCACACCTCACTTGATGTCCCGTCTTTCTGTTGGAGGTAGGCTCTACAAGTTCTCTCTCCCCACTGTAGGACATTTCATTTAAGGTCCCTCCCTTTGATTCTTAAGAGTCTTTCACCTCCAAGGTCCCTAGTTCATTCTGGAGAGGCCCCCAACTTCCTATATCCTGATATTGCCTGTGTCCATTCTTTCTGCTGTTCCTCAGGGCTTCAGTCCTTTTTCCCCACCCAATACCAGATCATGTTACCCTCTTCCCTCCTTCAACCCCCAATCCCTGTCCCATTTCTCTACCATGTCCCTCCCTCCCTCCTTGTGATTGCTTTCTTCTCTGAGGCATCCTCATTTTGGCACTTCAGCTTGTTCAACTCTTTGAGTTCTGTGGGCTGTATCTTGGGTATTCTGTACTGTACTTTTTTTTTTGCTAATATCCACTTTTCCCTAATTCAAAAACAGGCTGTACTAATATCCAATATAACAAAGAACTCATGAGTACATACCATGCATGTCCTTTTGGGTCTGAGTTACCTCAATCTGGATGATGTCTTCTAGTTCCATCTACTTGCATGCAAAACTCAGGATGTCCTCACTTTTAATAGCTGAGTAGTATTTCATTGTGTAAATGAACCAAATTTTCTGTAACTATTCTTCTGTTGTGAGACATCTGGGTTATTTCTAGCTTCTGGCTATCACAAACAAAGCTGCTATGAACATAGTGGAATATGTGTACATTGGAGGGGCAACATTTGGGTATATTCCCAAGAGTGGTTTGGTATCACTAGGTCTTCAGGGGGACCTATTTCAAATTTTCTGAAGACCTCCAGATTGATTTCCAGAGTGGTTGTACCAGTTTTCAATCCCACCAGCAATGGAGAAGTGTTCCTCTTTCTCCACATCTTCACCAACATGTATTGTCACCTGAAGTTTTGGTCTTAGCCTTTTTGATTAGGGTAAGGAGGAATCTCAGGGTCCTTTTGATTTGCATTTCCCTGATTGCTGAAGACTTTCCTCTTTTGGGTCTTCTATCTATGAGGAATGGGTTTCTGGTTGTAGGTGGGCAAAGGAGTCAGCGAGAGTGGGTGACAAACAGACCTGGAGAGGAGAAAGTGTGTGCTGGATCTGAATGTATTGTGCAAACAAAAACCAGACGTTTTTATACAGAAGAAAAACAAGAAAAGCCAGGGAACACATCCACCAAGTTACAGTGACACAAAACAAAAGGAATGCATAAGTCAAAAGATGGTGGGGACCAGACTTCAGTTACCACTTAAAATGGAGCCAGGTGAATGCTCTGATGTAAGTTAAACCCACCACCAGGGGTTCTTAGTAAATACCTGATTATGCTGTTCCTTTGGGCCTAGAGAAGAAACCTGTACCAGGGAATTTCCTTTCACTAACTCTTTCATGGTTAGCCCACCTATTGCCTAGGCCTTTGTGTATTCCTGTGTTTGGGTGAGACTCAGCTATTGTCCTATTGCAGACTAGCCCTGAGCTTTTCTAGCTCTGTTCTTTGTAATGCCTAATTAGTTTCACTGTCTCTACTAGAAGTGAATTTGAATGTTACTGAATAGGTAACATTCTTGCTGAATTCCGAGCTTACCATGGGCTACAGGATTTTCTAGAGCCATTGGAACACTGGCGGAGGTTCACCAGTCAAAAATCAGTCTTTAAAGGCACTTATAACAAAACAATACTGAAAGAGAGCATACACCAGACTAACACAGGGACAAGGTTTGAGTATATGGGCTATGGGAATGCCAAGGTTCCAGGAGGCATAGTTTCCTTGAAATTCTTTGCCTCTTGAGTGCTTGAGGCCTCTCCGCCTGTCAAGCAGACTTCACTGGAGTGGGCTTAGCACCTGATGACTAAGGATGTTGAGCATTCCTTTGGATGCTTCTCAGCCATTTGGTATTCCTCAGTTGAGAATTCATTGTTTAGCTCTGTACCCCATTTTTAATAGGGTTATTTGGTTCTCTGGAGTCTAACTTTTTGAGTTCTTTGTTTATATTGGATATTAGTCCTCTATCAGATGTAAAGTTGGTAAAGATCTTTTCCCAGTCTGTTGGTTCCTGTTTTGCCCTATTGACAGTGCCCTTTGCCTTACAGAAGCTTTGTAATTTTATGAGGTCCCTCCCATTTGTCAATTCTTGATCTTACAGCACAAGCCATTGCTGCTCTGTTCAGGAATCTTTCCCCTGTGCCCACAACTTTGAGGCTCTTCCTCACTTTTTCCTCTATAAGTTTCAGTGTCTCTGGTTTTATGTGTAGTTCTTTGATCCACTTAGACTTGAGCTTTGTACAAGGAAATAAGAATGGATCAATTTGCATTCTTTTACATGCTAATCAACAGTTGAGCCAACACCATTTGCTGAAAATGCTGTCTTCTTTCCACTGGATGTTTTTAGCTCCTTTGTTAAAGATCAAGTGACCATAGGTGTGTGGGTTC
>NC_034593.1:123859391-123865145 GCF_900095145.1 Mus pahari | reverse complement strand
GGGCGGTCCTGCGACGGCGGGCGGCACTCTGGTATTCCTGCTGGAGGAGGAGTGGTTAGTGGGGGTGGTAGGCACCAACATTCTGTTGTTCTTATAATTGCACCATATTTACTATTACAGAATGAAGTGCTATTATTTTCTTTGATTTTTAGGTTGCAAATTTGATTTTAAGTATAGAGTCATGATAGAAATAACAGAACACAAGTTCTTGTTCATCAGCTATTTGCATTCCTGTGCAATAGTCAGGTTCTGCCACCAATGTCATAAGGACCTCCCTTTGTGGGTCTCTGCTGAGTCAGAGTGTGCTATATTCAGTTCTATCCTTGGTTTCTCAACTTCCACGTGGCCTTCACCACCCAGCTTTGTAGTGATGGTTTTGCCTCTTACAGGGTAAGGGTGGAATTATTATTTCAGTTGGCCTTTCATGTGTTCCGGTTGCATCTTTGTCTTGGAACATACATCTGCAATCTCTGGGGAAGCACTCAGTCATAGGGCATATCTCCGCTTTAGTTCTTTAATGGGACAATTGTCTCTTCTTCAGTATGTAATGATTTGTCCAGCTCAGGAACTCTTTAACCTTAGGTCCCCACTGGAGGTTTTTTAATTTTGTAGAAAAAATATTATAATTGCGAAGTTATGAGGAAATAAAAATAAAAGGGCATTATAATTATGAATATCACAAGATACTCCTTCCCCTGAGGCAGAGCAATAAATATTGGTGGCAAATTGTGATTCCTCATACCCATAACTTCCACTTTCTCTGAATAACTCTCATCAGTCTGTGTCTGTCTGTCTGTATGTCTATGTAGGTCCAAGCATACCATGGTGAATATGTAGTGGTCAGAGGACAACTCTTAGGAGTTGAAATTAAGCTATTTGTATTTAATAGGGTAAAATCCTCTACTTACAGATAACATCAATAATTTGAAGTTATTATTAAAACTGATTTTCCTACATTCAAATTTTAGACCTTGAAATTTTTAGAGTAATATGGGAATACCAAATGGAAATATTGGAAAATGTGTAGGAAATATGGAAACTTCTCAAAGAAGGCTGTTGAACTATTTTCAGCTGATAGCTTCTGAGGAAGGAAGACTCAACTTTTCAGGCTGTGGTCCAGCTGAACTGACCACATCATCACACAACAGACTAGTAAGTTAAAACAAAGAAGTAAAACATGAGAAGATGGGAGAGGATAAGGGGATTGGTGTGGTTATGGGAGGAAGTGGAGGAGTGTGGAAAGATAATCAAGATACATTGTATATGCATATGATGTTCTCAAAGAGTTACACATGTATTTAAAATGCTGTTGAAATATGACATATCCCTCAGAGATACAGGAATGGAACCAGAAAGTTGGGCAGTTTTTGGCATACACAATTGTCATGCAATAGGTTGTTCTACTAATCACTATGGTCTGTTTAATGATTCATTTTCTTTGATAAATTCTTCAGTGGTCCACTCTTTTTTTTTTTTATGCCATTCAGATTAAATATGTCAAAACATAAACAGTAAAAAAATAGATACAACAGGGCAGAGACGTAGAATTCAATTCTTCCTATCCATTTCACCTTTTCTCACCCATTGGAGAAATTACACCAGTATAAGAAACTTTTATTCGGAAACATGCTGTGATAAAGAGGATAATAAAAATGCCAAGGAAGTCATGAAAAATAATTAAATGTTTAATATATTCACACAGACAAAGAAAAATCACAGGAAATTTTACAAAATTTAATGAAAGAAAGATATTTAATAATTACAATTCTCAGGCAAAGTTTATGATATTAAAAAGTTAAGTAGTGATTCATGTTTCATCTGAGTATTTTATTTCCTTTTAAGAAATTAAGAAAACTAAATTTCCTGTCTCCCTAATTCTCAAAAGGAGACTAACACAAATCCGTGGGAATCTCTCTCCTCACTGCTTCACAGCACTAATGGATAGCATTTTGCCTTTCTTCCTTTTCACTTTTTCACTTGACTTTGGCTCTAGACATAATAGTTTAGCATTTCCATCTAAGTTTCCTACAGCACTATTTATCAAATATATATATATTTTTATATATATATATATATATATATATATATATATATATGTGTGTGTGTGTGTGTGTGTGTGTGTGTATGTGTGTACACATATATATGTATGTATTTAATATACATAATATAAATTATCCAAAATTCTTTTATTTATACTTTTAATTTTTGAGAATTTCACATGAATTCTATATTAACAAAATTTTTATCCCCATTCCTCTCTCCAACTCTTCCTTTGCCCATTTCTTACTCTGAAATTAATGACCTCTTCTTTAATCAGCATTTTTGCAAACACAGTCATATATACAGATATATAGTCACACATTAATACAACCTGATGAATCCATTTAGGGATTCTTCATAAGCACAAACATTACACATACACTTGCACATATGCATACACTTGTATGTATTTCATATGTGTTCTTGAATAAAAAATGTGTTTAGTGCTGACCACCTGGGATTAGATAAACAATCAGGGCACTTGTCCCTGGAGAAGAGTGAATCTCTTGTTCTCAGTGGTTATTAATTGCTTCATGTAGGGGTAGGGCCTTGTGGCATTCCCTCTGTTCACATTGTCGTATCAAATAGTGTTGGCATTGTGCTGATCTTCTTTAGGTTACCAGCTTGTTTAGATTTTATTTTTCTTGTTTCCTATCATCAGTAGGAAATACTATCTCATACAGAATTCTTGGTCTTCTGGCTCTTAAAGTATTTCTAGATCCCATCCATGATATTCCCTGAGGCATGCAGTCTCTTTGTAGATGTATTATTTGGGGTTGGGCACCCCATGGACAATTGTTCTCTGCATTTTAACTCATTGTAGATTTCTTTAGTGGTCTCCATTTGTAAAAGCTTCTAAGTTGAGAGTAAGAGCTGCACTTATCTGTGGATATAAGGATATGTATTTAAAATGCAGTTAGAGATGATGTTAACTTAGGAAATTGGTAATAGTAGCTTCTTTTCCTTTAGTTAGTATCTAGAACCTCAACCACCATGAGTAGTTGGCTAGATTTGCCATACCAAGCATAAATCTGTGCTCTTTTAATGAACCTTATGTCTAATTAGATGGCTGCTTATTGCTCATGAGACATAAGTGCCACTATATCTTTCTCATTTGTGTGGGTTGTAGACCTTTCAGCTGGGTAGGTCTATTGCTTCTTTTCTTCCCTTACCAGAGTACATAGCAATTTCAGATACTATGAGTATTATCATTCAGGAAAGAGTTCTCCATAGCTATTTCAGTTCAATTCCTTCAAACCCTGTATTTGAAAAATGTATTACATTCACAAATGAAGTCTTATAAAACTAATTTTAATTCTTCTCATGTAACTGTTGTCTTGGAGGCTTACTGCCTCCATCTGCTAACCTAAGCCTAGTCCTAGAAGCTTCTAGCCTCTATACAATCTAATCTAGGACTAGGATGTATTCATCTTCTAAGACTTATTGCTGAATAATCTTACCCTTTCTAGCTCTTTTTTGAACTCTAGCTGTTCAATCCAGCTTTTCTGACTGAAAATTCCTATCCATGCTGACTGATTCAAACTGGCTTCTTTCAGCTTTTGACTGAATTGCTCTGCTTAACCTCATAGTGCCTTTGGCAATATGTTCTAATCTTCCGGCTCCTTCTCATTCTCTGGCTCATTGTATCCTCAAAGAAAAACAGGGTTTCCAGTAAACAAAATAATCTCAGGATTCATAGTATGGTCGAAAAATCCTGCAACAGCATCTTACCACTTTCCATCTTCTAAAGTTTCCATTTGTAAACTTTCACCTCTTTAGTTAGGTTTATTCCTAGATATCTTTTAAGGTTACTGTTAATGGGAGTGTGTTCATTTTCTTTGTCAGTGTGTTTGTTTGTTGGCATTTAGAAAAGCTACTGATTTTTGTAAATTGATTTTATATCTTACCATATTGCTGAAAATGTTGATCATGTCTAGAAGCTTTCTTGTGGAAGTTTTAGGATTTCTTCTATATACTAGCATCTGCAGATAGATATAATCTGACTTCTTTTTCTGATTTTGATCCCTTTGGTGCCTTCTCTTGTTTTAACTAGTACTTATATTGAAAATGGGTGGAGATGGCAGACATTACTGATCATTCCTGATCACTTTAAGGTTGTCTCCATTGAGGAAAAAAAAGTGTGGATTTATACAGTATGTTAGAGTCTGTCTACTTCACCCTTTCTAGTTTTTTTTTTTTTTTAAATGAAAGCATGTTGGATTTTGTCAAATACCTATTGAGATGATCATGTGACTTTATAAAATTATTTATATGAGTTATTGCACTTGTTCCATTGATTTACCCTGCATATTCAAGATAAAAGCCAACTTGATCCTCCTGAATAACCTTTGTGGTATGGGATTGTGTTTTGTTTAAAAGTATTTTACTAAGTATTTGATTCTATGCTCCTCAGGGACTTTCCTGAGTAGTTTCCTCTTTTGCTGTTGTGTTTTTACCTGGCTTTCGTATTAGACAAATGCTGCCTTTATAGAAAGAGTTCTGAAACACACCTTCTGCTTTTATTTTTTTTAAATAATTTAAGAAGCAGGGTGGTGGTGGTACATGCCTTCAATCCCAACATTTGGAAAGCAGAAGATAGCAGATCTCTATGAGTTCAAGACAAGCCTGGTCTACAGAGTGAGTTCTAGGACAGGCAAGGCTACATGGAGAAACCCTTTCAATAATAATAATAATAATAATAATAATTAATTTAAGTAGTACTAGCTGGATATCTTCTTTGAAAGTATTATAGAATTCCACAATGAAACAGCTTGGACCTTAGCTTTATTAGACAGAACCTTTTATTATTGCTTCAATCTATTTATCTGTTAAGGGCCTGTGTAAGTTGTTGGTGTGTTCTTGGTTTAACTTTAGTGGTTTTACACAAATATAAAAATTTGTCTGGTCTCTCTTTTTTTAATTTTCTAACTCAGTGGAGTAGAGATTGAATAAAAATTTCCTGATACTATCCTGAATTTCTTTGGCAGCTATTGTAATGTAATGTTTCTCTGTTCATATATAATTCTGTTAATTTGAGTCATCTCTTTAATTCTTTAGATTTGTTAGGCCAAGAGTCTGTCAACTGATATTGTTTATCTTCTCAAAGAAGCACTTTTTAGATTCATTGATTTTTCTGTACTACTTTCTTTGTTTGTATTTCATTAATTTCTGTGCTTAATTTTATTATTTTTCCTGTCTTCTGGATTTGATTTTAGTCTGTTAATTTTTTCAAATTTTGAGTTGCATCTTTCTGATCTGTTGATACAGGGATTGAGATGTATAAAGCTCCCTCTTGTTGCTTGCTGCTTTTAATGTGTTCCATCTGTTTGGTTGTATTATTAATTTTCTCCCAGGAATTTTAAATTTTTATTTTTAGTTTCTTCCTTGATTCACTCATTATTAACTAATTTATTGTTTAATCTTGGGTCTGTGTAGTTTCTAGAGCTTAGTTTGCTGTTGATTTTATGCTTATTTTTGCAATGTTATTTAAAATTTTCTGTTAAAATTTGTTTTGTCCCGATTGTGCTGCGCCTCTCCTGCCCAGGAGGGGTGTTCGCCTGGCGGCTGTCCGCAGGCTGATCCAGCACCCAACACCTTTCCTCCCCGACCGAGGAGGGGTGTCCGCCTGGCATCCAGCACCTTTCCTCACCCGAGGAGGGGAGTGCGCCCGAGAGCAGTACTAAGGCTTGGTGTCTACCCAGAAGCGGTCTCCCA
>NC_034593.1:123831000-123859380 GCF_900095145.1 Mus pahari | reverse complement strand
GGTGGGTAGGGGAACAGAGGTGGGGGGAGGGGTATGGGAAACTTTCGGGATAGCATTTGAAATGTAAATAAAGAAAATAATAATAATAAAAAAAAATTTGTTTTGTACCCCAGTATGTGTCATATTTTAGAAAAGGAATTATCTGTAGGGTACTAAATATGTTAATTTAGTTCCACTTTTACAAAAAAAAAGTGAAGTTTTTTACTGTTTGTGTGAAATGTTCTATAGATATCTGTTAGGTGCATTTGATATACGCACCTAATATATAAATATAATATTGAAGTTTTTGTCAAGTTTTTTGTCAATATAACATAAATATCATTTAAATATAATATTGAAGTTTTTTGTCAAGAAGACTTGTCTGTTGAAGAAAGTGATGTGTTGTAATTACCTACTATTACTGAATTAGAATTAATCTGTATTTTTAAGTTCAGTAGAGTGCTTTTTATAAAATTGTATATGCAATAGATTGTTGCATAATATTTATGATAGTAATTTCTTCTTGGTTATTTGTTTTCATGATTATAATGAGGTATCCTTCTCCATCTCTGATTAGTTTGTCTCTGAAGTCTTGTGTCAGCTATAATGAGATTGACTCTGCTTGCTTCCTAGTCCTGTTTGCTTGGGGTACATTTTCCATCTTTACTTTGAGGTGGTGTCTGTCTTTGTAAGTAAAATGAGTTTCTTGTATGCAACAGAAAAAGAATTTTGTTTCTTAATCCTTTAATATAACCCATGTCTTTTGTTTGTGGTGTTGAGGTCATTGATATTTAGTGTTATTATTTAAACATGTGTATTAGTTGCTATTGTCTTTCTTTTTGTTTTACTGTTTTTATACCTAGTTCTATTTTGTGATTCCGCTGTAGTCTCAGTTATGTAGTCTCTTGGTTGTGCTCCTTTTTCTATTCAGTCTAAATTACTGCTTCCCAATTCTCTGTGCTGCCTTTTGGCTTGTTTATGTCATGGAAAGTTCTTCTTTCTCCTACAATGATGGTATATAGTTTTGCTGGGCATAGTAGACCGCAATAGTCTTATACTTTTAGAATATGAAGTACATTGATCTAGGATTTTCTAACTTTCAAAATGTCCATTGATTAAATAAGCTGTTATTCTAATGAAATTTTACATACATACACACACACACACACACACACACACACACACACACACACACACACACATTATTAACTACAAAAATACCATGGGGAAATTTTTCTTTTGATTCTGTTTCTTTGATAGTCTCTAGGCATCTTTTATCTATGTTTGCCTTTCCTTAATTTGGGGGTAAGTTTTCTTCTTCTATGCTATTGTTGAAGATCTTTTCTACACTTGGAATTCTTCTCCATCTATGCCTACTACATGAAGATTGATATTTTGATTGTGCCCAATAATTCCTTTATATCCTTCTTGAGGTTTTTTTAAAAATGAGAAATATAGGTTACTCCAGTGAACTCTTAGTGAGTACATAAACCACACCATAGGGCAGGTCCTATTCTCAAGCAGAAGATGGCCAACACAAAGAGAATTATATAGTGTTTTGTGTGTGTCTCAAACTTTGGCATTTTTAAGATGCTACTGGTGCCTTTAGCTTATAAAGATGTTTCTATATTTTTTTTCTTGAATAGTTCAATTTCTTTACTTTATTTTTAATTCCCGATATCTTCTACTTGATCCACTCTACTTACAAAGCTGTCCCTCCGGGTTTTCTATTCGTGTGGGGAGGGTTGTTTGTTGGTTTTGTTTTGTTTTGTTTTGTTTTGTTTTTCAACTGCAGTTTTATTTACTCTTGAGTTTTCTGCACTATTTCTATCATGTGTCTGAATTAAGTTTGTGAATTCTAGATTGTTGTCATCTTTCTCTCAACTGCATATCTGTGTTTCCTTGAACATCACTGAGGCATTTATTTCTATTTTATTTAAGTTCTTTGAGCTGATTTTCATCTCTTTTAAGTCCTTGAATTCTCTGATGAAATTTATGGTTGTTCTTTTAAATTTAGTGCCCTTGAATTCATCTGGGCAATTCTTATTTAAAAAAAAAATAACATTTCTATAAGACTATTTGGATTTTGAGTTTGGGGCTGCTCATTTTTACCATTTGTGGTTTTGTGATATGACCTGAGCATGTGGAATTCTGCCCTTTTTATTCCCCCTAGTGTCTGTCTGATGTTTGATTTTAGAATACCTCAGGCTTCTCCCATGTATTTGACTTTGTTTGGCCTTCTTTGGGGGCAGAGGGAGGGGAGGTTCTTTTATGATCTTGTTGAAAATCTATTCTATGCCATTCACCTGAATTCTCCTTCTTTCTATGCTTAAAATGTGAAGGTGTGTCTCTCTTTTGGGAGCTGTGTGGGAGTTACTCATTGGAGTGTGAGGATAGTATGGGGCTCATTTTGCAGGGACTTACCAGAAGCTTGTGAGTATCTGGCTAGTGTTCTTGTTTATCACCTTGATAGCTGTGGTCCTTCTTTTCAGTAATGATCCATCTGTTTCTCTGAGAAGGGCTCACTCTACCTATGACTCATCTTTTTCTTTGTTCATTCTGATACGTTTGGCTTCTGAATAGTTTGATCTCAATATTGCCAAATGTCTCAGTCATTGGTTTTATTCAGTTGTCTTCATGGCAAATGATAGAGGGGAAATCCTAATATTTTCATGAAGAAATTGATCAAGGCAGTTTTATCTTCCTATTGCCAAGCCTATATTCAGCTTATGATTTCAAAGATGCAGCTTAACCTGATAAGTAGCAGTGTAGTGTAGCAATGGATTTACTGGGATATGGAAAAAAATAATGATGCAAGCAATAATACAGGAACAGTCCCTGTAGAAGCGGTTTTCCTTCTCTTGGTCTGTGTAATACAATTAGAGACCTGGGTGTCTGAGTCTCCTGAGAAGTGTGTAGAAAGGTCTCCTGACTTGTCTGATGGCTATAATGAGTCCATTCCAGATATGAAACAGTTGGAGTTGTTCTTCCATTTTTGTATTACCTGTTTGGAGTATTTCTTAAGATTTTTAGAAGTATTCATGTTTTCCATTTAGGTTATTTTTTATTAATTTAATATTCTGAGTGCTTGTTTACTTTATTAACTTACTGTCATAAAATTGGCATAAATTATTTTCTACTCATAATGAAATATTAAACCCTTTCATTTAGTCTTTCTTCTTTTAAAAAAATGATTAATTTTCTGGAGCTTTGTTAATCTCATTTATGTTCTCAAGTAATGACCTTTTGAATATTTGAAGAATCATATTTTTTTAACTACTTAATTTTGATACCTTGTTTAATATATTTCCTCTTTAGACCTTGAACTTTAAATGCTTGATTCTTAGAAACATAATCACATTATTTTCCTTTATCCAATAAGTATTAAATATTACAATTTCTTTATAAATACTCCATCTGAAAAGTACTACTCCTTTTCAGTTTCAAAAATTGTCTATATATCTTATTTCTTCATGTTAAGAAAGAGAAGCATGGGATTTAGCTTATCTTTTGATTGTTAATATTTAAATTTTGTTTGATGGTCAATGAAGGTTATTTATATTATTTAGTTGGTCTGAAACTGACAGAGCTCTTTTATGGCCTGATATTTTATCATTAGTAAATGGTCTATGTGTTCTTCAAAAATCATACTTATTCTCCTTGTTCAATATGTATGCTTATTCATGCTTATAACATTAAGGTTTTATTTTCTATATTTTTTCTTTCATTATCTTTATAGACTTTATTTTTTACTCTACCTTATAAATGGCTGATAGCTTGATTTTAAAAATTTATTGTAAAGATGTTACTATTTTACATATAAAATATAACATAATGACTGTGACACCTATAAATGTGTGTTTGAATCCATGACACTTTTTGTTGATTTCAATATGTTCTATTTATTGTGTTTTTAGGCAGGGTGATATGGGTGGGAGTGGGGTGCAGAGGAGTCCTTATTAGATTATGACTATGATTTCATCCTCTAGTGGGTTTTTCAGTTACCATCTAGAATTACATAAGTTCAACAATTTCACCTTGTTACTTTATTTTCCTCTGAAATTTATAAAATTCCTAGTTTGCTTTAATTAATCACTTCCTTTTCCTACTTCGTATGACAACTACTCCATCCTCTACAATTCTTGTTTTTGTTAATTACAGACACAATGTTTGCTGAGCTTAAACACTGGTTATAGTTCTCTTGGATTTCAAATGTTTCTCCTAGGATTGTTCCTCTTCTTGAGTGAACTCCATTGATAGCAAACATTCTGTGTCCACTTTGATAGGTATCGAGTGTCAGTATTTGCAATGGAATTGAAAAACAGCTATGTTGTTAATGGAAGTCTGGTTTTAATCCTCAGTCCTTGAGAACATTCTGTTGTCTTCTCACTTGCTGTTACTAATGATAAATATGCTCATGCGCAGACCTCTACATGCTCTCCAGTTCCTCTGTCCTGTGGTCTCTGCGTTTCTGCAGTATTGTAATGGTATATGTAGTATAATCCATTATATATCCACTAGTATATATATCCACTATATGATCATTTGATTTTAGATCTGAGGAATCATGACTTTTGATGATCTGTCATTACACTTGCTGTGGTCTATTTTTCTGTGTCCTGGCTTCTTTTGTGTCAACTTGAAACAAGCTAGGAACATATGTCAAGGCGTACTATCAAGTGTTGACTTTATTAACTATCATACATTTTATCATACATCATTTATTAGCTATCATACATACATTTGGCCCACTGGCAAGCTTGTAGGGTAGTGTTCCTCAGCCTTCCTAATGTTCTGACTCTTCAGTATCCTGCCTCATATTGTGGTGACTCCCAATCATAAAGTTATTTTTTGTTGCCACTTCATAACTGTAATGTCCCTGCTATTATGTCTCATAATATAAAGAATTTCTGGAGATAGAGGTTTTCCAAAGAGGTCTAGACACAGTTTAGATTCAGGAAGGAGTCCTACCTCTAGATCCCTACCTCAAATTCCTGCCCTGATTTTCTTTGAGGATGGTCTGTGGTATAAAAGTATACACAATATAAACCCCTTCCTCCCCAAGTTGCTTTTAGTCACCATGTCTTATAGCAATAGAAACCATAAGTAAGACATATCCCCTCCAGTAAAGACTTGATCCACAATAGTTTCCTTCTTCTCTCCCCTCTCCTGTTGACTGATTTATGCTGGCCTTTCATGTTCTGTCCAGTCATTGTAATTAATCTACCTCTTGTCATCTACCTCTTGGGTGACAGATGTAGTTGTTTCCCATCTGCCATCGAATGTCACTGTTTCTAATCCCACTTATCAAGTGCTACCTCACTGTTTGTTTCTAAGAGTTCCCTTTGGGTGCTCTATAAAAGACCCATCCTTGATATTCTCCTCTTATTTTTCCATGAACTTAGCACTAAATTACAGTCTTTTATTTTTTTTCTAGAAGTAGTAAATTTCGATTGCTGACATGGCTCTCTGAGGATTGTTTTTGGTTGTTTTAGCATTTTCCACTGTAATCAGTGTAACAGGAAACAATCAGTGGAAAGACCCAGAGGCCTAATTTCAACATGTTTGCTAAAGAAACCATTTAGGTCTTTCTTTGCATGAAATTGAATTTACACCTGAGATCACTTTAAACTCTGTTTGGACTTGCGTTTAGAGTCTACGCAGATCCTAAATCTTCATGGGTCTCACCTCTAGGGAATCCAAAGATGGAGTAGGCAGGCAGAAAAAACAAAATAAAACAAAACAAAACAAAAAACAGACAAACTTTTTTCCAAGTTGAGCGCCCAGGATATCCTGGATACATAGGGAAAGTTCTTTGCTCATGAACCAAATCTCTCTGTACAGTGGGTCAGGAACTCCAGCAGCCCTACATAACTGGAATGTCAGCCAAGAGCCAAGAGCTAGTAGTCAGTCACAGAAGTACACGAAACAGCAGGGTTAGGGTGATGATTTCTTCTAGGGGTCAAGGCGAAGTTTTCCTTCTTTTAGTTCTCTCGTGTGTGCAGGTATTGCTACATTGATATTATTATTAATACTATAGTTGTGATGTCAATGAACTAGACGCCCTTAGTCTCCTCTTTGTCATATTTCTATAAATTAATTGTTGGAAAAACCTACAAAAACAAAACAAAACAAGAAACGGTTCTTTTTCCAGTCAGGAATGTGCCAGGACTTTAAATAATTAGACATTTCGATTAATCAAGATCTCCAAAACACTGCATGACAACTTTTGTGAGCCTTTATGCTACACAACAAAATTTGCTTTTCCCTTTGTTTCATCTCTCCTTAATTCACTTTTCCCTGCCACAGTCCATTTATGAAACAGAACATATGAAATGGCTTAGTAGAAGGTTAGTACACAATCTATAGATGTTCCAATTTAAAAGAGAAAAATCTTTTAAAGCAACTTTAAAATACTTTAAATAAATATTCATTTTTAAAGTACTGAAAGAAAACATGTTAAACTGAAGTTGATACGGGAGAGTTACTCCTTAGCCACTGAGATTTTGCCACTTTTTCAGAATAAACCATCCATGGTTCTTTAAAGATCTACTTAAATATATACAGCCCGCATTTCCCCTTCTCATCCTTTATCAGTTATCAAAGATAATAAAAACTTTATTTCATTGTAGGCAAGATGTGAAATAATTAGGTTTCATATTTTGTTGATATGTATGATAAAATGTATGATAGCTAGGTTCAGAAGCAGGTCAAAAATACTTAGTTTTTGCCGTGAAAGTACAAGAATACTAATTCACTTATTTGTATTATGTGAGATTCGAATAACCTTCAGTGTGGGACATTAATTAAATTATAACGGCAATATCATGGCTGCTCCGTAGATTGTACTCCTTGTGGCATTTTTGGAGGACCCCATTAGTGTAAAACTGCAGCAGTCTGTATTCCCACTAAGGAACTCTCTTGGGAGTGTTGTCTACTAACTGCTCTAATCCTGTGCCCAGGCCATTGCTTGGATGTTTTGAGAGACAACAGTAGCATCAGAGAGAAATAAAAACCTGCAATAATTTTAATTTATTTATAAATTAATTAACAACAAATATCCACATTATTACAATCTGTTTAAACTTTTGTTGAATCTCTAAGCAATTGCAGTGAGCAGAAATCTTCTAATTTGAAGACATCATAAAGAGAAGAGAAAAGGTGTTTTCCAACAACAGAAAACACTCTGTTTGGATCATTCCTGGCCAATGATATTGCAACATAATTATTTATCAGATTGGAAAGATTCTTTTTAGTTATTTTAGTAATTATTATGTAGTTACAACATGTTAGTAAAGCCTGCTAGTCAGATACATGCAGTGATTAAAAATCATCTAAGAGCCAGGGAGGTGGCTTAGTGGGTAAAGACACTTTCTAGGCAATTAGAAACGTGAGTGCAGTCTCTACAGCCTACATACACATGGACAGAGAGAACAGACTCCAAAAGTTATTCTCTCATCTCCTAACATGACTCATGATACACGTGTTCACATAAACCATACATACACATAGACCAAATAAACAAACATATATATGAATATATGAATTTTCATAGATATGTGTGTGTGTGTGTGTGTGTGTGTGTGTGTGAAAATTCCTTGATGGGATTATTTGTTCTTATTTATTTCAACTACTTAAGTTCTGAAGTGTGGTAGAAATGAACACGTTGTAGGACTTGTGTAGTTTTGAAGGAAAACCATGTAAGATTTACATGTGGGGCTTTTTTTGTTTTTTGTTTGTTTTCGTTTAGTTTTGTTTTTTCGTACGAAAGGGGCCAGAGACTTCCACTGTGATAGGTGGATGTCTGAAACACTTTCTCTTGTGGAGTTTGACTTTTACCTATGAATTAGTGAGTTCAAAGTCCTTTTAAATGTGAATAAAATAAAGCCAGATGTAATTACTCCACCACCATGATAAAATGATCCTTGCTACAGTGTCTGGGGAGAATTAGATGCTATAATGACTTGGGAGACATGATGTGGATGTCAATGAAAGAATTGACAAGATAAATTATAAATGACATATTAGAAAATTGTCGAGAGGACCAAAGGGAAGCCTGTTTCAGAGTGAAAGCCATGTGCAATGTATGGTTTAAGTCATCTCTACACTGACGAATACTGGATGGACTATTTTAGCCTAGCAATTCTTAAACAGTTTGTTCCAAACATGACTTTCTAAAGAATGCTGAGATCCTCATGAAGGTTATTTTAATGTTAGTTAAATATGTTGTTTAATATGCTGGTAAGATGGCTTAGTGGGTAAAGGAACTCCCTTCCAAGCCTGATGACCTGTGTTCCATCTTAGGATTCCCATGGCAGAAGGAAAGAGCCAACTCTTTCAATCATGATTTCTGTGCAAGTGCGAATTTGTCTAAATACAGTAGTATGTGTGGACACATAAACAAACAAACAAACAAACAAACAAATAAATAAACAAATTGGTTCTTGTGTCAAAATAATATATTTTATTGTAATGTTTATTATATACATGAACACACACATACATATACATATATGTATAAGTTGTGAAGTGTGTATTTGTTCTTATTCTTCCTTAGCCTTCCATTGATTTTTTTTTAAATCGATCATATTAAATTTTTTTCCTTAGGAAAAATAACCAAACATATAAAATTTTAAAATGTTAATTCACAGTAAAATTTAAAACACATGTTAACAGAAATTACATAGTTCCAAAGACAAAACTCAATGGTAAAAGTAACATCTTCTATTTTTCAAATGTCTTTAATGTTCAGTTTAATGGAAGTCGGTTAGCTTTCTATGCTTGCTTGAGCAATCTGTTGTAAATGGATGAAATCCTTTCTTACCCCATTTACAGTGAGTAAGAGAAAGGTTTATTCAGGGCCACACCCAGGCCCTACAAGCAATATTTCTAAAATCTCAGAATCCTATTATCCCAGCATCTTTTACTTTGGGCTGATCTTGCTCTTACATTCATGATTGCCTACATAGCATCATACAGTGGTCACTTGGAAAATTCTGGTGTAACAAATTACATCAATCTTCTAAATACTGACATGCTGCATCACACAGCACCCCAAAACCACAGTGATGAATTTCTTTATTGCTCTTGTCAGGAAAGTCTTTGGAAGCATTCCAGCTCGGTCGGCATATGCTTCTTCCAACATCCTATCATTTCAGGTAAAATGCAAGGTTTCACAATAGCAATTAAGAGTATTCTTTGTCTTACTTAAAATGAAAAATGCAGCTTTAATCTTGCTCAAGAAAATCTGTCACAGCTCAAGTCTGACTGACCACAGATGTGCCTGTTCACTGTTCAGTCGAATAAGCCTTGAAACTGACCTGGTTTCAAACCATTGACCTTAAACAGTAAACATATCTCATGCATCCTGACACACAGAATGTGAAAAGGTCACATGGGCCTTCTGTTTACCAAATTGGAGTAAATAGATCCAACAGAACTTGACAGATATGAAGCAACTGTGTTAAAGGACTGCACAACAGGCAGCACAGGGATATTACCCTTTGTTTTTGTTTGTTTTATTTACTTTTTTAACAGATATTTTATTTACATTTCCAATGTTATCCCCTTTCCTAGTTTCCCCTCTGAAAATCCCCTATCCCCTCCCACCTTCCCCTGCTCCCCAACCCACCAACTTCTGCTTCCTGGCCCTGGCATTCCTCTATACTGGGGTATAGAACCTTCACAGGACCAAGGGACTCTCCTCCCATTGATGACTGACTAGGCCATCCTCTGCTACATATGCAGCTAGAGCCATGAGTCCAACCATGTGTTTTCTTTGATTGGTTAGTTCATATTGTTGCTCCTCCTATAGGGCTGCAAACCTCATAGGTACTTTTTCTAGTTCCTTCTTTGGGGACCCTGTGTTTAAGAGGGAGTCAGTGGTTGGGTTAGTGCTGAATTGGCTACCATTGTTACCTGCAAACTGAAGCTTCCCAAGTCTCAGCAGGAAAGAGAATGAAGTTGGCCAGTGGCTTCACAGAGTTTAAGAGATGGCAAGGATATCTCTACAGTGATAAGGTGATTGGAGTTTGGAGGCAGGTGATGGAAAGAAGCTGATACAAAGGGCTGTGCAGGATGCACTTAACTAGGATTCTGTCCATACAGTTCATTCATGTGTGTGTAGAATCTACGCAAACCCAATGCAAGGAACACATGGGTTCACCCAAGGCAGAGTGTAGTTTGTGTCTCTTCTAGCAAGAGCAGTAAAGCTTCATTAGTTCCAAAGCATCAGGTATCTGGGTACTGGAGGCAGAATTATCCTTGCATAATGAACTATACTGGTTCTTCCGCACACAGTTAATAATAAGTTTTAAAAGGAATCAAGTTGTTTCGGCATAATAAAACTTCATCTGCAAGAAAACCTAAGAATAACTATAGAAATAAACACATAAGTTAAAGTTTACATCTGCCAGCACATTAGAAATGACCTAGTGTGCAAAGAAGGAGTCTTTCCTTCATAAACAGGAGGAACATCTGTTATAAAGGACTTGAATTCAGTATGTGTAGATAGCCAGAAAGCACAGGAAGAAATCAAGTGATATAACTAAAAATTTCAGCAAGGGATTTAAATAGATGTGTCATCAAAGAAAACACCCAGAATGCAAGGAAGCAAGGAAATCATTATCAATGCTGTGATTCATCAGGGAAATAAAAATTAAAATCACTATAAGCCATACATAGCAGCTATTGCGGCTGAAATTAGCAAGGCTGTTGTTTAGCAGCTGGGACTCCCAATACAGCTTGTGGGCCTCTATTATGATACAGTCACTTTGGGAAAAGTTTTGTAGTTTCTTAGCTACTCAAACACAAACTTGCAGTATTTTCCAACCATCTTCCTACTGTTTACCTAAAAAAAAAAAAGAATGCATATGTGTATACAAATATTCATAGGAATGCTTTATTAAACAGATAAAATGGGCATATGTATCCATAAAAAGATAAATGGATATACACATAGATGTATAAATTCTCATATAAGTATGTATGTATGTATGTATGTATGATCACTATAGATGATAGATAGAGCAATAGATAAAACTCATATCAATAAATAACTAAAACTGTACAAAATTTCAGGGGAAATGATATGATATTTACTGCATCATGAGGGACATTCTTACATAGAATTTAACCTGTTTTAAATTGAGGTTACATTGTGATTAGTGTTTGGTATCCCTGACTTTGTGGATGCTGAGTGACAGCTGCTTTACCTCCCATTGTTTCTGCACCATAGTACAATTATTTGTAGCTTGGTGTGTTGGGAGAATTGTCTTATCCTTATAGAACCCTTGATCACGATTTGAACGCACACTTTCCCTAGTAGGCTTCATATTGACTATCTTCCTTCTCAAGGTCTGATAATTCATTGTTTTCTCCTCTCTTGCTTCTATAAGAAGAAATGAGTCCTATTCCTGTGCTCCATTTTAAAATCTATGCCATTGTGCCATAACTCTAAGATATCACAGATATTTTTCTCCCCCCCCCCATTTCATTGTACCTCTGCCATATAAATGTCTGTCCTCTCATCTGCTGGCAGAGATCAGCATCTGTCCTTCTAGGATCTGTATTTCCTAGCCAGTGGCCTTTATCTCTCCTCAGATGCTCACTAGGTTAGGGAATTCTGTACTGCCTATAAAATATACTGAAAATCCTCTAGATCAGTAAGAAAATCCCTTTCAGAATCTAATTTTACCTGGACATTTTTAAATTACCAACAGGATTCAGAGACCCTGTGTGGTGGTTTGAATATGCTTGGCCCAAAGAGTGGCACTATTAGGAGATGTGACCTTGTTGGAGTAGGTGTAGCCTTATTGGAGTAGATGTGACCTTGCTGGAGGAAGTAGGTCACGGTGGGCATGGCATTAAGACCCACAACCTAGCTTCCTGAAAGCTAGTCTTCTCCTAGCCACCTTCGGAACAAGAGATAGAACTCCCTGCTCTTCTAGTGCCATGACTGACTACCTAGATGCTGCCATACTTCCCACCACAATGAGAATGGACTGAACCTCTGAAACTATAACTCAGCCCAATTACATGTTGTCCTTTATAAGAGTAGCTGTGGTTGTGGTGTCTCCTTATAGCAATGAAAACCCTAAGATACCCTACATTTTTCCTAATTTAAACAATAATTAGTTGATTCCAACAGTAAAGGTATAATAATAGCTTGGTACACTTAAGCGAGAAGCCAGTACTGCTGTTTTGTACCTTTTAGAATTTATTAAGTTCTGAAAAATTATTATGTGACAACTTTAACATTTAGGAATTGGATATCTGCCTTGAAACTAATGGTTCATTATTACTTCAGAATTCCAATTAAAATGATGGATTGTTTGAAATGTATATTACTCAAAAAGTCTGAATTATGAATGTAAGTTCAGGTATCTGATACTTTACAAAGGAATTTCTTTTGTCCTAAAGTACTTCTCGGCTTTACATAATTTATTAAATAGATGATTTTTTTTCTGAGACTGTAGAGGCTCAGGTTTCAAGGTCCTGAGTTTAGGGTGCATATTCTAATTCTTTTAAAGATTTTAATTTGAATCGTGATGAATTCTTGTTTGGTTTTATTTTATTGTCTACATTTGTTTCTTTGTTTCTTTCTTTTTGGTCATTTTTATGTATATTTAAAATGAAGCAGTCATCTGCTGTAGTAAAGGCATTACTCCCAGGCTTCCCTAAACATCAGCTTAAATATCAAAATGAAGAAACGCTAAAGGTGCAGAGCTTCATACCTTCAGGGAGTTGACTCCAGAATGCCAGGGGTATTATAATCTGAAGATCTCCACACCCCTTATGTAAATGATACAGCATTTGCATATGTCCTATGCATGTATACCCAAGTACTTTCAATCTTTAAATTAACTTCATGCAATATAATATTGTAAGTACTGTATTATCTAGGAAATAATGGTGACAGAAAAGTCTGTCTACATCTAGTACAGGCATAGTTTTATAAATTACTTTCAATCAGTGTTTGACTGGATCTGTAGATTCAAAACCTGCAGCAGCAGAGGACTGCTAGTATAGAGCCCATGGAAAGGGAGACTTTTAATCTGTGTAAAACAAAGCTACAAACTATATATCAAGACACTTGGAAGCTTGAGGTTCACAGAACCACAAAGCAGGGATAAAATGACCCTTTATGATTGAGCCATCAGAATCGAATATTTACTCACAATCCATGATCTATGTTTTATTTAGACATGTTCTTCTCTAGCTAGAAATGAAACACTTGCTGGTCACAGTAATTACTTTCCTGGAAAGACATTTGAACAGTATTTTCTAAATGTTAAGTAATATTTACTCTACCCTACCATTTTGTGCTAAAAGATGAAGGAGCATAACAAAGCTAAAAGCTAGGTTCTAAAGAATGTACTGGACACAGACTTATTATACTTTTGTACTTCATATATAGAGCAAAGAAAGAGACTTGGGTTTTTTATTTTATTCTTCAATTAGGATCATGCTAGGTATTTTAAATTAAAAAACGAATATTTTTGAAATCAAACATTTTATGATACCACTAAATGGGAGTTAATTTATAACAATATATTGAGGATAACTCAGTTGTTTTTTACTGATAATTATTGAGTACATATCAAGTTCAACATGGAACAAAATAGTAAATTTTTTATATTTTAGAAAATGGATAAAGAAGTAGCGAGAAAATGTACACAATTGCTCTTAAGGTTTTTCTCTTCCAATCATTGTTCTGTTGAGGAAACCAACCTGGAATCTAATACTAATATTTAAGGTAAAGTGGTAGTAGAATATGTAGCTAGGATATGTATGTAGATGTATATAAATTTGTATGATATATAATATGCAAATTAAAGTATACACGTACAAATATCACATGTGAGATTTATCAGAAGAAATATACTCATATTTGATAAGCATGTATGTTTATACTGTTATTCTTAAAATATTTAAGAATTTATAATTTATACACATAATTTATATATATTATATTCATAATTATATCTTTAGAAGTTATATAACTTGAATAAATATATATTCACATATACACCATATATACAAATCACATGTTTAATATATGTAAATATATATATGTATATATATATATTAAATTATTTACAACAACTTGTGTTTACATGCCAAAGATTACATTTTCATAAATCTCCCCTAGGTATATAAAGTTTATATGGAAACAAATAAACAGACCATTTCTTAAACAGCGTTGAAGTTTTCATTTTTTTCTCAGTGAAGAAAAATCTATAATTTTTATTTATTTTGTAAAATTTTTGTAAAAGATTCTTCTGTTATGCACTACTTATGGCTTTAGGCTAATTATATCTGCTTCTTTGAGTCTTAACATCATAGCTAAAAGTTCTCTTTCCTTTAGAATTTTGAAAAGTTTTAGGAAAGGAAGAGAACTTTCTGTTTGTCTCAACAGTTTATGGAGGAGGGTGATTGTGACTCTTACAATTAAGAATTATCTACAAATCACTCTGAAGGGTCAACTGAAATTCAATGATCCAACATTGAATGCGGATTCGTTTTGTGTATATTCAAAATAAAATCCAGTGTGTAGTGATAATCTGAAAATAATCGCAGTGAATGAAGTCTCAGTGTAAAGATGTTATATAGTACACACTGGCGTTGTACTCCTTATGTAGCCACAGGTGGTCTTGAACTCCTGATCCTCCCAAGTCCATCTGCTCCCATGCCTGAATTAGTCAGTACTGGGGCTAGAACCTACAGCTTCATGCATTCTATTCAAGCATTCTCTGAACCAAGCTACTTTAAGTATTATCTTTGGTATTTTATCATGTTGATAAAAAGTTAACTAACATAATGACTAACAAGTTTTCTGAAATGTTCCATTGAGTAAAACTAATTTTGCCAGTGTTAGTGTTCTTTGTATTGATTTTGGTGACTCTTCTGTCATAGATTATTGATCCAGGAAATGATTAGTTTTAGTGACAGACAATACTTTAATTGAAAATCATTGTCAACTGTTGCTACTGCAGCTTTTATGAGCACACTGGTTCCAACACAGGGACTTGAAAAGCCATTCTCTCAAGCCCACTCAAGCTGCGGAGAAGCACTAGCTAGCTCTTTTTAGCTTTCTCTGCTAACTTTGACAAATTAGAAAATATAGCTAGCTCCACCTGTTACCTTATCCAAGCCCAGCATTTTTGTCTAGTATATGTTGTCTAGAAAAAAATAAAAGTTTTATTTAGACAACAGCAAAATGTTTCCTTCCAAACAACAGTTGTATCTGGGAAAGTCCCAGTACTCCGAGTTGTTATGACTTTGACTTTAATTTGTTACCATGAACTTTGATTTCCTACTGGCCTCTACTGGACTGACTTGTTTGTCTCAGGAGCCCTTGTTTGTTGGTGTTTTGAATCCCAGTTTTCTTTATTTTTGGAAAGTAATTAGTTTTGGAAAGCCAACCTTATATTTGAAACTATGTTTTCCAATCATGTTTTGGGCTCTGTTTGCTCTGCATGGGCATCTGTGTTCATCTAATTTCTGATTAACACCGGGCTTTCAGAACTGTTCAATGTTTGCTTTAACTTAGTGGTACATGTCAGTATCTAGTGTTTTAAAGCAACTATTTTTTTTTTGAGAGAAACTATGTTTTATTTGCAAATTGTAGAAGGGGATAGATGTATCTATTTAGCCTGAGTTCATGATCAGTTCATTCCTTGGTTTGAAATAAATGTTATATTTTATTCTATAAATTATTCTGTAAAACAAATTTTATTGTAGGAAAATCATGATTATATAGGTAATTGATAATGTATAACAAATAAATGATATATTTGATAGATAGATTACATAGATGAGACTGACACTCTTCAACTGCCGTAATATATACATATATTCTAAAACTTAGAATCTAGAGATAGCTACTCCAGTGATTTTGATATAGAAATGGTTAGTCTATTCTCATTTATTCATAGTACCATATGTATGATATGTGTGTGTGTGTGTGTGTGTGTGTGTGTGTGTGTGTGTGTATGTGTGTGTGTGCATGAACCTTTAATTTGACAGGGTTTTAGTTTAGATTTTTTAAGTTATACTGTAAAATTGTTTCTCAACGTTAAATATTAACTGATAGAATTTAATTAGTGATACCTTTTATCTTATAGCATATTTTATTTGTTTTCCTGTTGCTTATTGAGCTTCCAGTTTTCCATTTGCAATCACAGAGATCTCTTTTGTTGTATCCTTAGGATAAATAAATAGCTCCTTATAGTCTGACATTACAGAGAAATTCTTTTCCAAAACAACACTTTGATACTGCTATCAAGAATGCCTTGTTTTATGCTATATTAAGTGTAATCTGCCTCTTAGTTCTTTTATCAATTAAAAAACGTAGTTTCATGCAATGTTGAATACGAGGAGAGTTGGAGAGGACATAAAGGCACAATGAGACTGCACAGAAAACAGTTTTAAATTGGTAGGGAAATAAAGGCTCATTTTCATCTGTTGTAAACAAGACCAGAATTAGTAGAAATTTGGAAATTTGGGGTGCTTTGTGCCCGAGTTTTTCAACTTTCACATAACAGAAATGAAGTAAAACAAAATGCAATTGCTCTTAGAAGTGGCTGAAGTCTGCCATTGCCTCCTTTCAAAGTTTCTCCAGTCTTCATTCTCATTTTGGAGCTGGCAATTTCCTTGTCTGTACATGATTGATGTCAAGTTTCAAAATGGCTCTCAGTTCTTATGTCCCCAAATAAGGAGATGAGTCAAGACACACAGTTGGAGCAGAAGAAGAAGTGTTTTCTTATTCCAAATGAAAACGTTGAGGGAGGGAGTGATCTGGAACCCTGAGAACATTTAGCTCCCTAAAGGATATGGGTTCTTTTCCTCGTTGCTACAGCACAGGCTTTTCGGTGCACATTCTCTGTTTTATGTTCTATCATATGTTAAATATGTCATGAGTATCTTAGGTTTCTACCAAGACTATGTGTTTTAGAATTATAATAACTCTTGGTGGAGAATAAGATTGATTTTTCACAAAGAAAAAGATGAACGGATTGAAAGTAGTATATTCTTTCTGTATAAAGGGTGTGCCAGAACCCAGAGAGGACTAGGAAACACAATGTGCCAAATGGCCTCTGTAGCTCGACATCACAGTCTGATGAGATTTGGTAATCTGTATGGGGGAAGTGCTGGCCATGGGCTTGTACTGAGCTACCTAACTTTGAGAGAAAACAACAAACTGTTTCTCATAATTACCAAGAGTTACCTTTAGAAACTCTGCAGTACCCCTGCACCTATGGTGGATAAGGGTCCAGTCTTCTTTTTTCCCCCCATAGGCTAATTTTGTAAGGCTTTGCATAAGGCTCTAGGGAACTCGCATTCTGTCCTATTTACCTGCGAGGAAATGAGGATGAAATTCTAGTTCTGCCTCGCCATCATGACCTTTGAATCTTCTCCATTTTAATTTCCTTTAGATGAAGACCACTAAGAAAATGCCTCCCCTTGATTTTCTGGATGTTATGTATACTGTAATGAAGAGAAGTACATCATGGAGAATGTATTAGAAAAGAACATAAAATTCGGCAGGTGGTATGTGAACTGCAGGAGAGCAGAGTAGTCAGGAGATGTCATGAATGGTTGGATAGGTGTTCTTTCACTCCAGGATAGAAAGATTCTTTCCCTGGAGAGACAGGAACATCTAATTCCTCCTTAAAAGGCCACAAGGATGACAAATTGAAATATGATTCCAGCAAAGTTCACCACTAGGAATCAATCTGTTTGTTAACTTTACCTATAGAGCATATGTAAGGGACTCTTTATAGGAACAAGGCAGACTTCAAAGCAACTTTACTGGAATGTCTTTGACCAGAGTAGTGATGGATTCCCATAGCTACTCTGAGAGTTTCCCCTTCACTTATCCTTTGCCATCCTGTATACCTTAGCGCCTCCTGAGACCCAGATGCCACATGCAACTAGGACAGAACTGTGTACAAATGGGTAGAAGTGCAGATGAAGTGGCCAGGATCTCAGAGGAGAGTCCAATGAATGGCCTTCCCAATCCAATCTTTCCTGATTAAATGTTGGTATTCACAAACTAGCTAGTGATGGTCAAGATGTTTTCTAGCAAACAATCACAAAAGATGAAGACGACAGCTGATGTTCTTAGAGTGCTTCATTCTATAATACTCTAAGCTGGAAGGATAAGCACACATAGAAATGAACACCTTGGTTGCTGGTAGACTTGAGTTCAGAACTCATACCTGACCACAAACCCAGAAGCTAAGCACTAGAGTCATATAGTTTTATTCTTTCAAGGTCAAAGACATATTGTTTTAGATAAGTGGTTTTCAACCTTCTTAGTGATAAGACCCCTTAATACAATCCCCCATGTTGTGATGATCCCCCCAACCATAAAACACTTCATTACTATTTCAAAGATATATTTTTGTTACTGTTATTTGTCCTAATGTAAATATCTAATATTCAGGTAATCTTGGCCAATCTTGTGAAAGGGCCATTCAACCTCCAAAGTTCTTTCTGACCCACAGGTTGAAAACCACCATTTTAGATGATCAAAGCATTGCTCCAGGATTATGCTGACAACATTTAACAATTAAGACTTCCAGATCCTGAACTTTGGATACTGAAACCCGAAGCTCTTGAATCTTTGATAACGCTCTAGCACTTCCAGCTTTGGAGACTCTGTCTCGGGTCCTGCCCTTGGATGCTCATGGTCTCTGCTTCTCAATCCTATTACATTCTCAGTAGTCTTAGATTCTGTCCTTTTGTCCTTTGCCACTCTTAGACTCTCTTATGATGCTTTCTGTTTCTCTGAGATCTGGATATCTTCTGGTCTTTACTCTGGGTTGTTCTCTGAAACATTCTTTTTCCTCACCAATGCTGCCAATTCTGGGGATGGAAGCTCTGACTGGGGTCTTCTCTGCACTGCCTGTGATAAGACAACAAGTAGGCACAAAAGACCAGTTAGGAAAGTGGCTCTCTGCCTGTGGGTAGTGCTCCTTATGGAGTCAAACTACCCATTCATAGGGGTTGCCTAAGACCATTGGAAAACACAGATATTTATGTAACAATTCATAATAGTGGCAGAATTACAAATGTGAAGTAGCAATGAAAATAATTTTATGTTTGGGGGTCACCATATCATGAAGAACTGTATTAGAGGGTTGCAGCATTAGGAATATTGAAAAGCCCTGATTTTGGAGGTGACTATAATGGGACTTATGATTCCAATGCTGGAGATAGGGTGACATCAGAATATAAATAAGAAGCATCCAAAACTAACTCCCTAAGAGTAGCAAATAGGCTCCTACTACAGCTAGGAAAGAGCCAGGAAACACATGTGCTAGTCTATAATCCCACCAATCATGGCATGCCTTACACTTTAATCATCACAGATTCTATACCAATCACAGACCTCATATAGACCCAAACTTTTTCCTGGCTTATCATATACTGTTTGCTGATCCACTAAGGTACTCTCCGTCTTGCTTACCTAACTAGGGCATGTCGTGCTGACATGATCCAGAGCAGCTAGAGCTAGGAAACATTGGAGCAGCTGCAGATGACATCATCTAGTGGTCAGCAGTGCTTGCTGAGCATAAAGATACGCTTTATATCCACTGAAGGCTGGAGTATTTCTGTATGACTGATGTCATGTCTTTTATTTTTTATTGGATATTTTCCTTATTTACATTTCAAATGCTATTCCCTTTCCCGGTTCTCCCCCACACCCAGAAACCCCCATCTCATCCCCCATCCCCCTGCTTCTATGAGGATGTTCACCCACCCACCCACCCACCCACTCCCCGCCTCTCCACCCTGGCATTCCCCTACTGGGGTATCAAGCCTTTACAGGACCGAGGGCTTCTCCTCCCACTGATGACCAACAAGGCCATCCTCTGCTATATATGTGGCTAAAGCCATTGGTCCCTCTATGTGTATTCCTTGCTTGGTTGTTTAGTCCCTGGGAGCTCTGAGGGGTCTGGTTGGTTGATATTGTTGATCTTCCTATGGGGTTGCAAACCCCTTCCACTCCTTCAGTCCTTTCTCTAACTCCTCCATTCGGGACCCCATGCCCCACATTTTGTCTATGTAACTTCTTCCTTGGGTATTTTGTTCCCCCTTCTGAGAAGGATAGAAATATCCACACTTTGGTCTTCCTTCCTCTTGAGTTTCATGTGGTTTGTGAATTGTATCTTGGGTATTCTGAGCTTCTGGGCTAATATCCACATATCAGTAAGTACATACCATGTGTGTTCTTTTGTGATTGAGTTACCTCACTCAAGATGATATCCTCCAGATCCATCCATTTGCCTAAGAATTTCATAAATTCATTGTTTTTAATAGCTGAGTAGTACTCCATTGTGTAAATATACCACATTTTCTGTATCCATTCCTCTGTTGAGGGACATCTGGGTTGTTGTCCACATGAACATAGTGGACCATGTGTCCTTATTACATGTTGGAACATCTTCTGGTATATGCCCAGGAGTGTTATTGCTAGGTCCTCAGGTAGTACTATGTTCAATTTTCTGAGGAACCGCCCAATTGATTTCCAGAGTGGTTGTACCAGCTTGCAATCCCACCAGCAATGGAGTATTGTTCTTCTTTCTCCACAACCTTGCCAGTACCTGCTGTCACCTGAATTTTTGATCTTAGCCATTCTGACTGGTGTGAGGTGGAATCTCAGGGTTGTTTTGATTTACACTTCCCTGATGACTAAGGATGTTGAACATTTCTTTAGGTGCTTCTCAGCCATTTGACATTCCTCAGTTGAGAATTCATTGTTTAACTCTGTACCCCAATTTTTAATAGGGTCATTTGGTTCTCTGGAGTCTAACTTCTTGAGTTCTTTGTATATATTGGCTATTAGCCCTCTATCAGATTTAAGATTGGTAAAGATCTTTTCCCAATCTGTTGGTTGCCATTTTGTCCTGCTGACAGTGTCCTTTGCCTCACAGAAGCTTTGCAATTTTATGAGGTCCCATTTGTCAATTGTTGATTTTAGAGCATAAGCTACTAGTGTTCTATTCAGGAGCTTTCCCCCAGTGCCCATGTGCTTGAGGATCTTTCCCACTTTGTTTTCTACAAGTTTCGGTGTATCTGGTTTTATGTGGCAGTCCTTGAGCCACTTGAACTTGAGCTTTGTATAAGGAGATTAAGAATGGATCGATTTGCTGTCTTCTACATGCTAATCACCAGTTGAGCCAGCACCATTTGTTGAAAATGCTGTCTTTTTTTCCACTGGATGGTTTTAGCTCCTTTGCCAAAGATAATTGACCACAGGTGTGTGGGTTCATTTCTGGCTCTTCAGTTCTATTCCAGTGATCTTCCTGCCACTGTTTATGTTTGCAACATGGCTTTAAAATGGCAGAATAGCCTATCTGGTAACATGAAAGGATTCCTCAACATAACAGCTAGAGACCATCCTGGAAGGGCAAGCTCGTTTTACTTGCCCAGGCTAGTTTTTGTAGAAATTCCTTTTTCTTTTACAATTCCCTTTTTTGGGGGTACAAGTGATACTTTGAGGTGATCCTAAAAGTTACAGATGTGACCTTATTCTGAAAATCATAATTCAAGCCATATGGTTTGAATAAACATACTTTGGGTTTTGAGCCACTGAGTAGTTTTTTTTTTTTTTCTTAGATAGGTTTATTATTCATCACGTTTTTATTTCTTCCTTTTAAATGAGAACAATGTTTGGATAATTGAGAGTAACTACTGCTGCTACATGTTAAACAAGACACACGCCAGTCACTTTACCCCTCTTTAGGTTCTGAAATACAAAGTAATATGTTTCATTATTCCTAGAATTGCCATAAAGAACTCACTTGAATTGAATCACTTATTTTCATAAAACACTTAAATATTTTGATGAACGCTCACATTTCACTATTTTTATTTATGTATGTGCATATGTATCTATGTAAGTATATGAAGCTATGTGTGGGTGTCTAAGGAGGCCAGAAGAACTTGTAAGATAACAGGGAGCTAGAATTACAGGGAATTGTGAGCTGTTGGATCTGGGGTTGGAGCTGAACTCGGGTTTTCTGGAAGAGCAATAAGGGTTCTGAACTGCTAAGCCATTCAGCAAGTCATGCATCTCACTACTAGACTTAGTGAGTAGTGTTATCTTACTTAATAATTGTTTCATATTTTTGTTTTAGCCTAACCTGACCTGGAACTTATTATGTAACCCAGACTGGCTTGAATTTTTACCATAACTACCTTTTCCCTCTTGCAAATTCTGGAGTTGCAAGTGTAATAACCATTGCTGGCTTATAATTAGTACTTAAAAATTAGAATATGTGCGTACAAGTTAGTACTTTGGCTTAAATGTACTAATGGAACTTTTTCTTCATAGTTTTCATGCAAAAATGAATTTTCTAATATTCTACTAGTTTATTAATAGCAATAGAAAACTGTGATATTTGAAAGTTTTGTGAACATTTGACAAGCTGATGAACATATAATCACATAACTAGTGTGGCTTAGTCATAAGTATTGTAATAGTATTTAATCAAGAACTATTATTTTAATGATAAAGATTATTATTTCAACTATCCAAGATTCACTTCCTGTACTGATGAAATTGGTCTCTTAGTAGTGGATGGGAATGATAATTAATTTTATTCATGCAATTTTTCCCCAGGTCCTGAAGACTACCTCGAGGTCAGCATTCCAACAGTCTCAAGAGCCAAATCTCCTGAGGACACAAGTGGACAGCAGGGAACTGATGACCTAGCAGCTTTGAGACCCTCTGTGCCTCTGGTGCTAGTGCTTCCTGGGGAGATTCCATGTGAGGTCAGTGCTGCTGGCCTTTATTTAAGGGCCCTGTTGTTTTCATAGACGCCAGGGTTTGCTGTGATGCGATTTTAGTTTGCTTTTTTTCCACAACTGTGTCCTTAGAACCTACATTACTATCAAGTGCCTAGTAGGCATTTAATACAAATGCTTGCCTTTCATAAAACAGGACTTGACCCTTTAGAAAGATACATACATATTAAGCTACTTTTAATAACTTAATTTCACAATAAGCAGATTAAATATTTTATTTTCTTAAAGGGATATTCACTGCTGAATGGAACTTAAAATCATTTATTTATTTTTTTTCTTGATCACAATTTAAAAATTGTAAATGTGTTATGGAATGGTGACATTGTACAAGGTGAAAGAATTGATCTCTCAGGAATTCGAATGTAGTGACCAGGAGGATTTGGAGAAAGTAACAATATAAAAGCATTCTTGATGTTTCTTCCCCTGTGCCTTTTTTGGATTGACCAACTAAAATAAACCACTGGAAGAGTTTGAACCTCACTGTTAGATATCAGTTCCTATTGTGTACTTGGATGGAAAGGACCACAGTATAAAAGAGCCATATGGGAGATTCTTGAAAAGATCCATCTAGAAGAAGCTGGTGGATTTACATGACTTGACATCAGGAGGTCTGTGATGCCACCTGTCAACTCTGTGGTCAGCAAAGGTGACCGTTCTGTAGTGTTGCTGAAGTTTAAATTCCCCACTTTCACCCAGCATGCTGTTCTGAGAGAATTGTTCCTTTAAGTCACTTTCCTGTCAGGTCTTGAGGAAATAGACGAGATAGAACCACTCGGATGCTACCATAGACATGCTGGAAATCTGAACTGTCTACTTTCCAGATACTAGACACAGATGCATAGGCAAAGACAAGTTACAACCAGGGTAACAGAATGGGTAGTTTATACTGGGGAGACAGAGGCTGAATAGCCAAAGTTGGGAGCTCCTATGGAGTCAAGAAACCATGGAAGAAACTGGGAAAGTAATAAAAGCAATGTGATCTACTTTCAAATAGATGAAATCAAAGTAGGAAATAAAATGACACTTGGAGTAAAAATAGTTCCCCAGAAGTTATGCAATGAGTCTAAATAGCTGATTTAAGAAATATCTGCAGCAGTATAATTTGAGTATTATAAAACCCTCCCTATATTAGTCACACAAAAATTGAAGTTCAATAGCAGGCTTCAGGTGTCCTCAAGCAGACATTCAGCTGACTTATGCAGCTGACTCACCAGGGGTCCTTTCAATAGATCATCTTGAGCTTTTCTTGTTTTTATGGATATGGATAGAATTCTTTCAGACCCAATAAAGTTAAGTTATTTCAATATCAAATCTGTCTTGAGAACCCTCCCTTTTAAAAAAACTCTAGAAGTCAAGCAGTCATATAAGGCATTTTAAACCCAGAGTTATGCTCCAAATTTTCAAAATAATCTCATCCTTTGGACCAAAAATAGTTATTGCAGACAAATCTTGGGCTTTCAGTAAGTAGATCTTAGTACAATTTGAAGCACCAGAGAAAAGATCATTTGGTTCCAGCTGAGTGAAAATTTTGTTTCTGGTTTCCTTGGAGAATGTTCAGTATATGCCAATGATCTGAAATGACAACCTCTGAACTTCACCTCATTTCTGAGAAGCCTTCTAGATAGTGGGTGGGCAGAGACCAATGCTTTTCCTAACAAGGGACTATAGAGATGTTTCTAGGATCCTAAAACTTCCATAACCTTTCAATGGTATCCCTGACAGTTTCTAGGCAATTGCAAGGGAGCCTTGTTCATACCTAGCACTGTTGAAACCCATAGGTCTATATTTCTAACATGCTGACATGACCGTGTGTTTGATAAGGGCACAGACTTCCTTCCCTATGAAGAGAATTAGTTATTTACGGTCCCTCCTCCCCACCCCATTCCCCAGCACCACCCCTGTCCTATAGCTCCTAGCTGTACAGAAGCTGGGTCTGTGGACCTGTCTCCTGCAGCATTTCAGCTCACTGTCCACTCTTGTTCTACAGAGATGGCTTTTGTAAACTACCAGCTGAGATGGAGCTTTAGGCTGCTCACTGCCTGTGATCCCAGGAGCTGGGAAGCATTGATTCTTCTGCTGTAACCTTTCCCAACACCTTTCTTTCTGCAGATTATCCATTCCATAAGCCTGGACAATCTTGTTCTGCTTCAAAAACAGGAGGAAAATCTGATTTTTTCTCTTTAATATTGATCCATTGTTCTACTTATAAGAATTATTCCCTAAGTCTTTGAGAAACAAATAAGTAGGTGAGTTTTGTGTACACTTAAATTGGCTTCTTGATAGAGACTTTTTTAAAAAAATAATTATTATATTATATTTTTATTAATTATTTTATTTCTTTATATTCCAAATGTTGCTCCCGTCCTGGTTCCCCCTCACAGAATTCTTCCCCCATCCTCCCTCCCCTTCACCTCTGAGAAAGTATCCCCCATTTCCCCCCAGTCTGGGGTATCAAGTCTCTACAGGATTAGGCTCATCCTTGCCTACTGAGGCCAGACAAGACACATCTCTGCTACATATGTGCTGGGAGTTTCTGGCCAGCCCATGGATGCTCTTTGGTTGGTGGATAGAAACTTTCTTTAAGTTTTTGTAGAATTGTATACTTCGTTCCATTTTAGCATAGAGCATTTTTATGTGTTTACTGCTCAGGACATTTGACTTTGTAGCACATTACCCTGGATTTTGTATTGTGAAGTAGCAGATATAAGGAATATGGTGTTACTTAGGTCTGCCAAAAGTAGCCATTGTTCTAATGACACATACATTTTCACCTTGCTGATGAAATCCACATGAGTTCATTGACGGTATCTAGACCAGCAAATCTTGTGCACACTGTCCATGGCTTCAAAGATGAGATGCTATCGTGGTTCACGACTGGGAAAGAGTTTTCCCTTTCTTTTATAGGGGAAGAAGCCGTGTAAAACTGCAAGCATCTTTGATTATCACAATTGCTACTGACATCTAGTTGACAGAAACCAGAAGATGCAATGTATTACATAATGCACAAGGCACACTCATGACAGTAGCTTATCTTATCCAAAGTAGGAATCCTACTAAAGTTGAATCCTGCCTCCTGGTGTACACCTACAACAGATGAGTCACCATCACTTCTGCCTAATGGTGGCATCAAGAACTCACGCTCCTGTCTGAGGCTTCTGTAAAGTTGGCACAGTTGTCCTGTGTTCACTTAACTTTGTGAGACATGTCAGCTCTTTAGTGGTGATTCCAGTAACATCTTTCACACATCTTACATAAAGCTTTCAGAAGCTCTCTTCTTGGAACCCTCACCTCTCCTGCTATTTCTGTGAGTCCCCATCAGAGATGTAGTAAGGCTGTCTCTCTCACCTCTGCAGAAGCACAACAGTTGAAAGCAAGCTTCTTTGCTTCATCTTGTTTTACCTGTGTGGATGATCCTTCACATTTCAGTGGTCCTACCTTCTAATCCTTTCTCTGCTGGTATTGTGCAAATTTGGTGCTAACTGCAGAAGTCCATGCAGTAAGTTTACCAAGTCCCATGAGCCTATCTTCATTAAGGTGGTATCTTTTAACATAAAGTAGACATAAATATGTGAAAAAGCCAGAGGTCACTGTGCAAAAGCCTTTGTAAGCTAACGGTGATCTACTGGGATCTCAATCTTCTACCTGTGTTTAAATTTCAGACCAAAGACCCAATCAAAACTGCACTGCATACATATTTTATTATAGACCAAGTTACTGTCTTTTTGATTAAATGATAATTTTTGTGAACAGTACAGCAACCTTTAGCATTTATAGGTAGCAACAATCATAACCAAATCTCTCTGTGAATTCTTAAACCTCCAATACAGGACACACACTCAGGGGTCAAAAAATGAAGTACTAAATGGCAGCTTCAAAATCAATAAAAACAAATTAATGATATTTATAAAGCCTAAAGCTTTCTCTTTGGATCAAATAAAGTCATGCAACCAAAGCCATACCTTCTGTCCTGGATTAAGCACTTCACTTTAGGGAGCTGTAGATGCATGTAAGGCCCCCACGTGAAGGGTAGTTAGTAACGGGGCCTAGCATACTCAATTCAAAACTGTTGTATTTTTACAAACATATTTTATTTTAATTTTTAGAGGAATCCACTATATCCATAATGCTCAGGAGATATTAAAATGATATGTCAAGTTATTGTGAATGAAATGCTATCAGAGTATTTCGGATGAGCAGACCAACAAAGATAAAAAGGGTTGACCTAGTAATGGCTGAGTACAGATGTAGATGTGAATGTGTTATTGCTCACTCGATAGTCTAGAATTCTTGCAGGGAAGAGTTAGAGGGAGGGTTCTCTAAAATCAGAGTTGAACTTTGGTAGAAATCACAGGTTTGAGGAGGCAGAGGAAGGAAGAACTGATCAACAAGGCAACATCATCTTTCAACAGGACCAGCTACTTAACTTCCAATATGGAATGCAAATGTAAAGCCCTTTGTTCAAATTAGTTTGCATTTCAAAGAAATGACAGCTAACTATTAAACCAATGTTTTTTAAAACCCTTTTAAGCCCTATGTGCCTGTGAGGGTCTTGAACTCAAGACACCAGACCATAGTACAAATAAAGATGCAGGTACTTCACTTAGGTTGTCTTCTCCTTAGAATTTTTGCTGGGATGGTTAAAAGGTGGCATCCTGTCCTTTCTTAAGGCAGGACCCTGGTGCACAGGAAGCATCACATGTAGGGCTGCTCATAATTGAGCATTAGAGGTTTCAGAGAATAAAATATTTGGAGAACAACCTGTGCTTACCCATTCCACAGAGTCAAGTAAGGAGTGAAGTAGGCATTGAAAAGAACACTGAAGAACTTTCAACAATGACTAATCAAACCAAAGTGAAATGTGAAGTCACTGTTCAGGGTTGAGGTGAGGGATGTGAGGACATTGAACATATGAAGAAGAGGTATGACCACGTTCCTTAGAAGCTGACACGTAACATGTCAGGGGTAGGAGCAAAAGCTGCTATGATGGTGATTCCTGTGAGGTGGGATCTGTTCTCGCATATAAAGAGAAGTGTAAACCAGACTTGGATAAATATTTGGAATGTGAATACTACAGTGGAGAATGCCAAAAGTGGACCTGAGTGATTGGTAGCATTACAAACCACTTGTAAGAAGGCCTTGGTATTTCCTTCTAAGATGGAAGTTTTACTAGTATGTGATTCTACTAAAAGCAGTAGCATTAGAGTAAGAAACACTTAATTTGATAGCTTTTTATTAAATTTATCATGAAAGTGTATCTGTGAGCTTTCTATTTACTGTTAGGGTGAATTTACAATGACAAGAGCTTTTGAGAGATGATATCTGAGAAAAATCATAAAATATTTAACTTTTCACAGTGTCAGATAGAATCATATAAGGAATAATGTGGATTTGCAAATTAGATAATTCTTAACAGTTTTTATAATATAATCCTAGATTGTTTTGCTTGTAAGAGAAAACAGCTGTAGTTGTCTCTTTTTCAGAACTAGGGTATGTATGTCTCTGAGCGTGTATGTGTGTGTGTGTGTGTGTGTGTGTGTGTGTGTGTGTGTGTGTGTGTGTGTGTGTGCACACATGTGTGTA
>NC_034593.1:123828576-123830425 GCF_900095145.1 Mus pahari | reverse complement strand
GAGAGAGAGAGAGAGAGAGAGAGAGAGAGAGAGAGGAGTAAATGAAACTATTGAAAGGTCGAGAGAATGTACTTGGAAGAGTGCTTGCTTACTGGACTAATGGCTGCCAATATTTGCGTCTGCTGTGGGTCTGAGGTCTGATCCCATGGGATGGAAAGTGATGTGCATGAAGAAGCAAGAGTAAAAGATGTAACTGTGTGTGCGCTGATTCTCAGTTGTAAAGCATGGTTTGGGTGTAGACTTGAATTTGATAGATTATCAAAGTTATAAACATAAAATATAGTGAGTCATCAACTTGCGTATTTGTATCTGAACATGGTTGAAAAAGCAACAGGACAGACTTATTGACTGACAGTTCTAAGAGTTTGCTCACTAATGAACATAGCAAACACTTTGGTGAAGGAGAACTCTTTGAAAGGCTTAATATATTGCATTTTGACCTTGCAGAAACCTGGTGAGATATTCATTCTGTTGAAAGATGAACTAATGGGCGAAATTCTAGAGGTTGAATTTATATCAACCAGCAAGCGCCTCAGAACACGGCCAGCACGTTGGAGTAAGAGTGTCTGGTGTATGAAAGCTGCAGGTGAGAAACTTTGTATTTCAATAAGAATAAAAGCTCTCCTGAGCTCCTTTCCTGTGATTTATGGTGAACAGTTTCACTTCCGTGCAGAAACTGAGTTTTCTCTGCAGGTGCTTCCTGTGTTAATTCACACATGTTCAACATGTTATTATTAATCTGATTTGCAAAAGTGAGATTGTGTAAATCCTTAGAACTTGGTTTGTATACCATTTAGGGAAATAGCAGCCAGGAACATCAAACATCATTAAATATGTCAGTGGAGAATATGTTGATATATAGTTGCTATTAAGTATGGAATTAAATTTATTTCCTTTATGTAGCATGAGGATTCACATATACTCGCTTTTATTAAAGAACTTTCCGTTGCCCTTTTTTCTGTCTTCAGTCCTAGCCTTGGAAAATTCTTGACTGTTTTGTAAAGCCTAATTCTTTTTCAGTATTTTTAATCATGGTACCATGTCTGCCGATCTTCTTCTCATCATTTTCTTATCTCATTTGTGACACTAATCATTTGATTAATCATTTTTGCTTGCTCCATACTAAACTGCGTTGGATGCTAAATTTAAGACAGAAGAAGCATGCTTCCTCATAATACAATATGCTTGTGCCGAGATAAAAATTAGCTTGTCAATTTTGGAAAAGTTTTTTCAAGGTTTTTACATAAACGGAAGATTACTTTGCGCTAGAGAAATGGTTGGCCAGTTAAGAGGCCATACTGCCCTCACAGAAGACCTCAGGTTGATTCCCAGCACCTACAGTTGTGAGTTGAGCTTCTCCCAACTTCCTGGGTTTGCAGCTCCAAGGGATCTGACCCCACACTGCTTTCCACCAGTGCCTGCTTTCATACATGGATGCTCATAGATGCACAAATTAAAAATAGTGAAAATAAGTATTGTTTAAAATTGTTATTTTATGGATTTTTTTTAAAAAATGAGCACAAAATTATCATGCAAAATTTTAAAAATATGAACTTCCTACATATCTTATATAAAGCCATATTTAATCTTACAAATGTGGAAATATAAAGGACTTATAATTGCAAAGTATATTAAGTAAATCTTGAGCTAGTGATTATACAGTGTACTTATATTCCAAGCAAGCACTGTTTATTGAAGGGAGTAACACCTCTGTGGATCCCTCACTCAGCTGCCAGTGCAGTTGGGTTTTCAGAAGCACAGGCTTATTTCCAGTAACATATTCAGACGTGGTCTCTCTCTCTCTCTCTCTCTCTCTCTCTCTCTCTCTCTCTCTCTCTCTCTCTCTCTC
>NC_034593.1:123788638-123827852 GCF_900095145.1 Mus pahari | reverse complement strand
AGAGAGAGAGAGAGAGAGAGAGAGAGAGAGAGAGAGAGAGAGAGAGAGAAAGAAAGAAATGAGACAGAGAGATGGATGGATGAGGAGGAAGGAAAGAGATGAGAGGAGGTGGGGAGGAGCAAGCTGTGATCAAAGTATTGAGTATAAATTTTCAATTACAAAAGGGTAGGAAAATCATATAAATAGATACAGAAAAGAAGAAGTGACCAACACATAGGAGGTAAAAGGTTCAAGTCATCAGGGAGTACAATGGCAACCAGCACCCTCACCACCTCACTACATCAGAATGGTTATTATCAAAAAGACATAAAGTAACAAGCCCTAAGGGATGTGGGGAGGAGAATATCTGAGAATGTAACAATTCAACATTGTGGAAAGATAACCTCCTTATGAAGTTGAAAATACCTTTGCCCTCACTATTCCAATCAGGGGTATTCCCCAAGGGAATAAAATCACCGTGGGTATAGTGGGCCTTCGGGATAGCATTTGAAATATAAGTGAAGAAAATATCTAATATTTAAAAAAAAGATATTAGAAGCAACAGGTTGTAAAAGCCTACTAAGCCCATAAAGTTCCCTCTAGTCCCAAGTTATCAGTCAACTGGAATATGAGATTATAGAATGACTATTAAAGTGAAGTTAAACAATAAAAGTAACTGGAAAAAAAAATCACCTTATGAAGGAGGACCCTGCACTGTCATGTTGAAATAGAGAAATAGGTAAAAAGATATGTATAATTTATATGTGCATTTGTATGAATATTATTCAATCGTACAAAAGATGCAACCCTATATTTATGACAAGTTGAAGGAAAATAAAAAACACTAAGTGAAGCAAATCATTTAGAGAAAGACAGATGCCACTCAGTGTCACTCAACTGTGCAATTTGAACTGAGCTAAATCTTAGAAACTGAATCAGTAAATTTTGAATTTTTGACTTTTTATAATAAAAAAAAAATCCACCAGTGCCACATGTTTTCAGCTGTCAACAATGAAAAATAATCCAGTACCAGGAAGAAAATTCTCACACTCTTTTCCTTCCCTTTGATCTCCTTCACCATAGGGGTTAGTTTTTTTTACCTGAGGAAATGCATCTAGTTAGGGAATCTACCCACCCTTTCAGCTCAATAATTTGATGGTTCTCTAATCACTCGATTTTCCCAGGGACCAAATTTTTCCAATGACTAAAGCAATTTGAAATTACTATAGTTCCAGCCTATAGATAAATCTTAAAAAACATGATAAGGTTTTCAACTAGAAATATTAACTAATTTCTATGCAGAAGAAACATATATTCCTCTGGTACCAACAACACCAGGAAGAAACATCCTAACAGCAGGGGGGATACTAATTAGAAGTTGAAAGAAATATGTAATGCATGAACAAGAGCATTGATTCTTTTTATTAATTATGAAACTATGCTCTAGATAAGATGACTTATAACTTCATTTCTCATGAAAAGAGCAGCGTCGGGAGACCCTGCTTCCTGTGTTTGACTTCACGGGAAAGAAACAATTGATAAATAAATTTATGTTCAGTTTATGATTTCTGGGTATTATTTTTCTGGAAAACAATTTTAAAATGCTTTAATCTGAAACCATACATTAAGCAGAAACCAATTACATAAAAATCAACTGAAACTAATTTTATTTGGTTCTAGCAATACCAACTTCCTCTGAACCACATGGTCCCACATTAGCTCATGAGATGTAATGTTACAATGCTGACTCTCTGCTGTGTTTTTTCTTATTCTCATTGGATGTCTATTTTGGGGGAAAAATAGTGATGCTTTCTGGTGCATAACATTATATAATACAAGTAAAACATCTTTTCAAGACTGCGAAGATGGAAATTTTAGCTCCTTGATCTTGTTTACTTTCAGATTCTTCTGTTGGCTTTGAATTTATCTGAACTAAATGATGAGGGGGTACTTTTACTCTTCACAAGATGACTTGCTAAGAATGCTTAAGAAAGTTAAACATTCATGGCTGTTCAGGATGTTGGTTTTTTCCTTATACTTCTGAACCCCAGATTTTGAGTGACGTATTCCAGGAGAAGTTGAGTAATATCTCAATGACAGAGTAAAAACTATTATCCTTCAAATTTTACTTGAATATGTTACATTAAAATACTACTTTTTAATTGAAATAATTGTTTATTTTTTACTTTTTTAAATGAAAGACCCCAGGTTTTTATGTAATTTTAATTTTGTTGGTTTATCACAGTAGAATCCAACGTACAGATTGTCAGTCATTTTGAACAGCTTGTTTACAGAAAGGCAATGGATGGATGGATGGATGGATGGATGGATGGATGGATGGATAAGAGGTTAGACAGATGGAAAAATGTATAAATGGCGAGAGGAAGGAAGTGAGAAAGGAAGTCAGGGAGGAAGGGAGGGAGGCAGGGAAGCAGGGAAGCAGGGATGGATGGAGGGGTACCCAGAGAGCATCCTGAAGATTTTGGATATACTTGTTTTCCCCGGGATCTCTCCTTCTCTACTCAATTGCTACATTGCCTGGAATTCCAATAAATCTTACCTCAACATAAAATTTATCGAAACTTTGCATGTATTTAATTGTATTTCTTCTTCATAAAATTGAAACAAACACCCTGGTGTGCATTATACTTTGCTCTTAACTCTTGTTTTGTGTTTTGCAAGATTTTCCGGCTGGCTCAGTCACTGTCAATATCCACTGTGATGGAATCATCAAGGCCACAACAGAGATTAAATACTGTTCAGCAGCAAAAGCAACAGAAAGTCCATTTAGAGTGTCAGACCCGGGCAAGAGTTTGTGCCAGGTAAGTTGATCTGTCTAGCCAGCTAATCAAGTACATGCTAAGGGGAAAATGCAGGAAGAGAGAAGTCTTGATTTGATGTAAGGTTTAGTGGAATGTGAATGGATGGATATCCACACAAAGGGAAGGAGCCACCCTCTGAGGTGCAGAGATATAGACAAATTAATTTGCTTCAGTCAAGTCATTCCTGATAATGCCACCCAGAGACAGCTTGTCCATTACAACACGGCTATCGGGACAGGTTCTACTTAAACTGATTACAGAGCAGATGGATAATGGAAGAGAGAGAATCAAGGTGCACCAGTGAGAAATGAATTTCTTTGTCTAGATGTGAACAGCACAAAACAAAAAAAAATCAGTCTGTGTATCTGAGGCTTTGAGACTCCATCAGCCCGCCCAAGTTACCACCAAACAGGGAGCTCTTGGAATGAATCTTGCATGTACTTTCACGTGGACATTTTTAGATTGTTCTGGCTTTCATTTCTTACTGTTACCTGATAGTAAAAATTATTAAATCATCCACGTTCATTAAAAATTCTAGATTGGCCAGGAGGTAGTGGCACACTCAGGAAGTAGAGGCAGGCTGATCTCCATGAGTTCAGAGGTCAGCCTGGTCTACTGAGCAAGTGCTAGGACAGCCAGGGCTACACAGGAAAAAACAACAAGCAAAGAATCAGATCAACCATGGCATGAGAAAAAACCCTAACCCCCAGGCCTTTCCTCTCATGTGACGGAATCTTGCTCAGAGATGGGGGTTTCATGACGGATTGCCCAAACTTGGCACATTTTCCTATGTGTTGGGTATATGAAAACATCTTAAAAATTTTTCAAAAAGCTTATTAGTTTGGTTTCTGATTTAAAAAAAAAACTTGACTTACTTTTAATAGGAAGAAATTGGGCTTTAAATGTATCATTTATATGTTTGTTCCATGGAGTTTCAATATGAAATAAATATTTTAATGTGAAATAGAAAATTTATAAGATTTGATGTTATATGGGAAGTACAGAAGTTTGTGGGGGGGTTGTTCTTTTCGTTTGGTTGGCTGAGTTTATTTTTTTTTTCTACTTGGCAATTAGAATTATAAACTTTGCTTAATTGGCTTGTTGGGAGAGAAAGTCAGGAGGGAGTGGAAGAAGAGGGAGGGTTGGTTCATTCAAACAGTGTGATCTTCACATTTACCATGATGACAAGTCCTTCGAGAACTGCAGAGAAACTGTCAATGACAGTGATGCTGACAGGCTGCCAAGAGCCTTTTGTGACAGACACTGGAGGCTTGACTGACTTTGTGCCACTCTTTCTTCTTCAGCACTCTTCTTTGTGAGTGGTGCGTTTTAGGACAGTGGAAAAGGCAATTGTCTTAGAAAAGAACAGAGAGTGAAATACCATTTCTGAAGACAGCTGACAGGTCATCTATATTGCAGTCACAAAACAAGTGCAAACATAATAGCTTAAAATCGGGATGGCTTCATTTACTTGTGTCAAGTCTACCTTGTCTTGTATTAAAAGTTCTATTCGTAACTAAAACCTAATAAAGGGAAGATATAGTATTCTGCATCTACAGCTGGTAAAGTAGTTTCCAAATACATGTCTGCACTGGGTTTAATGCCAGGGGGCAGGTAGTATATAGTGAAAATTTAATGTGGATTAAATTCTGGATGCATTTTTTTAAAATAAAATAATGTGAAAGTTATGATTTCCACTGTTGCTTGAAATAAATGTGAAGATTTTAGAAAACTATAAAAATTCTAATGTATTTTGGCCCTGTGTCTGAGGAGAGAGAAAAGACTGTGGCTATATTATAATGTTTCCCATCCCCCCAAGCCCAGAATCCTGTACAGAGAAGACAGAATATCAGAATCAACATGTACACTGAGTCTCCAAAGACAGAGCTTGTCTAGCTTATGGACAGCAAACTTCTCACTTGCAAAGCAAGACATGGGAGTTTGGATTAATGTACCTAAATGGGAAGAGATGTGAAGATTTTGCTACTAAACTCAGAGCCCAGGGAATACTAGTGGATTAAGACAAGCAAGGTGGGTTCTGGGCAAGCACATTGGGCCTTAGGCCAGCCCAAGAGTCCCATCATCAGCCACTAAACCCAGACACTATTGCACATGCCAGCAAGATTTTGCTGAAGGGACCCTGATATAGTGGTCTCTTGTGAGACTATGCCAGTGCCTGACAAACACAGAAGTGGATGCTCACAGTCAGCTATTGGATAGAACACAGGGCCCCCAATGGAGGAGGTAGAGAAAGTACCCAAGGAGCTGAAGGGGTCTGCAACCCTGTAGGTGGAACAACAATATGAACTAACCGGTACCCCCAGAGCTCGTGTCTCTAGCTGCATATGTAGCAGAAGATGGCCTAGTCGGCCATCATTGGGAAGAGAGGCCCCTTTGGTCTTGCAAACTTTATATCCCCCAGTATAGGGGAACTCCAGGGACAAGAAGTGGGAGTGGGTGGGTAGGGGAGCAGGGCGGGGGGAGGATATAGGGGACTTTTGAGATAGCATTTGAAATGTAAATAAAGAAAATAATTTTTAAAAAAGGTGAAAAAAAGAGTTCTATCATAGGCTAGAAAGAATAGCCATGCTTTAGTCCCATACCCTAGAGCATAGACTGCATGTGGACTGGGGTTCTCTCAATCTGCACACATTATCTGTAAACTTACTCTAAGAAAGATCCTACATTTGTTAGAGGAAGAACTGCAGAGACATTCACTTGGTATGTTTTAAGGTCAGTCAGGTATAAACTGCTTTTGTGAGTTCAGATAGAATACTACAGTGATTATTCCCTCTTTATGATGCTGTCAGGAAACCCAATAATTTGTATACTTTGCAAATGGCCAGTTGAATACCACTATTCAAAATGTAATACACATTATAATCATACTGACCATAATTATTGTTTAGTTGTAAGAAAATGTCCCAGCCAATGTGGGTTTGTCAACACCCTGCCTGCTTTGCTGAAATGGCATATCGTAAAATCTGCTGTAAAGTTCTCCCATGGTTCAATGTCAGCTATGATTTCAGTAATCCTGAAATTATTAACAGGATTCTTCTATAGCCACTTAAGTGCTACTGGGCATCTAAACCCAGTGTGAGTTGGAGGGCAGAGTAGTTAATGAGAAATCTGTGGGTTTTGTTCTTCAGTTTTCCAAGAACTCACAATAAGAGACTTTATATGATACTTAAAGGCTATTGAACAATGGGGCAACATAATCATTCTATGAGTTTTCATAAAGAACTAATGAAAGAGCTGATTTTTGTTTTGTTCTAGTAATGTCTGTTAAGGTTTAGAACACTTTACCTCAATTAACTTAATGATCTACTTCTTAGGTCAGTTCATCATTTTTTTTTTCCTGTAGTGATAAATACTAAAATCCCATCCAAAGCCTAATAAAGGCTCAATTCATAATGAATCACTTAAAACAGACAGCATGGGCTCTTCAAATGAAAAGAAATATCTAAACTTAGTTTGGGGGGATAATTAAGATTCAAATATTAGAGATAAAAATACTGCAATTTCTCGTTCACCAAGATAATTAAAACCTGGGAGAATTTCGTCCTATTTACACAAGTGTCTTGGGGACAAAGCAAAGTGTCATCTTTTTAAAAGAAATCAGTACATAAGTGAAACCAGGTCAAATGATAAAAGAATATAGCAATTATTAGTCATCTTGCTCATGACTTGGGAACCTAACACTGTGGACGTTCACTCAGTGTGCTTCTTATGCTATTCATTTCCTTAAGGGGGAATTTCTTTACCCAGTTAAGCTTGTGCTCGGAATTGTTTCTTTTGAACATTCTCTTCTGGGAACCCCTTCTCTTTCTAGTAATTTTCTAAAATGTCCAATAGACCCTTATCAGTCTTAGGTCAGTGCCAACCTTCCTATTCTCACCAGTCCCTTTTGATGCAGGGTGCAAACGCAGGGAGCAGCGCTGGCGTTAGTCAGAATGCTCAGGTGCAGCCAGCTTGATGTTCTCAAAGGACAGGAATAGTCAAACTCATTTCTATGCATATGATAACGGGTCGCAAAGCTTTGCCAGAACCATCTCTTGTCAGTGCATTCCTCCATGTTTCTTCAGTAGATCACCATTCAACTTAGTACACTTTTGAGGTTGCTATGTGTTCACATTATGTAAAACTATATTTCAGTACTATTCTTCCCTCCCCACCCATCACACTTGGTTAAACTTGGCTATGTTCTTCATCTTTGTAAAGCCACCATCTTTTCCCCAGTTACGTCCTTTTGTATGGGTCACAACTAGCATTTATTCAGAATATGAAGAAAACTCAGTGACACCTTCTTTTTTTTAATATTATTTGAATACCTTAGTGAAAAACTAGCAACCCAGTATGCAAAGAAAGTAGTGAGAGAAGTGAAAGTAGCCCCCCGAATACGTGCTGCTCATGCAGTCACTGACTCAGAAGTGTGTTAGCCCAGACAGATGAAGAATTGTGCTCTAATTCTTCTTCATGTTTCACTGTTGCCATGAACCACGAGTTCTGCACTTCGCTATTGGCTGAGCAGCTTCAGAGATTTGGGTTGATCATGAGCATGCATTGTAATTCCTTATTAAAATAACAACCACTTAGTTTGAGGAAGATGAGTTTCTTTCACGGTAAAAGAATTTTTCGGGTGTCCAATGAGGAATCTAGAACACTTGCTCTCTGAGGTTTCTTCAAACACAAATATTCCATAAGTTTTATGTTCACAGATGAAATGTTCAATTGCTATATTATAAAAATTCTCCTTTCAAGTGATCTGACTTGAGAATATGGGAGGCTCTCTGTGTCTTTTTTTAAAATAAAATTTATTAATTATACACATTGAGTGGCATAATGTGGTATTCCAATGTGTCCAGTGCATACTGATAAGATGCAGGCAATGAGCGTTCTCTCCTCCAGATCATTTCTCATCCGCACACCACTGGCTCCGCTCCTCATGACCTTCACACAGAATGGAATAGGTTATGCTTAGCTTCAGCCACTGCACTGTGCGCTGGATTTTAGAGCTTACCTCTGCAGTGTGTGCTTTTGTGTACCCACTACTCAGCCTCCTATGGCTGCCACCTTCACACTTCCATTTCTCTGCTAGTGACTATCCCACATCCAGATTGAAAATAATAATAATAATAATAATAATAATAATAATAATAATAATAAATATAACATCATCATCATCATCATCATCATCATCATTATTATTATTATTATTATTATTGGAGTTTGTCAGATAGATGAGATCCAGATTCAGTGAGCGACCCTTTCTGAAAATGATGGATAGGTGGTGGTCAACAGAGCAAGACAACCAGTGTTGGATACTAGCTTCCATATGTATACACCCATATCAGATACAAATATTCTCAACTTATACACATAGAGAATGTTTAACAAGAGCAATATAGCTTTGCAGACACTGACTCTACTTTTCTGTTCAAGTTAATCTCACTCCTCTTCTTCCTATACCTAACAGGTGTGGTGTTATTTTGTTTCTTGGGCCAGGTTCTGTACTCTGCCACAGGGCCTTTGCACATCTCTTTTACAGACATCTTCTCTTCTCCTTCACTAACCTCACTTAGTTCATTCTAACTTATCCACAAACTTTTAATTCCAGTGTATTTTGTTCAGTGACATTCTCCCATAATCTCCTAATGTATCTCTTCATAATACTGATGACATCTAGCTTAGTGTACACCAAGATGTACACTATTTCTCAAATTGTCTGTCATTATATTCAAGGTTCCAAAGCACAAAATTACCTATTCATGTTTCCATTTCATCGTCTGAACCACAGATATTGCTAGGCATGTGATTGCTTGATATCCACTTTGTTGGGCAAATAAATGAAGGGGTCAGAGAATGGTACACATTAAGCTTCCCTTCCAGTCTCAAATCACCAAATAATTACAGCTCTGTGTTCCAACAGCCATTATAACATAACACAGGCACAGACTTTTGAGGAGTTAGTGGAGCATAGCTGAAATATTAATGCTTTTGACGGAAGCAGAAAATGAGAGGCCATTGAAGGATTATGGTCAAAGATAATGACTGTAGGAACAGGAGTAATGAGACCAATGCTGTCACAGGATTGGAAAATGGCTCTCCAAGCAAGCCAAAAGAAATGTGCCAAAACTCCTTTAAGAAGAAAATGTACCATCCTTTTATAAGCCATTTTCAAGAGATACTTCTTTGAATATGTTAGTGTTATAATTGTTTAAACTCTTGTCTTATTTTGTTATAGATTTAGTGATAAGTTGTTACAAACTATTGGTAATAGATAAGGAGGAGATAGTGCCTTTGGGTTTTAGTTTATGATTATGATAAAATGGTCTCTAGATTCTAGTCTGTTTTCTCATGACTATCACTAATTATATTATGATCTAACATTCTTAGCCAAGCAGACAAATATTACAGTTTCTTCTCTGCATCCAGCAAACAGTTGTATGTCTAAGTAAAATTCAGTGGCGTGGTGTGTCATAAAAAGCCAGATGCAAACTTAGAAACATTCTATCAGGTAGTCATATTTTCCTGGCACTGTTGAATTGGTTGTCTGAAAGGCCAACATAGGAGACACTGATAAGCAGTCATCAACTGTAAAGTCAATGGAAAGCAGTTAATCCTCCTAGCACAAGCCTAGGTCCTCAGTCCCAGAGAGATGCTACATTAACCCTAGGCTGTAATTGCTAGTTTCTATGTTTAAAAGGCACAGGCCTCTGCTGTGTTTAAGCCACTGTCCATTTGCCTCTCTGTATTATAGTAGCAATACTTACATTCCAAATACCTTAAAAGCTATGTGCTTTCAGTTTACATTTTTTTGAAATGAAAACAGATTGATACATTTGTTTAAGCAGAGAAAAGACAGCATGAGAAGCTCATTCCATAGAGTACTGTGCAGACTTCTGTCTAGGTTGTGGTGACTCCATTTCATTGATGTCTAAGAACTCCATCAAAGAGTTTGGAGAAAAACAAATAGTAGTTACTGGATATTTCACAGTTACTCATTAGTGTTGACATATGATATGTATCAGTAATATATTTCTTAGACTCATGAATCAGAACTGGAGAAATAAGATTTCAAAACTTTTTTCCTGCCATACTATTTGCAAGTCAGTTAAGGGGAGAATTCTATAAATAACTCATCAGCAAGACATACAAAATTTGAAATAAATCTTAGGTTGCCTTGAACTTAATGATTATTTCAGAATTCATGGTTACAATGCTAAGAAATGACTCATTCAAAAGTTAGAAAAATTAAGTTGACTAAGAAGAATATATTGCTTTTCCTTAAGACCTATCTATTTAGATAATGCTTTCTAAATTAATTTCAAAACTTCTTGGAGGTGAACAGAGACAGAGACAGAGAGACAAAGAGAGAAAGACACAGAGACAGAGACACAGAGACAGAGAGACAGAGAGACAGACAGAGATAGAGAGACAGAGAGACAGAGAAAGAGACACAGAGGCAGAAACAGAGAGACAGAGACAGAGAGACAGACAGAGAGAGATTTTCTAACTGAAGTAGTGCTCTCAATTTCCCAGTACTGTGACCTTTTAATACAATTCCTCTTGTTGTGGTTCTCTCCTCTCTGTGTCAAGCTGACATAAAACTGTCCAGCACAGACTGTACTATGAATGCCCCATTTGGGACTGAGAAGTTCCCAGTCTATTCTCTGTACATTGACGAGTTGAGAGCCTCCATGTTAATTACCATCTAGCGCAAGGAGACGCTTTTTGATGAAAGCTGGGGATGCACTGCTCCACAAGACAGGTTCTAACCTATCTTATCACCATATGTAGTTGTGAGAGAGTTTTAGACATGAAATATATGAAGACAGCTCTAGAGTTCTTGCTTTCCTGAATGCAAGTGAATCAGTGTAGCTGAAAATACCTATCAATACCACAAGTCACCCATTATCCCACTTGCCTCCCACTTTCTATGTTCACATGTGCAGCTTCTCTGCTAAAGAAATGATAACCCATCCCGCAACAACTGTTAACTGCCAGTAGTCTATCATGGAGAAGTGAGACCTCATGGACTCCTTCCCCATCCATGATGAAATGTTGACTTGATCAATCTTGTGCAGATCCCCATAGCTGCAGTGTTTTCCTGAGTTCATTGGCTATGTCATATCCGGAAAACATCTTTCAGATGCACATCTTCCAGGCTTCTTGTTCTAGGATGTTTCCTGAGCCTTTGGACTGGGCATAGAGCTGTCTCATTTAAGCCTCAGCATTCCAGAATCCACTTTTCTTAGCATTTTGGCCAGTTATGGGCTTCTGTACCAGCTGTCCCCCACTGAACTAAGAGTTATCACTCATGGAGACCGGGGGCATCACTAATTTATAGCTATGAAAATGGGAGGAAGGATGCATAACTTGGAATCATCATGCTACCAACTTCTCAACTCCCTAATTTGGGGAGTTTGCCAACTTTTCCTTTGTCTTTTTTTTTCCTGTTATTGTGCATGTGTGTGGTGAAATATGATCACATATACCCCCATTCCCATCTCCAATTCTCATGTTCCCCCAATATGTCCCACTCCTAACATCATATCTTTCATGTTTATAACCCATTAAGTCTAGTTAGTATTACCTCTATGTTTATTAGTGCAGGGCCATTCACTGGGATATGAGCATCCCCTTGGCTAATTTTAAATTTCCTTTTCATTTGAAAACAGAAAAAAGTCGAAGAACTTGATAATGTTCTTGCATCTATATTCAAGCATGAGATACCATATTATGAATTCAAACATCTCCAAACTGAAATGTACCCTCAAAAAGAATGTGAGTATTTTTCAGTGGTATCATTGATTTTATTATATTCTAACCTCTGCAACCACTTAAGAAATGATATAGCCAAAGGAGCAGCTTATTGTTTTATATAACTACTTACTCTTGAAGACATAGTAAAGTAGACCAAAATTTAAATATGGATTATTAGTATATAGTTGTGTATGCATTAATGTGTGATGTATACATGTGAATGTAAACATGCAGGAGGCAGAAGACAACTTTGAGCAGTCAGTTCTCTCCATCTACCTTTACATAGGGGATTGAACTTGTAGCCCAGGTTTGCCCACAAAGCACTTTATCTACTGATCTATTGTGTGAACCCCAATAGTTCAAACATTTATGATTCCATGTACTTATTACATGTTGGACAGCTGTGTGTAGTTTCTAAAACTAGTGGTCTTACCTCCTAATATTTATTATAAGGATATGTTTGAATAAGGACATATGTGATGAATTTTATTTATAACATCATTGTTTATAATTGCCCAAAACTGAAATAACCTAATATTCTTAGATCAATGGTTATGTAAATTTTGACACAGATATTAATGTGAGAATTAGAAATTAATTTAATCATGATTGTCTTGCTGGCTTTATTATTTTGATATTGAATAACAGATATACATAACAGTATGTAAATAGATGGTTTTGCCTGATGTTTGTAGTAGTTATGTGTGAATTATAAATTTTAAGTAATTATAGGTTTTTTATTTCACAAAACGGAGGTCTCCTTGTTTAAAAAAATTCTAAATCTTCTTATTTGTACATCTGTGTGGGTATGATGTGTGGAAATCAGGTGACAACTTGTGGGTATCAATTTTCTTCTCTCCCACTGGGTCTGAAGAAAGGAACTGAGATTTTGAGGCATGGCTCTGTGTATGAGTCACACTAGTTTCTGAGTCATCACACTGGCCTCTTAATGGATACTTTCTATAATTATTAGTTATTTATTATGATACAAAAATATAAAAATATGAGGATATATAAGAGCTACCTATTAAAGTTCTATAGCTAAATATTACTGTGACTTCATGGTCTATTTTAGAAATACTTAGTTCCTGCTTAGTTTAATGAAAGAATGTTTCTAATTCATTTACTACCCAGCATCTGTAAACACTGAGATATGAGATAGATGCAGTGGTGACTGAGACAGGCACAGGGCTAAGCAATATGAGAAGTATACTGTTTGCATATTATCATGTAAAGGTTAAGGCATTTTCTGGCTCGTGTCTATGCCTCTTAAGCAGATGTAGTATGAGCCATTCAGGCTTCAAGGCAGCACCGAGAATCCCAAAGCCCAGCTGATTGTGAAGCAGTTAAATTTGTGAATAGCTGAATAATCATGGTGTCTATTACAGGGAAACACCAGAGACATGCAGTCTTTTTAAAATGTAAGAGTAGTGAAAAGGATTAATTATGTAATTCACTTACAAAATAAGGTAATAAATTAGGACAGAAAAGGAATATAGCATGATTTTTTATTCAAAATACTTATAATAAAACAAGATAATATTCAGGTGATAATCTAAACAATGTAGCACACTTTTTGGTCTATGGCATTATCAGGGAAAAATATATGCTAATTTTCATTGTCTGCTTCAGAGATAGGACTTTAGGCAACAAATGATGAGTCACAATGATGGGAGAGAAAGGAAAGCAGAATTCTAGATGAGTGAAAGTTTGTGCACAAATGTGAAGATGGGACTGGAATAAACTCTTTCAGTGTTATCTTTGTTTAGATTTATGAAATGGGAGTCATAGAGTTGGGGAAGAACACCTTAGGTCTTTCATTTCATAGGAGAATTCTAAATAAAGTTAAAAGAATGAGAATTTTTGAGTTCATGTGTGTTCCAGCTTGAATCTGGAATGTTCTTCAGGCATCCCTGATTAAAGCCTTAGTTCCCAAATTGCTGATGTTGAAAGGCAGTTGAGACTCTGAAGATCAGGCCAAAGGGGGGAGGGGGTGGGTTCTAGGGTAAGTGCTACATCTGCTTCAGTTGGAGTGGGGAATCGTAGCCCTTCCCTGTCTCTTTAAACCAAGGTCAACCTAAACCTCTTCTTCTCCTGGTATTCAGGGTATTTCATTCATAAATAAAGACAACTTGATTAGTGAGAAAGGGTGCAATAGTATTGGTCCTATATGTTCTTTGATGGAGAATATTTAATGGTTTGAATCACAACTTTTGAATGTGTGGTTCTGACACAGTAAGATTGTCTTAAATATCTTTCTAATAAACATAGATAAAGATGGTGCTAATAGCTCTCAGGCCTTGCTTGAGTATCAAGGGCTGAATACTTTAATTGCCTGCAGAACTTTTGTTGTGCAACAGTCTAAGCCATGCTCAACAAAAATTAGTGAGGACACTGGGCATCATCAGAGGTTACACTCCCAGGTTATCCTAAGTACAGACACATTTACCTGCCTTCAGGCATTTAAAAACATACCAGAAAACCCATCTATCCTCACACTCACTCTATCTTGACATCGAAAAGCTATTAGTCTGTCTTTGAAAAAGTTATAAAAATGGTGGCTAATGCAAGTTGGAATCCATAACTAGAATTTGACGAAAATTATCTAATTAAAACATTTAATTAAAATAAAACATTTTATAAGGTAACATTTTTTTTTCAAAAGGCTGAAAAAGGAAGACAATTGATAACATAATTCATTCAGATTTATTGCTGAATATACTTAGGAAATGAGGTGCTATAAAACTTATGACACAATAATTCCTGTATGAAATACAAATGAACATAATACAATAAACACAATAAAATAACAAGAGAGATGTGAATGTGATTCAGTCCAGGCGCCACTCTGAGTTTTGCTCAACTTGACATGAAATAGTCACCCAGGGAAGAAGGAACCTCAGTAAAGAAATTGCCTCCATCAGATTAGCCTGTAGACACATCTATGCGGCTTGATTCATGATGCGTATGGGTGGTGCCACCTGGGCAGGTGGTCCTAGGTTGCATAAAAAGCCAAGCTGTGAATCCAGAGAAGCAAGCCTGCAAGTCACATTTCTCCATGGTCTCTGCTTCAGTTCCTGCCTTGAGTCGCCCTTGATCATAAACTGAACTGTAAGTTAAACCAAATCCCTTTCTCCTAAATGTTTTGGGGGTGTGTTGTTTAGCAACAAAACAACTTATCTTCCTGACAGTGAAGTTCTATTTCCATGCTATCGTCAAAATACCTCCTCTTAAAGACCCCACACCTGTCTCTCATCATGTTCATGTTGGATTGATAAAAAGGTTCGAGATGCCCTTCTTTACATAGTATTAATCTTAAGAATACTAAGGGGAAAACACTGGTTTTGAGTAAGACACTAAACATATTTGAACGTTAGGCAAACATCAAAGCAGGTATAACCCTGGGTGTGTTTCCCAGAACAGTTCTCCAACTCACTGGTGAAATGTTTCATTATTAAAGATGTATTGTTTGTGTCTTTAGATTTTAGCTAAGATAAAGAGAAGGCCAGAGCATTGTGAGGAGAATGTAGCCATGAGAGACTGAAAATGTGTTCAACACAGACATACCTATAAGTCAGGATGACCCATAGACATCTGTGTTTATTAAAAAACAAGAGTTACATTAGTGATGACTCGGCATTTTATTTATGAAAGAAGTCAGGAAACTGAATCTAGAATTTCCTAAAATTCCCCTTTAAAAGAAGACTGCATAGGAAAATAATAAAGAGTCATCACTAATGTAACTCTTGCTTTTTATTTCAAGCCAATCTTAGTTATTTCATCATTTTCTAGACAGCATACTTCCTCATTTGGCATTCATTTTTATGCTATACCCTCAGTAGACAAAGCTGTGGATGGGTAACAATAAGGTAGATGTACAGAAGAGGTTAAATCTGTGTCAATCTTCTCTTGGTAATGCTCTTGTATTCATTTATAAATAATTTTTCTCCTGGAAAAATAAACATTCCAAAAGGAAACAGTTCGCACTTGGTGGAGAACAAGAAACATTTCAAACAAACTTGGGAGAGTCCTGGATTTATTTGGGACTTGCTAGTATGTGGATAGATCACTGTGGACTGGGAAATTGATGTAAGAAATTATACTGACCAGCTTTAACCAGTATACAAGATACTAAAGCCGAGATTTCTAAAGAGCAGCGCTAGGAGTCAGGATCTGCTACTTTATTTCTGATTTCTATGTGAACACACCTGGTTTGCCCATCACCAGAATGCAGCTGTGGTGATGAGAAGGCTGGGCCAGAGCAATTGCTGCAAATATTCTGTAGCTCTCAGCTGCTTAGACTTCTGAATCACTTCTGGTTGTTCACAATTCCTTCATCCCCTTATGTTCTTCATAGTACTGCTAAAGTCTGTTTAATACAGGGTATTCTGTATCATGGACAGGAAGAAATGTAATTTAGCTGATTGTCAAAGTAGCAGTTAGTTTGGGGAAAAAAAGAAACTACATTATTTTGCCCAGACTGATAGACCCACCAAGAAATGCAAGCTGGTTCATTTAAGCCCAGTAAGTAACAACCTTCCCTCTCCCTCTAGGAAGAGAAAGGAATGAGAAGGAATGAGAAAACAAACCTGCAAGAACAAATGTTATTCCCATTCACAGCTAGCTCCTGTGACTTGTGTTAAACTGCACCAAACCGGAGATGAAATGCTTTACATATGTTAACTTAATTCCTCACAGGGCTCCCGTGCTACCATTTAATCTCTACAGTACAGAAGTGATGTTGGGATGCCAGATATCAAGTCACTTACAAGAATCCTAGCTCTTTTTTGGGGGAGGGGGTAATGTGTGCATATTTTTATTATAACTACAATTCTTCAAAGAACATTATTTAAATTTTGTTCAGATATGCTTAAATATATCTGCAATATGATCTCTAAACCCTTTGAGAAGAAAGCTGAAATTTTAGTGTTCTTCATCATATTGGGGCACTTTACCTTGTTGCAAACAATTCCAGGTGGCCTTTTGGAGTGTAAGTTCTGTGATACCGCTGTCTGTAGTGCAACCTACTGGCCTCTGGATTACAGGGACAAGCTATATCTCGTGGCTGTCATCAGCAGAGTCCTTGCTCCAGTGCACATCTCTCCATCACTCCAGTGCACATGTCATTTTCCCGCCTAGAGTCTGATGACCCGAGAGTGGCTGGCATAAAGCTTGAGCTAATGATAATCTTGCCACATGTGGTCAGAGACAATACAGTAATGCTGAAAAGCCTCGGTGCAGTCCTGTTAGCATCGTAAAGAACCTAAAAGCTGCGACCAGAAAAATCCACAGACATTCACTCTTGCCTTAAGCACTTCTGAAAAAGTTTGTTTGATTTAGAAAAGGGGAGGAGATTAAAAAAGAAAAAGGAAAACAACAGGGCAGGGACCTAAATCCTGAGACCAAATGTGAGTGTCAAATTTGGCAATTCACAAGGGCAATGGGGGAACTTGTAAGGGGAAGGATGAAGACAGTGGAATGGTCAGAGATGCTTTCTCATGTTGGCTTGTATTATGTTTCAACTTTAATCTAACAGTTTAAGAGACTGTTCTCATTTGCAGGTAACTTGATTTTAAGTGAAAATCAAGAGCTGAGTCAGGTACCTGTTCTAGATGGGAAGCTGCATCGGAAAGACAACCCCTGCATGGTTGTTGTAGAAGGGAAACTACATCGAAAAGACTGCCCCTGCATGGATGTTGTAGTGTTAGCTGACTTCTCTTCTGCTCTTGGTTTCATGGGCATGTAACAAATGTAGACTTTCTCTGTAGTTCTTTCCTTAAAGCCTAACTGTTATCAATGCTGGATGTCTTCCTGGCAAGTATAGAAACAGTGATGGACAAGACAAAATTTGATGAAAGAGTGACATTTTCCGAAACCTCACTATTACCAAGTAGTAAATTGGCTAAAAAAGCTCAGAAATGACTCTTCTTTCTATAGCTCAGAATTCTTTTTTTTTTTTTTTTTTTAAAGATTTATTTATTTATTATATGTAAGTACACTGTAGCTGTCTTCAGACACTCCAGAAGAGGGCATCAGATCAATCTTGTTACGGGTGATTATGAGTCACCATGTGGTTGCTGGGATTTGAACTCTGGACCTTCAGAAGAGCAGTCGGGTGCTCTTACCCACTGAGCCATCTCGCCAGCCCAATAGCTCAGAATTCTTACATCTCTCCATGACCCCAGCTCCCCAAAGCCACAGTGTTAGGAAGGCTTCTGCTGAAGGGGTACCTGTGCCGCACCACAAGAATACATGTGTGTTTTTTCTTTTTAACTTGCTTCATATATAATAGTTTAAATAATTTGCAGAAGTTTTACAGTATCACCACTAAGTGTATCTTGATGACCACTGAACATTAAGCCATTGTGTAATATGATAATAAGAGACCAAATAGAAATGAACATTAGTGCATATGTTAAAATTTTTTTCCGTAGTTTAAGAATGTATTAGAGAGCCAGGTGTGGTGGCGCACACCTTTAATCCCAGCATTCGGGAGGCAGAGACAGGCGAATTTCTGAGTTCGAGGCCAACCTGGTCTACAAAGTGATTTCCAGGACAGCCAGGGCTATACAGAGAAACCCTGTCTTGAAAAAACAAACAAACAAACAAACAAACAAAAACAAAAACAAAGAATGTATTAGAGAATTAATGATGTGAAGAAAAATGTTTGAAATTATTTTTAAATTGGAAGCCCTCTTGATGTTCCTCAGGGCCTCACAGGAGAAGTATCTGGCCTGATCTTGTCATTGTGTCCCCTCCTTAGACCTGGTGACTCAAGAAGGTAGCTTCAGATGTAGCTTCATTGGCCTATCCTGAGAGGTGGCTTTAGAATCATCATGCATTCTACCCGTGAAAGTTGGTCTTTCTGGCTAATATTAGTATCACTTGCCACTCCACCAGCAGGAAGAGGCAAATTCATCCTTTCAACAGGGAAACGATCCATTTGAACATTTATCTTGTTTCCATCATAGTCTATGCCTCTTGAATCTTGTTCTTCAGGATGCAGAGCATCATATCAACACATTGACTTTTGCTGCTCTGAGGGACAGGCTTCTCTGTAGGCATATGTATATTACTACTTTATTGGGTCCTTATACATCTACTGTTCTTCCAACCCTTATTGCACCCTAATCCCTTCCAATACTCCAGGGAGGAGAGAAAGAAGGTTAGTGGGGAAAGGGAATTTCGAGTTCCTTTTAGACTACTCCTCGTTTATTTGAGTCATTGAGTTCCTTTGGGCAAATCCAATCTTTGTCTCCTCAGACATCTCCAACTTCTTGTCTCTTTTCTCTCAACCACTTGACAAAGCAGTAGGAGGAGGGACCAGTAGGAGGAACAACCACACCTCCTCTCTTGGGGCTCTGGTCTTTTTATACCCTCTAGAGTCCCTAGAACTAAACTGTCTTCATCTGGCAGAACCACACACCTGGCAGAGCACCCAGGAGGCAAAGTCTGCCACTGTGAACAATATGAAATATCCATATATCCTATACCTGGGATTAAAACAAACACATGTTTACATAACAAAACTGTGGGGGGGGTCTTTTGTTTTTTTTGTCACTTATTTATTTATTTATTTACACTACAGATTTTATTCCCCTCGTCCACTCCATCCATCCTCCAACTGTTCCGCATCCCATACCTCCTCCCTACCTCCCACCCGTCTCCATGAGGATGTCTCTATCCCCCACCCACTACTCAACCAGACCTTGAAACTCCGTGGGTTCTCCAGTCTCTAGAGGGTTAGGTGCATCTTCTCTGACTGAACCCAGACCCGGCAGTCCTCTGCTGTATGTGTGTTGGGGGCCTCATATCAGCTGGTGTGTGCTGCCTGGTGTACACTGTCCAGTGTTTGAGAGATCATGGGAGTCCAGGTTAATTGAGACTGCTGGTCTTCCTATAGGGTCACCCTCCTCAGCTTCTTCTATTCTTTCCCTAATTCAAACACATGGGTCAGCAGCTCCGACCATTGGTTAGGTGCAAAGATCTGCATCTGACTCTTTCAGCTGCTTGTTGGGTCTTCTGGAGTGTGGTCATGATAGGTCCTTTGTTTGTGAGCCCTCCATATTCTCAGTAATAGTGTCAGACCTTGGGAGCTCCGCTTGAGCTGGATCCCACTTTGGGCCTGTTGCTGGACCTTCTTTTCCTCAGGCTCCTCTCCATTTCCATCCCTGCAGTTCTTTCCGACAGGAACAATTATGGGTCAGAGTTTTGACTCTGGGATGGCAACCCCTCCCTCTCACTTGATGCCCTGTTTTCCTGCTGGAGTGGGCTCTATAAATTCCCTCTCCCTACTGTTGGACATTTCATCTAAGGTCCCTCCCTTTGATTCCTGAGAGGCTCTCACCTCCCAGGTCTCTGGTGCATTCTGGAGGGTCCCCCTACATCCTACCTCCCAAGGTTGCCTGTTTCCATTCTTTCTGCTAGCCCTCAAGACTTCAGTCATCTTCCCCTACCCCCATAAACAGATCAAGTTCCCCTCTCCCTTCCAACCCCAATCCACTTTCCCTCCCATGTCCCTCCCTTCCTCCCCACTTGTGACTGATTTTTTTTCTCCCTCCCAAGTTGGACCGAAGGGCCCAACTGAGGACACCTCAGGACTGGGTTTTTTAAGGTACCAAAATTCTCACTATACTTCTCTAGTGACCTCCTTTGTCTAAGAAGGTCTCCTGCAGCCTTGCTCTCAGGCACAACTTTGCTGGCAGACATAAGTGTTCCAAATCTTCAGAAGAAAGTACAGAAAATGACTTAACAGGACTCTCAATTATAAGACAAGCTCATATACATCAAGTGATATGATGTCTTTCACTGAAAGGTGATTGGAATTTGAAATAAAAGCTTCATTTTAATTTAAGCCATATTCTTTACTACAGTCTGTTAGTGAATCTAAAGCTCATCATAATGCATTTGATTCTTGCTGTCTCAATATTTCATTTGCCGCATCTTGAGTTTTAGATGCTTTAAAGGGTTCCATCACAACTGAGTGTCAAGAAAGCATTTGGCCCTTCTAGGACTCATTGGAGTGACTTGATTGGTCTTCAGATAGACTGTTCGAGCCATCTACTTCATCCTTTGAGTAGCAGCTGACCCACCCAGTCACTTTTCTTGATGTGTAGACCTCATAGACTATGCAACCTTTTTCTCTTTGTCCAATATTTTCTCTTCCGGAGTTTGTCTTTGGCTAGATTGGGTTGCCTGAAGAAAATTCACACTATCAAGAGCATTAATAATCAGTCTGATTGGCACAGTCACATGTGTCCTATTTAACTCTGGTGAGAGAGCTTTCCAGCCTTCAGAGGTCAAGTTACCACAATCCAGAACCCCTTTCTTTTCTGCTTCTACCTCAATAGCAGGTGTTTCAATGATGGCAATGAGACGCGCTCTGCTTCCCAGAGTTTTTATTCACACTAGTGTATCGGTACTTGCTGACAACTGCCAACAAGCAACACTGAACTTACATCTGAAAGTCCCAGAATTTGTGGGTATAAAATGAACTTGTGTGTCTTCTGTGGTACAAGGTGTTGAAACAACTTTGTCTTGAAAGCTAAACATGTTTGTTTTGAAAGATCCACCTTCGCAATGTTCCCACAAATATAGAGAACTCCAATTGCTGACTTGTAGCCAATGGTCAGTTGGGCTAAGGACACTAAAGAGAATCTGTGAAGAAATCCCTCACACAAACAAGCATGAAGGTACCTCAGTTCCTTGGGTAGCCTGGTATTCCCCAATCCAGCTATCATCCCTGAGTTACATGGTTCAGCTTCACAGTTTGTAACAACAGACTACATATGAAAGGGCTTTACTGTACTCAGTAGGTTCTGGTATACAGCAGTAGAGAATGCATTATAAAGAGAAGGAGAAGCCATCAATCCAGAAACGTCCAGAAACAAGACTTGGTCCTAAAATCATCCGGAAGTTACATGTTCCAGTACAGCAGAAGTAAAAGAGAGTATCTTGAAATCCCACAGACCTGCATGTCTCTGTGGTCCTGAGGTAAAGTGGCATTCCCAGATGAGGAGACTGGCACCAAATCTTATAGGGCCACAGTAACTGTGTATAGAGAGTGTCCGTTCCAGAGTGCAGGACACACCACAGGCCGGTTCTGCATTGCAGCAACAAAGACAATGTGACCGTGTACACTATGGGAGATACTTCCAGAATGTTAGGGGTCACAACAGCAAGGAGGAGCTAAAGAGAGGAGATATGGGGAATTGTCCCCACATTTGGAGGGAAATGTTATAGCAAGGTAACAATGTTGACTAAATTATACACACCACTTTAATATGTAATGTATTTGAAATAACTTTATTCATTTTACTGTATCTTCCAATTCAACAAAATGATGATTTTCATTTCATGTACTGTGATTGTTTCCAAAGCACCCATTTTATCCTATGGCAAATACCACCCTCTGGGACAAACCTCTATGCCCCCAAAATTTCTAGTACTTAGTACAAACTTTCTAGGTTTGTTTATTCTTTAGTGGCAACAGACAACTATAAATCATCATCCATAGATATAGATAGAAACACATTTGAGCTTCAAATATAAAAATGGGTTTTTATTTTGTTGAAATAAATCAAATATTTAGATCTCATGGTTTTTGCCGTTTAGTTTATCTTCTTCCTCTTTTCTTGGCATCTGTTAGAACAGAGGGATGTTCTGGCCCTCTCGCCTTCTGAGGATGCTGCAGTGACCTCCCTGTGTACTGAGTCTCTCTCTTCTGCTTCTATAAGTCCAGCACCAAAAGTACAGGTTTATTAGGGTCAAAAGTAATAAGCATCTATGGGTTTGTCAGAGTCAGGCAAGGAAACATAAACCAGCTATTAGCAACAGCTGATAGGAAATAAACTCTCTACTATCTATTTTAGTAAAGAAAATGCCTACTTAGGTTAGCCTCAATTAGACACACCGAAGCTAAAACAAATGCAATGAAACACACATTGTATTCATGTCCTGCATAAGCCAATAACTAAGAAGCCTCTTTATTTGTAGTTGTGAGGCAATGTTGCTCAGACCTAAATTTCTTTTACAAATCCTGGCATGCCCAGACAGTTGAACACCTCTTTCACTTCTTGAAAAGATAAACTGTTCTCAGAGTTCTAAACTGTTCTAAAAGATCTAAAATTGTGAACACTCAATCTGCTTTATTCGAATAAGAAAGAGGCAGTAAGTCATAGAAGAACTCATCCTTTACCTCATTCTGATAGGTAATGGTTTACAAAGTACCACAATTACCTTCCTTTCTTTGGTACACCTTACTTCCTTAGATAGGCAGATAGATGGATGGGTGGGTAGGTGGATGATATATATAGGTGATAGAGGGGAGGGAGGGAGAGAGAGAGAGAGAGAGAGAGAGAGAGAGAGAGAGAGAGAGAGAGAGAGAGAGAGAGAGGGGAGGAGAGATAGTTGATAGATTAATGATAAATGATGCATAAATAGATTGATGATAAGTAGATGATAGACTGACAAATGATAGATAGATGATATATAGATAAATATATTGATAATAGATAAATAAATGTGGAGAGAGAGAGAGAGAGAGAGAGGTATAAGTATATATAAATAACTTTTATTTGCTAGATTTAATTGTCGTCTCAGAGGCTTATTGCTGAATAAGCTCACCCTTTCTAGATATTTCTGAACTCTGGCTAACTGGATCAACTCAGCTATTTTGGCTCAAACTCCTCTCCAAACTGACTGATTCAAACTGGCTTTTCTCAGCTTCTCATTGAATCACTCTGCTTAGTCTCAAACTCAATCTCTCAATTTGTTCTAATCTTCTGGCTCCTTATTTTCTGGCTTTAATGGCCTCTGCTGATCTGTACTGCACAAACTATGCAAACTCTACTCTACTGTAGCTCCATTACATTGCCTGAATTCAAGTGATCTGCACTCACTGATGGAGAGCACTCCATGCCTGATTCACTCTCAAATGCTCTTTAGTCACCTCTCTTTCCTATTTGTTCTCATAAGAGTTGGGTGTATCCTATCTCTGACTCATCCTGTCAAGTCTTTCTCTGATTTGTCATTTTGTCTGACTATCAATTAGGCATCACTTTCAGACATTACTTCTTCCTTCTACAAATTAACTTTACCTTCATTGTTTAGGATTAAAGGTGTGTACAAAGAGTATGTCTGTATTCCAGCCAGAGGAATTAAAGGCGTGTCTATATTCCAGCCAGATCACATAGACCTAGAAGGTTTCTGGATGTGAACCCTTGCCAGAGAGCCAATGTTGCTGGATTAAAATTACTCTATGTAGATAGACAGTGACTAGGTCTATGTAAGAAACATATGCAATAAATATGAACTTTATATATTAATGGACATAGATTTATGAAATACACTTTTTAAATTTTTTTGATAGACATGATGTGGTCACTCATGATCTCAACTGTCATGTGTGCTTTCAGACTTCTGTGGTTCCTGGTTCTCCTGTTTTTTTTTATCCTTCTATAGTAAACACACTGTAGATACAAAGTTGGAAGTTGACAAATAGTTTTTATTGTTTAGCCTACATTTTATCAGCATTTTTTTGTATAGAATATTTCATACACTGATGTTTTTTAAAGCCCTTCATTATATCACACTTGCCCTTTGCACTAACCCCATTCCTTTACCTCAAGACCCTTCTCCTACTTTTATGTATTTTCTGTTGTTTCATTTTGATTATTATTGTTACATGTAAGTATAGTATACTTATAACTTGTTACATACAAATTTATTAATACAACTTGATAGTCCATGTAACATTGATTGTATATTTTTTAAAGCTAGATTCCTTGGTACTTTATAACCAATTAGGGAGCTAACTATCTCAGCAGTCATTCATTTCCTGTAGTTCTTTACCTAGCACTGGGTACTTGTGAAATTTCCACGTCCACATTAGTATGTCATCTGATGTCATAGTTCATATCTCATGTATGCTTGATAATTGGATATCATTTCTCTATTCTATATAGAAGATAAGATCTTGCAGTAGAGATCCTGGTCCTCTGCCTATTACACCCTGTCTTGAGCCTTTCAGTATGAAGAATTTGATGTGTATTATATCAGTCAGGGCTGGCCAGTCCATGATCAGATGTTCTTTGAATTTTCAGAAGTTTTGGGATATTGCAAAAAGAAGCTTCTTTGATGGGAAATGAGAGCTAGAATTTTCTGTAGGTATAATGATAATATTCAGAATATAGTGATGCTTGAGTGTTTAGCCCTAAACAGGCCCATTTTACCAGGGTATAGCAGGGACAGGCAATATGGACCCAACTTTTAACTTTTTCTCTTAAGTAGATGGTAGCACACTGTAATAGTGATAATTCAATTGCAAAAAAGCACAGCAGAGAGAGAGAGAGAGAGAGAGAGAGAGAGAGAGAGAGAGAGAGAGAGAGAGAGAGAGTCAAAGAAAGACAGAGACAGAACAAACACATCCAAAGGTTTATGGCACTTACCCATTGGCTGGACTAGCTGGCTAGCAAGTTCCACTCATTCTCTTGTACTGTATCTCACCAGTACTCCAGTGCTTGTACTACAGACAGAGGCAGTGGCACATCTGACTTTGTTTTTGTTCATTTGTTTGTTTGTTTATTTGGTGGTGGTGGCCATGGTGTGTGTGCATTACTAGTGGGGCCATGGTGTGTGTGCATTACTAGTGGTGGAGTGTTTTTATGCTTCTGAATGTGCTAGGTTATCTAGGGATTCAAACTCAGGTCCTCTTGCCTGTGCAGCCAATACTTTACCAACTATACCATCTCCCCAGCCCTTTTCCCTATTTCTTTGTATTTAACACCCAGAGAAAACTCCCCGTCCCAACATGTTTGGCATAAAGTAGAATAATATTAGAGCTATTATAATCCTCACTTCTAACCCTCTACTTTTAGAAATAGAGAGGCTGGGGTACGGAGGGTTGAAGGAATATTTTTAAGAGGCGAAGATTTACTGGTTGAGCTGGGATTAAAATGTGCATCACCTGTCTTTTAAGCTCTTCTGCATGTGACTCACTGGTTTGTCTGAAAGTGGCCACCTGGCCTCTCCCTCCACATGAATGAAAACTTAATATCCAAGAGAGTAATTTGTGAGAATGAACGGCTTACATGTCTTGCACTGCCAGTTCTCATACCCTCCTCACTGTCAAATTTTAAATTAATTCTTGTATTTTATACCTGGACATGTTCCATTCCATTTTTCATTCTATTTAGCTAGGTTAAGCTTTTAAAAGCTCTGGCTTGAATATGCCAATCTCATTCTTGGCTATCATTTTTAGGGATTATCTTAGACAGTTTAAGCACTCTGTACAGAACATCCATGACTCAATTTCCTCCTCTGTTTACTTTAACTTGTAAAAGACATGTCTGATTAAATGGTCTTTTAAAGGATTCCCCCAGACATCTTTGTCTCCTATTCTTAAATTCCCATTTGGCAAACATTGGCTGATAGATCTAAAAGTTGATGGTTCTCTGGATGGCATAGATGGGACCCAGTGATTGTGCCATATCTTACTGCAAATTGTAGCTTTCTACATGCATTCCTTGATAATACACACTCACAAGAAATCTTGATTAGGTGTTAAAGTTTGTGTGGCATGGTAATACTTGCAATTAATCTCAACACTACATGAGACCCTGTCTTAAAAACAAAACTGAACAAAAATTTATGCACTGAAAAGTAACCATACTTTAGTAGGTTCTCGTATTTTTTGAAGAAATCTATTATATTTATCTAAGAATATTATAAATATTAATTACATGCTGTTAGTTTAAGAAAATGGCTAAATAAGAACAAAGATTAATAGAACCCCTCCACCTATTAGGATATAGAACATTCCTCTTTTTTTTTTTATTAGATATTTTCTTTATTTACATTTCAAATGCTATCTGGAAAGTCCTCTATACCCTCCCCCGACCCCGCTCCCCAACCCACCCACTCCTCCTTCCTGGCCCTGGCATTCCCCTGTACTGGGGCATATAATCTTCACAAGACCAAGGGCCTCTCCTCCCACTGATGGCCTACTAGGTCATCCTCTGCTACATATGCAGCTAGAGACACCAGCTCTGGGGGGTAGGAGGGGTACTGGTTAGTTCATATTGTTGTTCCTCCTATAGAGTTGCAGCCCCCTTCAGCTCCTTGAGTACTTTCTCTAGCTCCTCCATTGGGGACCCTGTGTTCCATCAATAAGATGATTTAGATAGCATTAGTAGTAGAAACAACAGAGGAAGGAAGAAAGGAAGCAGTGAATTTTAAAACAGGTCAAAATACATTAATTCAAATAAAAGAACAAAGCAAATTCTTTGAATCTACATAAAACCATAGAAATACTAAACCCAGCTCTTCTGTGTACTCATTTTCCTTAGCTCTGCTTCAAGCTCTAGCTGATCATATTGAGTTAATCTAGCATTTATATACTCAATTTATATACTCAGTTCTCCAGTGAAGGTGAGAAAGGATGAGGCAGGAAAACGATTTCAAACCAAAAATGATCCTAAATTGACGAAGGGAAACAAACAGCAGACTCAGTAAGTCTTGAAAAGCCCAGAAAGAAAAATAAAGTAATAAAAATATAATATATAGAAACACTAAAAACAACTTTTAATAGTCTAGGCTCTGGAGATAGGGAATTGAGAAATGGTGGGAAAATATATTCTACCCAGGAAAATGATTAAAGGGCAGAAAGAAAAGACTTTGGTGCAAAAGAATGCAGAAAGTATAAGTCACTCACATGAGATACAAAATACCTTGTCTATCTTATAAAAATTAGGATGTAACTGCCTCTAACATTGGGGATTGCTGGACTGGCACATGAGGGCACTTTTGTGATGATAAATGTACTCCTATGGTTTAGGGTGATTGTTACAGGGTTTTGCACAGTTGCCAAAGTTCATTGAATATGATCGCTTCCGTTTTAAATACAAATGATGCTTCTGTAAAAAACATTGATAGAAATAGAGACATAAGCAACTTTAAGCAACAATATTTACAGATAATGTGGTTTAGGGTTGAGTCCTCAAAATGACTGTCTTAGGGTTACAATTGCTTTGATGGAACATCATGACTAAAGCAACTTGGAGAAAAAAGACTTTATTTGGCTTACATTTCTACATCACTGCTCATCATCGAAGAAAGTCAGGATTGGAAAACAAACAGGACAGGAACCTGGAGTGAGGGGCTGATGCAGGGGTCATGGTGGGGTGCTTCTTACTGGCTTGTTTCCCATAGCTTGCTCAGCCTGCTTTCTTGTAGAAGCCAGATCCACTAACCCAAGTGTAGTCTCCCCCACAATGGGAAACACACTCCCACAGTACTTATTTAAAATAATGTCAAATAAGCTTGCTTACAACCTGACCTTACAGAGGCTTTTTCTCATAGAGCTTCCCTCTCCTTTAATGAGTCTAGTTGTGACAAGGTGACATAAAACTAACTAGGATGATGATGATAATAGAGAAAAGGCCCATGATGCAATGGAGGCATAAGTACAAAACTTGATCAGCCTCTTTGATACTGGATACATGCCCACAATACAGAAAAGAGCCATTAGACAATGGTACCCACACTTCTGCTATGTGAAAATTGACTTCCAAGGAAGTTCTTTATTTGGGGGTGCATCATAATACACTAACTTGAAGATCCTGAGAGAATTTGTTGATGTTAAAAAAATGCATACATTCCTATAATGAATATATATTTATTTAATAAACTACTAAAACTGAATTAATAGGGACTTAACCTACCTGAATGGCAGAATGTAAGAACCGTGATAAGGTATGGGCTCAAAGGAGATGGCACTGTTGGTAGATTTTCTACTGTAGCCAAGGATGAGTTAGTTGATCAAGGCATAAGAGAATTTTGACATTACCAGGTAGATATCTGTATTGATTAACTTTGACCTATTTTAACTACAGCAAAAAAATCTATAATGCAAATCATTGCAAATATATAGGAATTTATATGTTACACGTTTTTAAGAAAACACTTTATTTTATTGAAAGTTGGTACCAACTTTAAATATTGTCAGTGATTGTCCATAAAATGCTTACCTTATAAAATGTCAGACTTTGACCTATTTCATATCATAAAGGGCCTAGTACACTGTTTGAAATGTGAAAGGTAAAATGCTTACAGTAATTTTAGGCTGCTCCACAATTAAGATTGGGGAATAAATGCTAGAGAGTTATTTGTATTTATTCGAAGGAAGTAGGGAAGAGAGTCTACATTGCAACAACCACTTTCTTTTTCTTTTCTTTTTTTTTTTTATTAGATGTTTTCTTCATTTACATTTCAAATGCTATTCCCTTTCCTAGTTTCCTCTCCCATAATTCCCTATACCCTCCCCCCTCCCCTTGCTCTCCAACCCACCCTCTCCCACTTACTGGCCCTGGCATTCCCCTATACTGGGGCCTAGACTCTTCGCAAGGCATTTCTTCCCACTAATGACTGACTAGGCCATCCTCTGCTACGTATGCAGATAGAGACATGAGTTTTGGGGGTACTGTTTAGTTCACATTGTTGTTTGTCCTATAGGGCTGCAGACCCCTTCAGCTCCTTGGNTACTTTCTCTAGCTCCTTCATCAGGGACCCTGTGTTCCATCCAATAGATGCTGTGAGCATCTGCTTCTGTATTTGTCAGGCACTGGCATAGCCTCACAAGAAACAGCTATTATATCAGGATCCTGTCAGCAAAATCTTGTTGTTATATGCAATAGTGTCTAGGTTTGGTGGTGGTTTATGAGATGGATCCCCAGGTAGGGAAGTCCTTGGATGGTCCTTCCTTCAGTCTCAGCTTCGAACTTGGTCTCTGTAACTCCTTCCATGGGTATTTTATTCCCCATTCTAAGAAGGAACGAAGTATCCACACTTTGGTCTTCCTTCTTCTTGAGTTTCATGAGTTTTACAAATTGTATCTTGGGTATTCTAAGTTTTGTTTTCTTGCATTTACTGAAGTTCTGCTCAGCTTTCGGAGTGGGACTTTTAAGAATAGATTGTGTGTAACTGTTCCATGGCACTGTAGATCTAAGGAAATATTCAATCTTGGTATTTTGACTGTCTCCAGATACTCACACTAGAGAACTCCCAACACTTCTTCACTGTGCAGCAAAATTTGGCTTAAAGAACCTGGCTCTTCATCTGCTGCAGTGTTCAGGAGCAGCCAGGGCAGCTAGAACGAAGGCTACGGATGGTTCAGACCTGCTGCACATTGCTGAAAGGCATGGACATGAAGAACTCAAGGAAATCTTTGAAGACTTTCTCGTAAGTTTTTCGCTCTCTTCATATATCTGCAGCTGATTCTTTATATGTGCATGTATAGAAACATGAATACATTGCTATTTTGAAAACTGTGGCCTTGAACAACTAGAAACATTGTGCTGGATGAAAGCTATTGTGGGTCTGTTAATCTGAAAACCCTGAGGAGAAAAACCAGTTCCACAACTATCCAACTAAGTCAAGCTTTATTTAATATTGTCCAGGAAAACGGGCACTAATCAGGTCCATACCTGGGATTCCCAGAGAAATGACCTCAAATTTAGGTCAGTGGGCTGCTCATAAAAGCAAACCCTGATGAGGCTGAGGTACTTTCCACTACCATCCAACTGGGGATCAGCATACATCCTGATGTACTTCCTGCCTATGTGTGTATCTAACAGCTATGTGTGACCAAGCACATAAGGTGCTGATGGGTCCACCACACTTGCTTTGGTGGGTGAAAACATGTGGCTTGCTGCATGAACAACAGCCTCCAGCAACTCAAAATGTATCCATCTCCCTTTAGGCCAGTGGGTCTTACAGCTTAACTTTACTTATCCTCTACAGGTCTGACTTGTCCAGTATCTAAAACAAACAAACAAACAAACAAAAAACAAAACAAAAACAAAACCAGAAAAAAACCCTTTTTAAGTCTAGTGGACTATATAGCCCAACTCTGACTCACCCATACTCATCTGTCTTTGGTTCCAATTTGTCCTTCTGGCATCTGGGGAATCTGTTCAATTTTGGAGAAGAGATGGCAAAAAGGCAAAGAAATTATTTACCTTCATTTCTTTGTTTGAGAATCTAGATTCTGTTAAGTACATTCAAACAAATCAGGAAGTGCAGGGTTAAAGGAAAACACTTTGGCAATTAATCATTCCGAAAAACCTGCTCAATAGCAAGTGAATTTATGTTGTTGGAGTTTATTTCTCTTGTGTGATTCCTTCCGTTTCCCTGTTGACTTCCCGTTCCTTATTGTTTCTATATTAGCCCCAAACTTCAGAACCCTCTAGACAGATAATTTAATGAGAAGGCAACAAGTGAAAGATTTTAGAAGGGAATGATATGATTGCAGCAAATAAAGCTCGCACACTATGTTCTCATAACCAAGTTTAGAAGCGCCACTGCTTTGTAATAAAAGAAGTGCACATTTTGCCTCAGAAAATGAATTATACTGAGAAGGTACTGGAAGGTACTGGAGAAAGTTGAATATGACAGTGATCATGCCAGTAAATATGTCAAAACTTATCTTTGGATTTTTCACAACTAATATAATTGTATGGCCAATAAGCAGTTAATGTAGAAAGATGGAACACTGTAAATGGATTCTGGCTCTTTTAGCCCTTAACTGATTATCACAGAAATTCAGTCAAATATTGGACTTTACAAATACAATGGTCAATTGTAGCTCCCAAAGAATAAGATGACAAAAACCAATACAGCTCTGTTCTCCTTTTACCAGGAGTATCAACATATTACAGGAGCATGTGCGTGCCGTCCACTCTCTGAAGTGGCAACAGAATGTATTTTGCACACATTTAAAATAAGCATACAGCCTGTAGTCTAATCATGCAGTTGATAAAGCATGGTTTTCCAGTCTAAAGCCTTCAATCAGAAGCATGTCTCACCTGAATCCTGATGCACTATGGGTAAAGACTGTCACCAGGGCTAATAATTGCATTCATTTTACTACATGTCCTCTAGACGAGGTCCTTGATCAAAGGATATGGTGTACATCTCAGGTCAGTCGGTGATATCAGCTTTCCATTGCCTGTAACATGCTCACTCGTTTGGCACTCTTGGGTCCTCAAGGGTCCAAAATTCTATTCCCTAATTTCAGTCTTTGGTGAACTCTGCATACATCTTCATTGGCTTTCAAAGCTTTCAAAGATAATCCCCAACTCTCAGAGATACAATTCTACTCCTCTTTTCCTGAAGACTTAACTTCCCTTTCAGAGGCTGTGTTAGAACTGAGTGTGCCTGCTAGATACCACTGTGGAGGATGCTGGTGACTCTGGAGGATGCTGGTGACTGTAGAGGATGCTGGTGACTGTCCTTATGAAAAACAGTATAGGGCTACAACAAGAAGACTGACAGGCATAAGACACAGTGGCAGATTTTGTTTTTGTTTTGTTTTGTATTGTTTTGGTATATATGTCTCTGTTTCTATATGTATGTCATGGATTCAAAGTGTTTGCTCTCATGGTCTCTAGGTAACTATTCACTTTACAGTACTATCTTATTATTAGCTTTATAGGGTTCAGCTTGATCGCTCTTGCATGAAATTTGTGAAGTGATCTTTGTATGCTATTTGTAAGTGACTGATCCTTTATCCAGGTTGTTTCTAGAAGATTTTTATCATTATAGATTAGATGGATATCAATCTGTGATCATCCTGCTGTGACTGAGAATGTGGCTGTGGCTGTGGCTGTGCTAATGGGTGGCAGCAATGCAAATGCATTTTGATGACCATGGATAACATAAACTTTAATACATTTTCAAGCAATCAGATTTCTTCTTGCAAATGTGTGGTTAAGAAACTGTAAATATCTGCAGGACGTGGTAACACTTTTGGAAAGTGTTTCTTATGATTTACAGGTTGTATAAATTATTTCTCTAGTTATCAACTTTGTGTAAACAAATCTAAGAATTCCTTGTTAAAGCTATGCAAGATACATCCCATGTTAATGCTGTTTATTCTGAATTATGTTAGCTGTGTCTTTAGATGCATATCTAAACTGAGTAGCAAATAATTCTCATTATGTTACTACAATATCATATTATTTCTTAAATATTTATGTAACTGTAGTATTAAGTCTTAATTATCACATGTATTCAGACATCCTCAAACTTTTCTTAAACTATTTTTCCCAAAGATTTGGAAGCAAGCACTGTTCAATTTGAAGCTTATAATGGTCCACCAACAGATTATTTAGTTCACTGAAAAATGACAACTGCTTTTCACTACAGACACAATCTAGCCTTGGCCGGTTTGCTGATTTATTCAATTCTTGGTAATCTTTCCATCAGAAGGCATAGTTGATTTACAGGGAGCTATATTCAGGTTATTGGGCCATAATAAGTGAGGAGAAAAAGAAGACTGTTATTTCAGAATAATATAGACAAAAGGCATTACATGGTATTCATAAGCCAGCCATATACTTATCATGATGTTAACTATGTAGAGGCACAGGAGGAGCAAGAGAAACTCTTTTTTATTATTATTATTATTATTATTATTATTATTATTATTATTAATCATTTTATTCAGTAATGTTTCAAATGATATCCCCTTCCATGGATTCCCATCTACAAATTACACATCCCATTCCCTCTCCCCTCTCTTCCCTTTGCCTCTATAAGGGTGCTCCCCCCCCCACTCACCTATTCCCACCTCACCCCTCTAGCATACCCCTATGCTGGGGCATCAAACCTCCTTCCCCTCTCATTGATGTCAGATAAAGCCATCTTCTGCCATATGTGTATCTGGAGTCATGAACCCATCCATGTATACTCTTTGATTGGTGGTTTAGTCCCTGGGAACTCTGGGTAGTCCAGTTAGCTGATATTGTTCTTCATATGAGGTTGCAAATCTTCTTCATCTCCTTCAGCCCTTCTCCTAGCTCTTCCATTAGGGTCCCTGGACTCAGTCCAATGGTTGGCTGTGGGTAACTGCATCTGTATTGGTCAGGTGCTGGAAGAAATACTCAGGGAATAGCCATAGTAGGGTCCTGTCAACAAGCACTTCTAGGCATCAGCAATAGCATTTACACAATGGGGTACTACTCAGCTATTCAAGGACATCATGAAAGTTGCAGGCAAATGGATGGAACTAGAAAGTATCATCCTGAGTGAAGTAACCCAGACACAAAAGAATACAAATGGTATGTACTCACTGATAAGTGGATATTAGCCCAAAAGCTCAGAATATCCAATGATATAAACCACAAACCATATGGGAAACAAAATAATCACAGGAGGTAGAGGGAGGGAGGAACCTGGGAGGGAGATAGGAGGGGAGGGAAAAGGGGGTGCAGGATCAGGTATTGGAAGGAACAGAAAAGAAGTACAGAGGGTCAGAAAATTGAATAGAAACGTGTAGCAGTGGGGGATGGGGAACTGGGAGATAGCCACTGGAAAGTCCCAGCGTCCAGGAAGTGAGAGGTCCCCAGGACCAATGACAATGACTTTAGCTGGAATACCCAACAAAGGGGAGAGAAAATCTGTAGAGACCACCTCCAGTAGATAGATACAGCCCCCAATTGAGGGATGGCGCCACCCACCAATCTCAAAATTTTTATCCCAGAAATATTCCTCTCCAAAGGAAAGGTAAAGACAACAACTGGAACAGGGACTGAATGAAAGGTTATCTAGAGACCGCCCCTCCTAGGGATCCCTCCTGAATACAATCACCAGACCCCCCACACTATTGCTGATGCCACGAAGCAAGAGAAATTCTTAACTCATTATCATACTTTTTATTACTTTTTTCCTATGAAAATTAAGCAATTTAAACTTAGGTTATGAACAGAAATTTTCATTGTAAAGAGCTTTGGGGTTTTTGTAAAGATCTTAGAGACTTTCCTTGTCACCATGATGAAATATCTGACTAGAAGCATCTTAGGAGGAGAGATTGATTTCTGACTCACAGCTTGAGGTTATCAGTCTGTCCTGCTGGGGTGACCATGGCAGTAGGTGGCCCTACCGTGGCAGGAGTGTGAAGCAATTGTTCAGTCATATCTCAGGGCTACGGGAAGGAGAGAAAGGAGAATTCGTGTGCCCCATTGTTTTTCTTCTTCTTTCTCATTCAGTCTGGGATCTCAGCTCATGAGATAGTGGCCTCTTTTCAGAAGAGGCATGTTCCTCTCTATTAATTTTTTCTGGAAATGCCCTCACAATCACATCATTTAGTCATCTTCACAAGCAAAATTAGCAATCACAGCTGTCTAACGCCGGAATTTCTCTAGGATTAGTGCTGTGTCTAAATGACTTTCACATGCTCCAGGATACCCACGCAATGCACTTATGGGCAGCACTAATGGAAATTAGTAGGCTACTAAATAAATAAAATATGAAGTTAGGAATGGGAATTGTTAGGGAGATAAGGGTAGAGCTGGGCCGGGCGTGGTAGCGCACGTCTTTAATCCCAGCACTTGGGAGGTAGGCGGCTTTCTGAGTTTGGCCTCCAGCTTGGTCTACAAAGTGAGTTCCAGGACAGCCAGGGCTATACAGAGAAATCCTGTCTTGAAAAAATCAAAAAAGCAAACAAACAAAACCAACCAAACAAACAAACAAAAGTAGAGCTGTGAGAGGGCAGTATATGATATTTCATTGTATACATGTATGAAAATTAAGAAGAATTTTGTTAAGCAGGCTGTGGCTTATATCCATTTGTAGGTTTAATCATCAAGTCCTTTACCCCTTTTTAATCATCAAGTCCACCCACTTTTCAAAATAATTCCCAGTGTAGACATTTTAGAGTAGATAATAAACGTGGCTATTTAATATCTTCTGTAATTTATAGAAATGTATGGCTTTTATTCTTTTTTCTTTTGTGTGTGTGTGTGTGTGTGTGTGTGTGTGTGTGTGTGTGTTTTCCTGTGCTTTTACTGTGTGAGACATTTGAACACAATCATATAGGAAACAAGTTTGTATTTTTCCTATCAGCTTCTTATAGTTAGCTGAAACAATCTAACAGGAAAGCATGTAGCCATTTCTGATAGGACTTGGTGGATTTCCTCTGAGGAAAAGGATTTTATAGTAAAGCACATGGATTCAATGACTATAATAAAATATGCATTCAATTAAATAGGGTACTTCTACATAATAGGAAAACTGGAATTTTTCAAAAATTGTGAATGCACAAGGCTCCAGTCCCCACAACATCATGACAAAAGAACCTCTTTTTGATATTTAACTTATTGACAGAGTGATAGTGTCCAAGCATGATTGGAAACATGAAAAAAAAGTCTACACATTTATATAAGATTATAAATACCCCAAATTTGAAGACAGTGTCATAATTAAACCAACAAAAATCATGTGGAATTTATGTGAAACAATAAATAAGTCATAAATAAGATATAAAAATATTAGTATTAAGGAAATACAAACAGCACTTGTGTTAGAAAAGAATGGAAGTAAAGTTGTTGGAAGAAGGCAGAGTTCATGTGAGCTTTAGTTTCTTGGGTTGAAAAGTTGATTTGTTAACTGAATTATCTTCATAGCATGCATGTGAGTCTTGACTTTCTTATAGTAAGAACATAGAAGAAAGACAGCATATATAAGATTATATATTAAAAACCTTTAAATTTAACCATGGGGTTTTCATTTTAAATCTATCAAGAATTATTTGCAGAGTGTAAACAACCTCAGACCCTTCATAGTAGTAGATGTTTGAAAATGTAAGTTTGTCTACTTTACTAGCTATGAAAAAATACTATAATTGTTTTTCATACATCCTTTCACAAGTTAATATGCTTAATGCAACATGTATGAGCCATAGTTGATTTCAAACCAGAGAAGCTGTAACAGTGATTTCACCTAACGTGTTTTATTAACTGTAAGAAACCAATTAAGAAGACCATCCATAGGCTGTACATCATCCGAATGGCCATTATGAAAGACATTTTTCATGGCTATTAACACCAGTGTGTGAGGCAGTTTACAATGGTCTCTGAGATAGTGTTGGTGTGATTTACCAAAGCCCAGCAAAAACATTATCTGCAATTTCCAGTAAAACCTACTCACAGGAGACACAGTGATTGTTCTCTCTCTCTCTCTCTCTCTCTCTCTCTATATATATATATATATATACACACACACACACACACACACACACACACACACACACACACACTCAGAGTTTCCAGAACAGCTAGCAGTATCTGTGCATTCTCTCCTTACCTGTATGTAGGCTAGACTGTTTTTAAGTTTCCCTAATTAACTACCTACTATTCTGCTTCCCTATGGAGAATGAGAAGCACCGCAGGTCAGGAAGATAAAAGTTCATCTCTGGCACAGTGCAGTTCATTTTAGTGGGGAAATAAAGGTGAGAAAAACATCTGGATAGACCTCAAGCATTGTTTCAGTTCAGACAAGTAAACATGCCTTTGTTAGGGTTACAGTGCTATAATGAAACATCATGTCCAAAAAACAGTTTGGGAGGAGAGGAAAGTTTAGTTGGCTTATACTTCTACCTCTATCACTGTTCATCATCTAAGAAGTCAGGACAGGAACTCAATCAGTGTAGGAACTTGGAGGCAGGGGCTGATGTAGGGGCCATGGAGCAGCGCTGCCTATGGCTTGTCCTTTTCTCAGCCTGGCTTGCTCAGCCTGCTTTTCTGTAGAACCCCGGACGACCAGTCCAGGAGTGGTGGCTCCATATACAATGGCTTGAATATTTCCACACTGATCACTAATAAAGAAAATGCCCTACAGGCTTGCCTGCAGCCCAGTCTTATGGAAGAATTTTCTCTACTGAGGTTCCAATCTCTTAAATGATTCTAGCATGTGACAAGTTGGCATAAAACTGTCCAGCAGAAAACTCATTGTAGCATTTATTTTGTGAGTGAAATCAGCACTCAATCCCAACAATCCAGATATTCTGTGACATATTAATACAGGCATATTTCAGATTTCTTCAATGGGCCTGATGAATTATCTCTATAATTGTGGATTTTTATATATCAAAAGTTTATATATATATATATATATATATATATATATATATATATATGATGTATATGTTATATCTTATAATATCAGTGTTTCTGCATTTGTCTTAATTTCCCCTAAGTGTATGATGACTCATGACAGATTTGCCCCTCTTTCCTGGGAACTGGTGGATGCTCATTATCCTGAGCAAAGATAATCTAAGCCTTGGTAACGAGGTCCTGATACCATTTCAAAATGAGATTTGACTCACAGTATTTAGTTGAATGTTCCTTTTGTCTCACCTTTTGGAAGCTATTGTTTTTTTAACAGGGTGAGCCCCCTCAGTGACTAGTTTGAACCACTTCCAACTTTCCTCCTGCCACAGGAGAGCTGAGTGGCACTTGTGGCCACTGGCAAATGGGAAATGCAGACGCTATAATAGCTCAGCTCTGATCCTCATTGTGTTGAATGCCATTGCTCCTGGGAGTGCAGCCATGAGCTCAAATGGCAAGCAACAATTTGATTTTGATTACCGATTGGCTCAGTGGGTAGTGATTTTGATGCTTGCTACATTAAAATTAATTGAATAACATAGGTAACGTACATCCATTTGTGGAAGTAACAGCAAGAGATAATATTCGTGTGTTCTTTCAGTTCTTGTCCTGTACAGATGTTAAATAATTTGTCAAGGTTGAAACAGTGCCTTGTTATACACAGATACTTCATTATCTTTGACATATTTGCTTCAGATACCAGCAGTTCCAGCATCATATTGAGAGTTACATTCCTGGCTGTGGTGGCTAAATGATCATTAACTTCCCTTGGGTAATTCTCAGATTCCTAATTTCTCATGAACTTCCTAAATTGCAGTTCTCCCCCTTTTTTTCCTGGCTTCTTTTACCAATTAACTCATGTAGAACTGACTGTGTCTGGAAGTGCCATTTAATGGAAATGGAATTCTCGTATGAAAAAGAAATCACAAATGATAATTAAAGCAGTGAGTATCGGTAGTAGAGGATTCGAGAATAGACCTCATGAAATAAGCACAATGATTTTTATCATTTAAAAGAGAGGTAGGCAATTACCAATTATTCAAATTTTATTTGGAAAGTATGCTTCTTAATTTTTTTTAATCAATCGAGTTTGTGTTTTAGTCTTTTTTCCTTTTTCTTTTTTAAAAATTGGCTACTCCATTTTATTTTATTTTTCTTAATTAGATATTTTCTTTATTTACATTTCAAATGCTATCCAGAAAGTTCCCTATACCCTCCCCCTGCCCTGCTCCCCTACCCACCCACTCCCACTTCTTGGCCCTGGAGTTCCCCTATACTGGGGGATATAAAGTTTGCAAGACCAAGGGGCCTCTCTTCCCAATGATGGCCGAATAGGCCATCTTCTGCTACATATGCATCTAGAGACACAAGTTCTGGGGGTACTGGTTAGTTTATATTGTTGTTCCATCTATAATGTTGCAGACCCCTTCAGCACCATGGGTACTTTCTCTAGCTCCTCCATTGGGGGCCCTGTGTTCTATCCTATAGATGACCATGAGCATCCACTTCTGTGTTTGCCAGGCATTGGCATAGCCTCATACAAGACAGGTATAGCAGGGTCCCTTCAGCAAAATCTTGCTGGCATATGCGATAGTGTCTGGGTTTGTTGGCTGTTGATGGGATGGATATATGGCACATTTACACAATGAAGTACTACTTAGTCATTAAAAACAATGAATTTATGAAATTCTTGGGCAAATGGAT
>NC_034593.1:123787441-123788558 GCF_900095145.1 Mus pahari | reverse complement strand
GAATACCCAAGATACAATTTGCAAAACACAAGAAAACCAAGAAGAAGGAAGACCAACATGTGGATACTTCATTCCTCCTTAGAATAGGGAACAAAATACCAATGAAAGGAGTTGCAGAGACAAACTTTGGAGTTTTAGTCTTTTTTCATGTGTGAAGACAGAGTTTTTATTTACTATAATCTACTGTAGACTGAATATGTACTTTTCTATCAATACTAAAACATGATTACTGCTTTGAATTCATTTAAAAGCATAGACCTTAATATTAAAATGAAAGGAATATTATCAAATAGCAAAGCCCAGACCCTGCACTATATGATTTTTTTTTGCAGCAACACGTTTATTGTGGTGCATTTGGATGTGAGATAGTTAATATTATGATTGACTTACTGTGTCCCTAAAAATGTTGTATAAATGGAAAAATAGATGGTTCCAATAAAGGTTAAAATTTCGGATTCTTTTACATAAATTAGCTCTTACTTTAGCTCCAAACCAAGAGCATTCATAATTTTCATCACAGGTCAATTTTACTTATTGACTGATTCAAGCAATATCATTGAGTAAATATAAGGTACCAAACATACTTGAAATTCAAACGAGACCACACCTTCAGCCTAATGGACCAGTGTCTCGGGGTTTTTATTTCTGTGATGAAACAATATGACCAAAATTTGTCAGGGAGAAAAGAGTTCATTTCACTTGTAGTTCCATATATCAGTTTATCATCAAAGGCTGTGAAGGCAGGGCCTCACTCAGGACAGGAACCTGAAAGCAGGAGCTCATCCAGAGGCCATGGAGTGGTGCTGTTTACTGGCTTGCTCACCATGGCTTGCTCAGCCTGGTTTCATACAGAACTCAGGTTTTCCAGCCCATGGGCTGTACCATCAACCATGTCTGGAATTGCCTACATCAATAACAAATTAAGAAAAGGTTCTACAGACCTCCCTACAAGCTAATCTCACAGAGGCATTTTCTTAATTGAGGTTTTCTCCTGTCAGATGACTTTAGTTTGTGTCGTCGGAAAAAAAAAAAAAAAAAAAAACTATCCAGCACAGAATGAAAAAACAAAAACAAGGACATTGGGCTGGTGAGATGGCTCAGTAGGTAAGAGCACCCG
>NC_034593.1:123748774-123786671 GCF_900095145.1 Mus pahari | reverse complement strand
TGTGTGTGTGTGTGTGTGTGTGTGTGTGTGTGAGAGAGAGAGAGAGAGAGAGAGAGAAAGCATTTTTATCATTCTCTCTCTCTCTCTCTCTCTCTCTCTCTCTCTCTCTCTCTCTCTCTCTCTCTCTCCCCCGTGTGTGTGTGTGTGTGTGAGAGAGAGAGCAAGAGAGAGAGAGCAGCATTTTTATCAGTCTCTCTCTCATTCTCTCCCCCCCCCGTGTGTGTGTGTGAGAGAGAGAGAGAGAGGGAGAGAGAGAGAGAAAGAGAGAGAGAGAACAGCATCCTTATCAGTTAGACATAAACTCTTACCCTCACTGACAAGCGGCAAGCTGAGAGTCTTACCTTGAGCCTCGGCTGAGATTTCAGCATAAGCACGCACATTTCTCTCATTATTAGTGTTTAATTTTCTTTTCTCCGTTCTGCCGAGTCCACTTATTCAAATCTGGCTCTCAGTAAAACATCAGTAAGCCAATTAATCCATTTCCTTAATGAGAACTCTCTATTACAAGAACGGGTAACTGCACAGACTTATATTGAACCCATCAATCTTGCATTTGGAGGAGAGAATGCCAATTATCTAAGCAATCTGGTTCATTACTGCCATATTGGCCACATTGCTAAACAAGCCTGCAGCACAATTCAATTGCTCTGGAAGAATTAAGCACTTGGGGGTTGAAGTTTCTTGAGAGCCTATTATGTGCTGGCCTAGGTTAGAAGTTTACGCATCCTCCCTCCTTCCGTGTCTTCATTGGCCTCTAAGGAATTTGTATTTCATTTACATTGTAAGGGGAAAAAATGGCATGTTAGTGAACAATGGAACGACAAGTCCTCCAAAGATAGCTACCCCCTATAGGAAGGACCTACTTACATATGATGTTGTATCATGAGCTTGTTAGTGGTTAGGGTTCTTTCCAATGTCAGAATAGTTTCAAAGCAAGAGAAAGGGGGATTTTGAATTAGGATAAATAAGACAGTATGATCAAAATATAGTAATAAGACCTCATTGGGAGAGCCCGTTTCAAACCTCTAACATTCTTGTATGTTTTTTCCTTCATAGTCTATGTGCAATAAAGGCCACTGAAAAATATGCCAGAATCATCAGTGTTTTTGTGATCACAATCATTTTGAAATATCCATCAAGTAGTTATACTATATTCAATGTTCATTGTGATAGCAAGTAGAAAGAGATCAATTACACACAAACACATACACACAAACACACACACACACACACACACACACACACACACACACACATTGATTTTCTTCCCATGTAAAATCTGCTTGAAGTAGTATAGGGTTGCTAAGAAAGTCAAATTTTGTATATAAAGAGTCTTTGGATTTTTATCAAGCCTTAGCATCAGAACCTTCTTGCAAAAACTTTTAATATTTTATTTGCTTTCTGAGTGAATTATACTCATAGTTAGTCTTTTCTAGTTAAAAAGTTCAACTATTTGACTTGTAAATATCCCCCATTATATATTTCCTTTCCTGTTTAGTCTAACTCCTAAAATGAAGATAGAAAATAATTGTGACCATTTTCCCTTCAATAGGTTAATCTAGAACTTCCTTTCAGACAGGGATGAGTATGTGTGCTATATTTTGTTTTAATGTATCTTTAATTTACTAAATGAATTCTTTCATTCCAAAACATTTGTCTTAAATCCCCATAATCAAGATATCATGGAATTGTAGTCGACATGTCCTTTCCTATTGGCTGTGTTCTCCTTGATTATAGGAAAATAGTTAAAAAAAATAAGTAAGGGGGCTTCAGAAATTAATAAATGCTCTTTTAAAATTTTAATTAAAGACTGCTTACGAGAAATAATGATGCATCTCTCACACCATGCTCAGTACCATGTATTGTGTCAGTAAAACCCTATTCAGTTTCCACTGCTTTCACAGCATAGCTGTAACATGTGCAGATGTAACTAATGCACTAATAAATTCAAGTCTCCAAGCTGCTTCCTTCACCAGACTATGAATTTAATGAGACTATATCAGCCTGCGGATATATATTAGTGTTTAGACATTGGTTTAATATTCCTTCTACAAAGCTGTAAATTATACAAGGATGAATATTATTATTCTGCTATGCTCCACCCTCAATGACAGTCTCAGGCAAGATATTCTCTGTCTCTCTGTCTCTGTCTCTCTCTGTGTGTCTCTGTCTCTGTCTCTGTCTCTGTCTCTCTCTCTCTCTCTCTCTCTCTCTCACACACACACACACACACACACAGAGTAGTGTCACGGTCATAGCAATGTTAAATCACTCCTCTTTTTTTATTATTTTTTAGATTCCATATTTTATTTGCCCCCCCATCCACACTCTGACTGTTCCACATCCCATACCTCCCCGCCCCAGCCTCTGTCTCCAAATGGATGTCCCCCATGCCACCCCACCTGACCTCTAAACTCCCTGGGACCTCAGTAGATAGAATGAAGAGGGTTGTCCTGCCTGACCTGGAAGAGCTTCATCCAACAGCCAGAAGCTTGAAAAGACAAAAGGGCTGCCCTTCCTTTTATTAGGAACACTGACTTCTGCCTTCCTACTTTAAGAAGCCCTGGCCTTTGTTGTACCAGTAATCTGACAGACTGTGGGCTAGTCTACCTGATCAGCAGTCCTGGTGCCAGGCCTTGGGAACAAAGAAGAACGCACAGTCCTACATTTGATTTTTACTGCTTTATGATAACCATCCTAATATTGTTAGGTAACAAATGAGGAAATTGAAGCTCTTTGAATCTCCAAATTGCTAACTAGAACCAGTTCTTAATTAATCTTGTAATTCCTTGTGGGTTTCTTTGGTTAACTCTGACCAGTTTATTAATTTGATTTAAAATGTCTTACTATCAATTTTGATCATAATTGCTCCATGGTACAAATCTACAAAGTAAGGAAACATCTGACTGTAGGTGGTGACCTTATATAGTTGCTGTTGAATCTATAATCAAGTACTGAGCCTCTCACCTGGGAAGAAAAGGAGGGCAGGCTAGGACAATGCCAATGGCATGGATTACCACAGCATCCGCATACACATATCATTCAAGTTAATTTGAAAAACATTCATGAGAAATTGCCCTAGCTAGTCTAAATGTAGAGAATAACAGGCCATAGGGTACCCAACTACAATGGAACCTCTATCGGTCAAGATCCATCATTGAAGAGGGAGTAGAAAGATTGTACGTGCCAGAGGACAAGGGTGTGTACTAAAAGATAGAATCTTGTGTATACAACAGGAAAGCTACACCCATAAAATCTCAACAGTGTGATAATATCAGTTGACAAGTTAATACAGATAGAGGAAATCTCAGAAGATCCACTCCTAGATTAAGAACTCCAAGCAATTCCTGACTGCTGAAAGAGAGAAAGTGTGTGTGTGTGTGTGTGTGTGTGTGTGTGTGTGTGTGTATGCTTATACATATATATGTATGTACCAACAATAGTGTATATGTATACATGTATTTGATTGGGTATCAATGATTTAAAAGAGGTCATGAATTTGAGAGGGTTTTGAAGGAGACATAAAAGGTGTTGCAGAATGGATTGTAGAATGAAAATTATATAAATATAGTACTCATGTGGAAAATTCTTTTTTAAAAAAATATTTTAATTAAAGAGAGAAGAATGCAAGCTCCTGTTTACCTGAATTCTGTGTGCCTGAATTAATCTTGTGTTGTAGGTTAATGAGCAGACTGAGGTAAATATAACAGAAACAAGTCTGAGGCCACTTACAATGTTGCTGAGATATACATGACCAGGTACTACAGAGCTCTCTAAGCAGGCTTTCATTATGCAGAACAAAAGAGTAGAAAAGATCAGAAGCCAGAAGCCACCAAGAGAGTTATTAAACACTAGCAAATTATTTTCCTTTGCGATCTGAGTGTAAGTCTTTTTGTGGCATGTTTATGTCCCTGCATGTATGCTGGGAACTTAATACACCCTGTGAGCATAAGGCATACCTAGGCTTTGCTGATTTCCTAAAGTGCATGGTGGAAAAAGAGCCCCAGGCACCACAGAAGAGTTGGCCAGTAAACCATCTGCATTTATAAAATGAGAGTGATATCTATTGATGATTAGCATGCATAATAATTCCTTATTGTAAGTTCAGTATTATTCTTAACACTACAATAAACACAAAAGAATACTGTTAACTGTTCTTGTGGCTGAAAAGATAAGATTTAGTCACAATGGGACAATCATCTTCACATAATTTTAAGAAACAATATGGAGATTGAGGAAGTGCTTTGTTCTTGAAACTAAGATTTTTTGCACCTACCATCCTCATCTGTGACTAGAATATACAGCTTCACAACAATGTTGGGTCATTTAAATACAATGTAAGGGTGTTCATATGCATGTTGTATGCATGTGTATTTGTGTTGGTGGTATATATATCACAAAGTGGATTTTAAGACTTGATATGAAGTGCAAAAAAGTAGTAATGACATGTAATAATGCTTTTTTAAAATTTGAAGCATAACTCATGGAGAAAATGGTAAATCTTGAGGTTTAGAAATTGGAACATATTTGCTTTTTATGGTCTCTCTCTCTGTTACAGAACCATATGCAAAACCTCTTTATAGATAAAAGATCTTAGGGTGTATTATAATTTACTACTATTTAAAAACTTTCACATTTATTTATTGGTGTGTGTGTGTGTGTGTGTGTGTGTGTGTGCGCGCGCGCGCGTGCGCATGCCCGTGCACAATAGTATGCAGTTCTCTAGCATGAATGTGCATATCAAAGGACAACTTGCTGGAGTCATGTGTCTTCTTCCATCATAATGGTTCTAGAGCTTGAGGTCAAATTGCCAGGTTTGGTGACAAATACCTTTATATGCTGAGCCATAGAATGTCATTGACCTACGTGTCTTTTAGAGTGATTGACACTTTGGAATTATTTGAAATAAAGCCAAAAACAAAATTTAAAAAACAAAACAAATGAACAAACCCACCACCACCATCACCACCACTAATAAACCTTAGAATTCTAAAACTCTAAGCCAGGAGAAAGCACTAAGGATAGAGGTCCTGGTTATAGGTATTACTGGTGTTTCTTTGTTACTCCTTGAAGTCATATGTGGGCAGGGAGTAAAGGTGTTTCTGCCACAATTGTCTACTGTAACAATTCCTAGAGATTAAATGCATAGAAGCACAGTGAGAATGTTGTTTGGATGGACTTGGATCAAGCTGAGAAGACAAGCTGGTAATAGAGGTGTTCATTACCTATGGTATAAGTGTAAGGTATTAATAGAGCTCAATAAAGTAGTTAGCCTCCCTCATATCTTTGTCATTGGCAAAGTGGTCCAAGGCAGATGGAAGAGCAAAATGATGAATTCCAGAAACCAAGTTGGCATATTGCAGTGCTGCGAATTGAACCTTGTAAGGCTAAGACAAGGTAGTCTATCACTAATCTGGGCTCCAGTTTGGAAAGTTTAAGGCATTGAGAAGTACTATGGTAGGGGATGAACCTGAAAATAAGGGTTCCTCTAGCCAGGATAGTAAGAGGTTAAGTGAAGCCTCTAGAAAATGGGAATGATGCTGGAAATCAGATAGGATTTGGGCATGAGTAACAGGAATGGGTGGAACAGCACAAAATGCTCTGAACTACAAGAGTTAGAGCTAAAAGTATGGCATATTCCATGAGCTAAGCACTAGCCCTTTTAGCAACATTGCCTCAGGAATTGCTTCTGGCTTCTACCCTTTCTTTGGGACAGCATAACTACCCACAAACAGGATGGAAGAGGGAATATTCCATGAGAATCTTGTAAGGAGCAGCAATTAGATGCACTAAATGCAGAAGCCACTATAGGTATTAAATGAAGACCTCAGAAGCTGCCCTACCCACTGATACAGGAAAGGTAGCTGCTGGTCTGAAATGCTTTGTTCAGTTTCCAGCAAATACAGTTGAGTTTGATAGAGTTCTGGCTTGTGATCTCACCCAAATCCATGCTCCTAATAGATAGATAGATAGATAGATAGATAGATAGATAGATAGATAGATAGATAGATAGATAAGAAAATTAGATGTGCTCTATGAGATGAACAGATAACTTTATATTGTGGCATGATTTGCAAAAGCAGTCCTCAAAATCCACCATATTGGTCTAATTTAAATGATCTGTTCAAGTACATGGACTAATTCCTATTGACCAGCTAGCCCAAGAGCAGGAGACCTTTGGGAATAGAGACAGCAAAATCACTCCTTTCTGGTGGCAGATGACAGTCTCTACCTGCAATTAATTGGAAGAGGCTGATGGAGCTGCCCAAAGTGCCATAATAAATAGGGACAGAGCATTTTAGCCAATCTCAGTCCAACCTCAATAAACTAGAACTCTGCTTGTTTTTCATACTAAGTCCCTTATCCTTTTGAATAGCAGGTATAGTAAGTGTTATTGAAACACATAATCTATACATGTGTGTATAGGTATATTTCTATTTATAGCTTTTCTCTATTAGCTTACAGTTTGGATTTTAGTAAAATATCTTTAAATTTTTATGTTCTTTATCCTGTTGTAATTCTATTTCTTCAAACATTTACATGTATGTGTACACTACACACAAACATACACACACACATCTGTAGCATCAGAAAATCAGTGACTACAGTTTGCCAGACACACTCTCACTGTCATTTCCAGAGCACACAGATAGATGATGCACTTCTAAAAGTAAAACTGGAGATAAAATTTCAGCTTATGTGTTTAAGTCATCAAACAAAACAAAAGTTTGTTTTTTCTCTAATATGATGTCTTACCTCCTCAATAGCACAAGATCACTATCTTTGGGGGGAAATATGCACATATACTATGGGGGCATCAGTTTATTAAAAAGCAAAACTGAAAACAGTAGATTCCGTGAATGAGTAAAACATGATAAAACTAAGAAGAGCTATCTGGTAAGACTAAAACAAATCTGGTAAACATTCTGACAAAGCTCTTTATGGGTTCACTGTTTAGTTACTGTAGATTTTTAAAGCTTTAGTTGTAAGATACTACATGGAAAATTTTCACTATTGTCTCAACTATTTATGGCCTGAACTAATTGTACTGTAAACTCTGTTCCATTTCAAATACAAATATAAAAGTTGTGGGTGAACTGATACAAAGAATAATTATTAAAGGGGTTCTATGAAAGTTTCCAAAACAACAGTCCACTGTGGGGATAGGGCTGACTACAGGAGTTATTTAGAAAAATGATGGAAATACTATTTAGAGTTTCAGCTCCGTTGAGGTAACAGGTAGCATATTTAACACCCCAAGGAAAGTCAAGAACACTGAGAACAATTTTAGAATTCGTTTGGATGTTTTGGCTTTGGCGACTTTGCTACTATTGTTGATGTTATGCACAAAAACAAATCCATTGGGGGAATCCCTAAGGAAATGAACAGTGTTGTGTCTCCACCATTGCAGCCTCATGTTCAACACAATAGCAATAGTAGGCTGCACCTGTAACCTAACAAAGGTGACTGTAGTCCTTCTGTTATGTGGCAACCTCTTCACATGCATATCATCATATATCCTAAATACAATTTAGTATATATGTGATTAGGTAATGATTATGTAAAATACATTAATGCTAACTATAATGGCAAAGAGCGTTAAACCAAATAGGAAATTAACTACCTAAAAGAGTAAATAAATAAAAACTAAAAAAGGAACATAACATGTATCAGAAGAGCAAAAATCTTGTCTCCCATTCTAGTGATAGACATTTGTACTAAGATCACATTTTTACCATATGGAGAAACAACAGACCGACAGCTAGATCCGTCCGCAGGCTCATCACAGTTCTTACACATACATGCCTTCCCCTCTTTTAGAAGTAAGATGTCCCATCTCAGGTGTCTTGACTCTACACACTGACAGTTTTGTTGGTAACATCTAGGCTCTAAGCACAGAGTACAATATTTATGGTGATTAATATGAGTCACACAGTTTAAGACACTGGGTTTTGATTTTTTTAAATATTCTATTGGTTATTTTATTTATTTACATTTCAAATGGTTGAGAAGACTCAAGCCACCCAGAACATGCCAGCAGTAATTACAAAGGAACCTGGATGGTCTATTTCTCACTGTTCAATTAATTTACCCATAGTCATATTGTTATAGACCCCAATGTAAAATAGATACATGTGAGGAGCCAAGGGGTAATGTTTATGGTAATCACTGAAAGGAAACCACATATCCCTTTGATGGGACTGAAAATCCAATTATGAGACCCAACATCACATGCGTCCCAAGTGCTTTTAGAAGCCAGGGGAAATCTTTGCTTTATTTTGTAAAGACAGTTTTGTATTTTTGGTGGTGGTTGTTGCTGTTGTTTTTGTTGTTGTTGTTGTTGGTGGTGGTGGTGGTGGTGGTGGTGGTGGTGGTGGTGGTTTAGGGTTTCTTGTTTGGTTGGTGTTTTGCAAAGCAAGCCAACAGGTCTGGGATATGGTTCACTAATGAGTAATTGCCTACCATATATAAAGTCCTAGGTTCAATCTCTAGGACTGAAGAACGAATTAAGATTGATGAGATTGGCGTAGCCAGTGGCTTTGTCACCATAACTTAAAAATCTTTCTAATTTCTACGTCATTAGACTAATTCATACACAAATCATAGATTCCCTGGATAGCCCTCTAACAAATACTGTGGCGACTATACTGACAGTCTAATGTCATTTTAAAGCCATATTGCTAGGTGGACTTCTGGGGGATTTTCACCAAAGCCAAAGTTTCACATGTATGTTCACTGCGTGGGTGGCACTCAGCTGTCTTTGTCCTAGCCGGACCAAGCTGAACTCCTTTGTGGAAGTGCCACATTCTCTATGTAGTATACTCTTAACCATTCTATTCAAATCGCTAGCCTGCATGTCACCTGTCATTTGAATTTTCCTTTATTTTGCACAGCTTTGTCTTAAGCTATTGAATTTATCCTTTTCTGGAATATTCAGGGTATGGAATATCTATGATTTTTTTTGTCCACCCCTATACTATCCACTCAAGAATCTAAGTGCATGAAACAGGGATCTTTAGTTTGCTTTTATTGTATTGAGATTCTTTCTAGGGTTGATAGGAGCAGATAATGTAAATTACCATGGTGAAACAAACACCTATGCTGCAATTCAAAGAGCAGAGCAATGGAAATCATAAGGAAAATTCTTAAGGAGTCAATCAGGAAATTATCCACACCAGCAAATTGATTTGTGAATGTAAAGAGAAATGTAAGTCTTTCTGTGCATTGTTAATTTTATGAAAAGAAAAATCCTTGGCTCATTAGTGGCCCCTAGGACTACTCATTAGCTGAGTGGAAAGAAATATACTATTAACACCTTAACCCAGGGCTCATAATCAAGTCTTTTGAGAAGCTATTTATATTAATTTTTGAAAATTCTTCATGACATTTAAAAATAGGGACAGAAACAAGAAACAGTTTTTGAATTTACCAAATTTATTATTCAATATATCACCAACTGTCACTGGAAACCTTATTTTAAGTGACATCATAATTGATAGACCCTACCATCCTATCCCCAAGTAATTAGTGTAAGGGGGTCCCTAGGGGATCTATGAATTATGGAACAAAACCCCTCACTACACCCACATTAAGTTTAATTATCAAGAACTTAAAAAAATAAAAACTTGACACCACATAGACCAGCCATTATTCTGTGACTGACAGCTCCTACAGAATCTCACTCCACACCCTGGGATGAGAGCAGCCAATGGCAATTGCACCCCTTGATAGTCTACACCACCCTGGTCTCCAGGCTGCAGATGCAATTCTCTGCATCCCTGATTTTATGGAAATTTCAATATTTTGAAATTGGTTTTTAGATCTATAAGAATAATTTTGCTTCCTAAATCTGTCTGTCTCCCACTGAAAATTGTCTACCTGCTCTGCTGTAAGTTACCTGTTTCCAGAAAAATCCCATGTTGATTAAAATTCTTGATTTAGGATCTCTTACCAGCAAACACCATCAGAATCTCAAAGGCTAATTCTAACTACCCTAAAATATTAGATATTGAACAGTCACTTTAATTTCTTAAAATGTATGCAAATGCCCTCAGTAGTTATGGCATATTTGTCAACAAAATGACACTGGTTTACCTAAAACATATTTTGTTAGAAGCAGAACAGAAATTACAGTATAACTGAATCACACCATTAATGATAGAGACAATAATACTTTGAGTCTATTCTTCCATTCTAATTTCTGTCTAAAAATATTGAAAACTGCCAGCTTAAAGTGGGACTCATTGGAACCACTATAATTATTGTAAATTGTGCTGAGAGCCTAGATATTACCAGCAAGACTGTCAGTGTGAGGAGTCAAAAGATGGGACATCTCCCTTCTACAAAGACAGAAAGGAATATATTAGTAAGAAATGTGATGGGCCTATGGACTGATCACTGGCAGCCTTCAGATGGTCAAACCTCCCTAAGCATCTTTGTATTCAGTGGTGACTGTGTTCCAACCCCTTTGTTTTAAAACAACTCTTCCAGTATCTTCTGACCTCAAATTATCTAGATGAATGGGTCTTTGTCTGCACGTGAGATGTTAAGAGATTCCAATGGAGAATAGATGCATGTGAGGAGCCAAGGGGAAACGGTTGTGGTGACCACTGAAGGGAAAACATGCATCCCTTTGATGGAATTCAAAAGCTAATTATGAGACCCAACATCATATGCATCCCAAGTGTTTTTAGAAGCCTGGGGCAACCTTTGCTTTATGTTAGTGAAGAGAGTTTTTTGTTTGCTGTTTGTTTGTTTGTTTGTTTGTTTTGATTCTTAATGTCAAAGCAAGCCAATGAGGCCAGGTCTGGGGTGTGGTTTACTGATAAGTAATTACCTACTACATATAAGGTCCTAGATTCAGACTCTGCAATATTTGACCTAGAATATCCATGATCATTTATCATCTACCCCTACCCCGTCAACCCAACAACATTAAGGGCATGCAGACAGTGGCCTATGTTTTGCTTTAATCATGTTTTAATTCTTTTTTTTTTTTTTTAAAGGTTTAAGACATAGCTTTACAGGCAGTCCTGAGGGAATTTTCAGGGGCATTAACTGAGAAGGGACAGCTACCTGGAATTTCAGGTTATCATTTTATACATATTCTTTTATTTTTGTTCTCTTGTGCTTTTTAAGATAGGGTCTCACCATGTAATCCATGCTGGCCTCAAACTCAAAATTCCATGCCAGCTTTCCCAGTGTGGCATGCCAAGCACAATGCCATACTCTTTGTATATGCCCACTTTCTAATAAAAGTTGGAAAGCTTGAATTTATCAAGCATCATTTTTCATCTTGACAATTAAATTAGTAAAGCTATTATTTCTCCAGAGCTTCTTTTGAGCTGCGTTTCTTCTTTGTTATTGATTTGAGTTTTGTGACTGACTGATAAACAGTCGCCTGTAATGGGGGGGGCAGTTCAAGACAGGGTTTCTCTGTATAGCCCTGGCTGTCCTGGAACTCATTCAGTAGACCAGGATGGCCTTGAACTCAGAAATCCACCTGCCTCTGCCTCCCTAGTGCTGGAATTAAATGTGTGCACCACCACTGCCCGGCAGCTTCTCAACTCTTTTTTCTTTCTTTCTTTTTCTTTTCCGCTTTTTTTTATTAGATATTTTCTTTATTTACATTTCAAATGTTATCCCCTTTCCTAGTTTCTCCTCCCCAAACCCCCTATCCCCTTTCCTCCTCCCCCTCCTCACCAACCCACCCACTCCTGCTTCCTGGCCCTGGCATTACTAAAACAGAGCAGTGCTGTACAATTTCTACGTCACTATTTTGAACTTCCCCAGGAGTTAGAATTTACTGGTGAGAAGAAGAGCAATTTTTCTATCAGAAGGTAAGCCCAAGAACCAAAATGGAGAGCAAGAGTCAGCAGGAATGTGTCAGTCAGCAGTGCTAACATCTGGGAAGCCACCAGACTCAGCATCTTTATTTTTCTGCTATTTCTAAACTTGGCAACTGGGGACTCTATTCATCCTTAATTGATTCTGCAGCTGCATCATCCACTCATTCTGTAAAAATTTTCTCACCCCACAGCCTCAGAGCATGTTTTAATGCATGCTGAAAGTCCTGGGCCACCAGGCAGACTTTTTCATTACCAAAGTAGAAAGCGCCCCTAATAAACCACATAAGAGCGTGGAGCCTCAGGCTGGCATCGTGAGCCTGCTCTTTCTCTGAGAACTCTCTACAGGCTGAAATTTCTCTGTAGGCTGTTATATGCTAAGAGCTGAACCAGAGAGATAGAATTTAGAAAATAATATGAATAAATGGAAGAGCTGTACTCAGGGCTTGACATTGTTCTCTTACGAAAACTAAATAGGCACGCAAGCCAAAAGGCAATCTGAAATCATGAAATATTTCCAAGTTCAGTCATTACATGGAGAAAATGGTGTCATTTCTCTTTAAAAGGTGTCCTGAAGAACTTATTATTTTCAGGCTTATAATGTCATACTGTGATGTTCATCTAAAATCAGATACAGAACACAAACCAGAGAGCTAAAGGAGAGAAAGTTAGAAACAGAAAAGAAACTAGTTTAAGCATTTAAAGATGTGTCCATGAAAAATAAAACACATCCACTTGATGCATATATAATAAGGATCTGTTGGCTGCTGGGCACTGTTATGGCAGTGAACTAGACTCTATCTTAAATGATAAACGCATAAAGTGTGATTACGGGACTTGCTTGTGACTATTAGCAAGATTATCACTAATACACCACACCTATGGTGAATTTCTGAGTCGGTGGGAACAGGAAAAGGAGCAGACCGACCTGACAGGTTTAGGCACTCAGTGCACAGAAGCCACTGGAGAAACTCAATGGCTGGAATAGCATAAAGGTAAATGTGTGCCATGTGACAGGAGAATTTGTACAAAATAAGGCCAAGAGAGAAAGCTTGAAGATATATTACCAAGCTAATGCTTCCCTTCTAAGGGAAACGAGACTACTGTACCAGGGTTTGTGCTGTGGAACGACACAATACTCAAGACTTAGCTGTAGTCACAGAACACAGAGACCCATCAGAGGCAAAATGACCAATTGTGGGGCTAATGATGGACAGCTGAACTAAGATAGTGCCCATGTAGAAGGCACGCTACATAGTTTGGGAGGTGCCCTGGGTGACTGAACACAGGTTATGATAGATAAACTGAAACTGGGATTATAGAGGCAGACAGGGTCCAGCTTGAGTGATGGGTAAAGAGATGCAGAGCTCTTGCTACAGCAAATGAAGATGAGAAAAGAGCTCTGAGGGAGCATGGTGTGCTTAATTTAGGGGGGAGAGTCTGAGTTGAAATGATTACAGTATATATAACATAGATGCTAATAAGTGGTTTTATGCTTAAATCTAGCACTGGGACAAAGGATGTAGCCTGGACAGCAGATGGTGGAACTTTCAGTGGGAGGATGACCTTTATAGAGTTCAGCTTAAAATTACCAGAAGAAAAAAATTTTCATGGAATTTTATATCCACAGTGTCCATGTCCTCAAGCTCTATGTCTGTACTATTCTTTTCTGCATTTGATTATATATTAATTTTTATTTTACAGAAAGTTATTTCTGTAAAATAAGAGGATGTAAAGACTTTATCATCCTTATTGAAATAATAATAGTTAAAAGAGTTAAATAAGTTAAGTACACAGAATTTGTAGTATTTATAGATAACTAGTGGGGGGGGGAGGGGCATATGAGTGAGTGTATGTTGGACCTAACTAATTTAATGTGACTTAATATACTCGTTTTCCTTTAAATCAATGTGTCAAGCAAATTTCAGTTATGAAATGCTGGAAAAGCCATGAGATGAACAGAAGATGGAAGCATTTGAGACCCAGTCCCATTGTTATAAAAGGACAGTATCCTCCTTCCACAGCTCCTTCCACACCCTCCGTCATGCAGACCTCATTAAACCTTGCAATGCCATCGCTATTGGTTTCTTTCCTTGAGTAAGGGCTTTAGAATTTTTGTACCCATTTCCTAAAACTTCACCAACTCTGAACTTGTCTGGCATACAGTATTCACATCTCAACTTAGGCACTGTGAGCCCTGATTCCCGACTAAATTAGATCTCCTATAATAATTTTCATATACCTTGACACCTTCAATGTACTTCAGGATTCCATAGTTGTATAGAACTCTAGAAGCCTGTATGGTGCTGTATCCCCTGGAAGTTTCAAACACTTGTCAGTGAGTCTATCAACTCAAGAACAGAATAATCAGTCTATTAAGAACTTATCTCAAGGAAAGAAATGGGAAGTGGAGAAGTAGGAGAAGGAGGAGGAGGAGAAGGAAGAAAAGGAAAAGGAGGAAGAAGGAGGAGGAGAAGGAGCAGGAGATAAGCAAGGAAAGGTAAATGTAGAGAAGGAATGGAGAACCCTGGGAACAGGAAGAAAGATGGAAGACAGAGGCACAGGAAATAATATGTACTTCCTGTGCATGCTTGTACACATATGCATAAACACACACAAATACATGCATACACACAGAGACACAGACAGATACACACACATGCATACATAGACACATGCACACACACATGCACACACACACACACACATTTACACACATGCACACATGCACACACATACACAATGAGGAGCCAGTTAAGGCAGTTTTTCGAGATTAGAGAAATGGTTAATTAATGCAAATAGATGTGAAAAGGCAGGATTCCAATGGATAGCATTGGTTTTCATTGTAAAAAATGTACTGAAAACTAAGTACTCTTTCTGACCCTGTGGTAAAGTGAGGCCACGTGTCCCATGTAGTAATTTCTACCTCACAAACTAAGCATTTGAAATCCAGACACTAGGATTGTTACCTGTATTACCCAACAGTAGCAACTGTGAGGCAGAAATAAAGCACAGGCATAAATAGTAGTGCCCAGGATTCAAACATCATCACAAAGGATGCTCTGTTCTCTAAAGAACGTATCAAATGTATAGATGGAATGATGCTATTGAGCACTCAGAAAGGTACTTTATTTTGTGGTTGTGTTTTTGTGCTCTTAACCTTTCTCAAATCAATTAGCCCTAAAAATGTTCCTTTTGCAAAATGTGTAATAATATAGTGGGTGATGACTCAATTTGCCTAGTTCACTCATGGTTAAAATTGGTCTTTATTGTGACCTAATGGGACTACACTTAAATTGGTACTGGGAAAACAATATCTGTCATTGATCGCCGTTATCTTATTGTCTCTATCATTGTTCAGCTTATGGCTGCAAACTCCAAGTTACTGGGGACAAGAGGGGCAAATATTTATAATCCTGCTCCATCTAGGTGTTGTTCCACGCACTGAGCACACAGCACTCATCTAGGTGTTGTTCCACGCACTGAGCACACAGCACTCATCTCCATTCCACAGCAGGCTGATAAGGTAGGACAGTCTTCATTTGAGAAAGACAAAATGTGATTCTTTACTTAAATGATGGAGCATAAACACTAGAAAGATTATTTCTTCCGTGTAACAAATGATTTGATAAGCTGCAAGTCCTCCAAAATCTATAAATCTACAGGAGAAAGAAAAACGTAATAGCAAACTAAGCAGTGTGCACTTCATGTTCATGTGTCTCTCAAAGGATTGCATTGATATGATGTAGTGCATACCGTCCACCTGTGTCTCCTCTAGAAGTGTTTGTCACTGTGCAAACCAAGTAAGGCTTGTTTGGCGAAGAACATTGGATTCTCTGTATCCTCAAAGAGCAGATTCACTTTCTTAGTACACGATATAGCACATTTCTCAGCCAATACAGAGAAGTGAGGTGCTTAGGACTGAGGGTAAAGTATTTAGAGCAGGCTACCAGTGACAACACGGAGTACTTCATTTCCCCATTTGTAAGAAAAGACGAAGTGGAAACATCAAGAGCAAACACTTAGGGAGAAGACTGGGACAGGCTGTGAATGAATGGATCTGGGCAGGATCGTGAGGAGCTGACAACCTCGCCTTTCTTTCTTCCACTTCTCTTTCCTTTCCTCCTCTCTCAGCTCCACCTCCCTGGCTAATTCCCTTGTCTTTAGTGACACTTCCTTCCTATTGTGACCTGGCAAACAGTTGTCTAGATGTGGTAATAACTTCTCATAAAGTATGCCAGCTAGGAGAGCCCCCAGTAGCCTTGGGAACAGCAGTTACATGGTCACAGGTTTGAGTGGATGGTTCAAACAGTTTTGACCCTAAATATAGGGTTATGACTCGGGCAGTATACACAAAGCAAACATCTCTATCTGCCAAAACTGAGAATCAAGTTTGTACACCACTGCTTACAAGGAAAGCCTAAGTGTTCAGTAATTATAAAAACAAGTCATTAAATAGATAATTATCTTTCAGTTTGCTAATTTCCCTTAAAACTTCAAATATTCAACCTATGTCATACAGGAACAGGCAATAATACACACAAACACACATATACATACTTGCACACAAAGAGAGCTGTAATGCAAATGGTCTCTGTAATAAAATTTAACTTAAGTTAAAGTTATATATGGCTTTTTGGCTTTGGGATGGAAATTTCCAACCTCTTTTCCATAGTGCTTTTTTCTTTCAGTGAAATAAAGGAAAAACTGGACCCACCCTGCATAGAACAGATTTGTAATTCCTCCCCACCTGGGTACTAAGCAGTATTCCAATCTGCTCTTAATTTGGTGAATAATTTTGGTTAGTGAAATCTGCCCCAAATTCAAGATCTCAGTAACTATTGAATATTCATTAGTGTTTCATCATTCTTTTACATGTAGATGTTTTTGAATGACAAAACTTCACACACATACACACAAAAATAAGAACGTGATCCAAGGACAATGAGAGGAGTGCGAGGTTCAAAAACATGTAGTGTGCATGTGTATATATGTGTATGACATGTATACACACACACACATATACTCATATTTGATCAGATCCGGGAGTAATACCTTCCATTTATGTATGATATATGTGTGGACTCCATGTACTCATGGAAACCTAACAGAAGTATATACAACTGAACTAAATGTATAAAGGATGGTTGGTTGTTCAAGGAAGAAGTATAGGTGCTTCAAGTCTGGGTGACTAAAAGTGGTATGGGGCATAATTTTACATGTACTTTTTAGACTCAGTGTTTGTAATTCATTCCCAAAGATTCATTAATTCAAACCATGAACCAAGAAAAAGTAAGTTACAAAGTTCAATCTACGAATACCTGAATACTTATAATAGCTTACTAGATAGTAGATCCTGTTCTGAATGACTGCATGTGTGTGTTTGAATCATATCAGTTTTCATTACCACCTAAAGAGAATCAGACAAGAATTCCAGATGTGCTATATTTGGTTGCTATTTTCTTTCCCTAAATCAAAAGGTTCAGGGATATGAAATAAAAAAGTAGGACACATTTTAAGGCCTTAATTTTTATTTTTCTCTAAGATTTTGGAAATCACGTGAATTGCATATTAAATCAATAGCCAGTATTTTTCTTTCCAGTTATATAGTTCCTTCCTTCGTGGAATTAGCCTCTTATTTCAAATGCTAACCTATGCTTAACATATGCTACATACGATAAATATCTTGCTGTACTTCTCTCTGATTTGAACACAGGAATATGGTGCATTGAATAATGAAATGGGCACTTATTATTTCTTACTTTGATAAGTATACTTCGTTCTTAAATGTTCCCGATACCTGTATTTCACAAAGAAAAGAGCTATAGTCGAGTAGCCTAAAGTGAGGGATAACAAAGCATTGTAAAACCATTGCAACATGAGCGTCTCCCACCAAACCACTAGGCAAACCTTTTAGAACCTATACAGTGAGGCTACCAGGTGGCCCAGATACTGATTTCTCGGCTCAGGTACCTCCTCCTCAGAACTGCCCTCGGAACAGAGACTTCGTTTCTCGAGAATCTATGTTAGCATGAAACAAGTTGAAAAGTTTCATAACTCACTCACAGATGTGAAAATAAAGTATTTGGTTCCAGGTTTTATTTTCATTATGACCTCTATTCATAATGAATAAGACAGTGATTTGCCATAATCTAATAAATTCAGTGAATGATCCAAAATTCTAAAGAATCATGCTAAATATTATTTATACTGGATTCTGTTTCTCATATATATATTTACTAGCCCTTTCTTTCCATCTAAACTGGCATGCGAGTATAGTGTGGATGTTATTTCCTGACAGTATTGTGGTAGCAACCACAGGGGTGTTGCCTTGTCACAGTAGAGACAACCCATAGCTTTGGATCAAAATTTTCTCTATAAGAAGAATAATTTGTAACCTCTTGAGATTAATCTCTCTTGATCAGTGCACTGTTGATTAGTTGTACAAGAAACATTCCCAAATGTTGAAAGTAAACATACTAGTTAATTTTCATAAGCCCTCAATCTGACGGAGTTGTCTTCCTAAATTGCCCTGTGACATGCTACAATAGAAAAAAATCAGCAGTATTGGCTCTGTTATTGTATCATTTAAGTTTTGTATATTTTACTCACTGTGAATTTTTACATTAATATTTGCTTTTCAACTACTGTATGAAATAATATTTATTGATATTTGTGAGATTTTAGAACTTTCTTAAATTTTACAACCAACATAAATACCTTTCTTGTCCAACCTTAATTCTGGCTTTAGAGATGACTGTGGGCTTTGTGATCAGCTGGCAGGCCAGCTAGGAACTGGAACTGCTTTATTTTTTTGTTTGTTTGTTTTGTTTTGTTCTGAGGACAGTATTGGACAGTATGCCTTAGCTCCATTCCATGCAGCCTGTGATGTGCATGTATGTCTTACATCCACAGAAATTTATGCCAACCATATTCTTGTCCTAACTTGGGCATTTACCTTTGATGAATACAGTGAGACAAGCATGAAAGAAAAGATGCTTACATCAATTGGGTGGGTCTGACCTGATAGAATTCTCCTCCAGGATGGACTAGTTTGTGCCATTTGGACTGAAGCTATGATCTCAGCTGTTTGATAAGGAAGGGGACCATTTTTGTTTTGTGTTTATTTTAATGCAGAAACTTCTTTGTTCTTTCCTTGTCAAGCAGGTATTCCAAAGACTACTTAACACTCATATTTGAAGAAGTCATCTCAAAATCAAATATTTTTTAAAGTGTTAAATCTTTCTAAAGTTTGACTGAGAGCTTCAAAATATTTTTATTTTTATTTATCTATTTATTTATCTGTCTTAAGAGTACAGAGAAAAGAAGGAGGATGGTGAGCGGGGCACCTTTAGTATGGAAAACCTTGAACACTTTCCCTCAGGTTGGAACTTAAGGATGACAGCATTAGTAATAACTACTATTTGGTTGAATGTAACAGGAGTGGGATGGGGTGGGTGGGGTAGGAATGCTGACCCACCTCTGTTTCACTCTCCACATCATAATGCAGTTTAATCAGGTAGAAAATAACTCAGAAAACTGATTCTATTAAATGTCTAACCAACCACTGCCCTTAATGCTATCAGTCATTAAAGATAAGGAAACGCTGAGAAGCCTAAGGGTAAAAGAAACTCAGGAGGCATGATGCATGAATGCATTGTAGAATCCAGAACTTTGAAACAGAAGAAAAAGCATAGGATGTGAAAACAAAGAAAGCATCAATGGAGATCTCAGATAATCATTACCTGTGAGTTCATTTATTACGACACATGTTAGAGTAAGGTACCAGTTAATGGGCTTTTGTAGAACATTATAAAAATGAGCCAACTTTAAAATTAAATTATTATTTTGAAAAAAACTTAATTTACAATTTTGTTAAGAGTATATAGTTGTAAAATGTTTCCATACAATTATGACTTGTTAGATTTCTATTCATTAAAGGCTGTTTTCATAAACATTAGTCCAAAACTTGTTCATAAGGAAAAGTTACAGATGAGAAATATCTGCTCTCCTGGTTATAATCTTGAACTGTAATTTATTATGATTGCATAGGTTTTCTACCAAACCTTAAATGAACCTAAAACATTTCTAATTTTATCATCTCCAATTCAAATGGCATTTACTTAGAGTATCTCTTAGAAAAAAAACACAAATTCTTAGATTCACTGACCTATTAACTGTGGACATTTGGGAACTGTAGCAAGAAATCAAGCAAAGAAATCAAGCTAGTCTTGAATATTAAAGATTAGGTATATATATATATATATATATATATATATATATATATATATATATATATATATATTATACACCTTAGGTACTAAAGAGCACACAATAATTGTCACCACTCTCAGGATAGTTGGTACATTGCATGTGAATCAACATAGAGACCTGGGGGTATTTTCTTGCAAATAACTCATCAAATTATATAATTGTCAATACAAACAATTTTGTCTTTTAGTTTCTGCTTTTTATATACATGGCCCATTCATATTTATAAAACAAATATTATGGATATATATTTATAAGTACTCATAAACAAAATGATATGAAGCATCTATAGCTGTTCCCTCTGGAGCTCAGCTGTGACAATTGAATGCCACATGCTGCTACAGATGATTTTCCTGGAGAGAGGAGTTACCTGATAGGTGCTTTTAAGTGACTGTCCTGTTTCCAAGGCACCATGCTGAGCTTTCACTTCTCTCTGAAGTAAGTAAAGTGCCCCAATGTCTGGGAATACATTGTATCTAAGTATGCATACACACTATGCTTAGAAATCATTTTAAATAACTGTAACCATGTTTACCTTATAAGTAAGGTTCCTGAAGACAAAACCTAGGTCAAACATGCAACTCATTCTACGTTCTAAATAAGGAAAAACACTTGAGCAAAATCTCACTTATGTTTGGTTGTTCTATATAGCAGTTAAGATGAAAATATCAATAATAGTAAAAGTATGTATCACTGAGTGTATGATGAAGATTTGATAGTGCATCAGATTTTTTGGCTCTATGAAGACAGAACTTCAACTTTAAATCTTGTCACATTATCAGCAGTCAATAAATATTTGTCAGATAGTAAATGTTTTTACAGCTAAGCAATGGAAAAGGAGCTTTGTATTTATATCTGACTGTATTGTTTGATAATTCCAAACATGTGTGTAGCATAGCTGAGGAGCTCCTGGGAATTGGTGGCTGCTGCAGGAGGAGGCATTCTTCAAGGGTACAGCTATGGACAGGCTACCTATGCTTGATCTCGCAGCCACTCACAGGTACACGGACAGCACCAAGATGACTCAGTGTTTTGTTTTTTTTTTAAATGTGTTGTATGTAAAAATGTCTGAGGGAAGCTGGACTGAGGGAGTGGAAACTGGATTTGAGCAAAAGAGAGTTTAAATCTAATACTTGACTCATAAGGCAATGTTCTTTGTGTACACACTAGGAGATTTGTTCTTAGAGCGAAAGAATTTGATAATGTTATTCTGTTTTGAAAATAAAGGATAGGCGAAAATGAAAAGACTCCTTGCATAATGTTAGTGAAGAATAAGAAGGTAAGGTGTACTTCTCTACATCTGTAAGAAGAGACAGCACTTGCACCCACTTCCCAGGTGGGATGTAGAGGCTGGAGATGAGTCAAGGTTAATACTGCACTGGAGCTCAAATGGCTGGAGTGAAGTGAAACAAGATGTTGAATTACCTGAAGCTTTGCTATGTGCAAGAGCCCGAGGGCACCACCACAGCTCTTTCATCTATAAAGCTGATGCTATTTATCTTAGAACAAAGGTAGCATAAATAATAAGTAACTGGAGGTTGAAATGTTCCCATCTGTCCTTTTCCATCTCTTGTCATATTTATAGGCAATGCCTTGTGCAGAACACTTTATCTTGAAACAATAAACAAGGAGCTGCCTTCCCGCACCGAGGCATTTCTGTTCTTGCTCAGTAAATATCAAGATCACAATATGGCAAATGTTTATGGAGACAGTACAAAAGATTAGAAGAGATTTGTGTTAAAAATGATTATAGTGCTTAGAAATCTTGTATCAGACTTGGACATGTACATTATTCCTTGTTTTATGAATTCATTCGGCGGATATAATCAAATATTCTGAAGCAGAGGTCATAAAATGCTATTGATAACCTTGACTCTTCTATAACCATTTCATCCCTGGCTGTCAATACCAACTACTTTAACTCAAGTTTTATACTAACTTTTCAACTAAAACATATGTATGTTAATCATGTATGCATGTGTTGTATATATAGATATAGATATGGAGAGAGAGAGAGAAGAGAGAGAGAGAGAGAGAGAGAGAGAGAGAGAGAGAGAGAGAGAGAGAGAGGAGAATGAATTGCATTTCTGGAAATCATACTTCCAATAAAACCATGAGTCATGAGAGCATATCTTATTGTATATGACATGCTTTATGCATAATACAATGGTGCATACATCCTACATGTGAGAACTGTTTCTTCTATCTCCAGCTACTAGGGGCCTCCTCATCCCTCTATGTTATCTTTTATGACATAGCAAGCTACAACCAGCAAAACAGTGTCAGACAATAGAGGTTCGTTCTCATAGTCAGGATATTAAGATGGCATCAAGATTTGCTTCTTTTGAGGCTTATGGGACGATCTTGGCCTTTTTCTCAGTTCTAGAAGCAATTCTCGGCAATCCTTAGTTTACAATGTTCTTAGCCATAGTTCCCAGGATATAATTCTGTGTGCCTGTCTTCGCAAGTCACTCTGATAAGGACATCAATCAGTGAACTTAGGGTATACTCCCATCCAGTATGACCTCCTCTTTATGTGGTTATATCTATACTGACCCTATATTCATGTCAAGTGCCAGGCACTGGTCCTAGGCACTAGGACTTCAGCATTCTTTTGAGGAGAACAAGCTCTACCCTTCAAGTGTTCCTCATGAAACCTCACTTGGGAAAAACTATCAAGGCTGCAGGGGAGGTGGCAGTTACACTCTGGCAAACAGCTTTTATCTGTGGGCTCTGTTCTTATTTCCACACGTTGAGATGAAGTCCAAACCAGGTCCAAACATTACGACAGGAACAGAGAGTGATGAACCCTGTTATTCAGGAACGCTTTTTGTCAACTAGCCAGGCAATGGAACGGTTAGACTGAGGGTGCCCTGCGGCCTGGCCAGTACTTTGGAAGACTGGTATGTTGGAAGAGAAAATGCCAGGATTTCCAGAGAAGGAAACCATGAACCTTGTGTGCATGGAATTTTCCAGATAGAATGTCATCACAGTTAGCTATGCATACATTCCATTTTCAGAATAGAATTATCAAAAGCTACATGCAGTCATTTGAAATATAATAAAAGCAATTTCTTCCAACACACACACACACACACACACACACACACACACACACACACTAAATTCACAAAGCAAAGGAATTTGTTCTTCTAGAAAGGACTCTCCGACTGTTGGTTGTCAGATGAAGGGGCAATTTGGAGTACCAGAGGGACATTTTCTAAACTTTTATTTGATTCTCACAATCAAATATCACAGTAGATTTTTATAGCTAGACAGAAGTATAAAGGTCAAGGATAATGAGCCGAATTAGTCAATAAAAACAAAAGGCTTTTTTTTTTTTTTTTTTGGTGAAGTAATTGTATCGAGATTTTAGCTGTGTGGATACATGTGGTGAGTGCTCATGTAAAATCCTTAAAAGCTGCCTTTGTGGGTGCCTTGGATAAGAGGATGAGAAATGAGTTACTCGACTTTCAGAAAGGGATACAGCAGGGAAAGCCCATTAACGCAAAGCAGCATGAAGAAACCGCAATGATATGATAACCAATAGACAATATCATCAGCACGGAAGTTACCTTTAGTACAGCCATCCTGGTGACTGGGGTGCCACACAGTCAGGTTGTTCAAAGGAATTATACTGGATTTAGATTGGGGGAAAAAATAAATGTATCAGGTCTGGGATGCAATCTTTCTGGTTTCTTACTGTTTCTGGTTTTCTTTTCCTGGTATAAATCTAGACCGTGTCTTCTTTCATATTCCTAGAGCTGTCATTTTCTCCTGCCCTTCACGCCAGCCTTGAAATTTGCCAGTGAAGTTGTTATCCCATCATTTTAAATGAGAAAAATATCACTCATTTAGTATGTGATTCTAGCAAGGGGTTCGTTAAAGGGAATGTGGCTCTGTGATATGATATGAATTTGAAACTAAGCCACCTGTTCAGGAGAAAAATGGCCTACACAGTTTCCTGCCTTGTTCAAAGCTGTAGCAGATCTTTGATGTAGTTTTGAGTTATAATGATTGACTCCCCCCCCCATTAAGTGGCATTGTAAGATCCTCAAAAATTAATGGGGAAAATTAATTTCCTCACAGTTTGAGAATCAAGTCTTTGTGAATATTCCAGTTCTGTCCATCATCTATATGTATTTCTTAAGGGAGAACTTCTAATAAACACAAGTTTTTTTCGTTCATAGCTGGTGTGATGATGAAATGGAGATAATTGGTGCAAACTGTTTAGTATGATGTCTGTATGGTAATTGCTTAATAACCATCAAAATATTTCCAAACAATTTACATTTTAAAATTGTGCTTTTATGAAAAGACTCCTTCAGTATTTTTAATACTACTATCTATTTATTTAAAATAAGATATTTTAAGATATAACTTTTATATGATATTTTAAGAATATTTTAAAATGATGTTTCCATATAATACATGTAACAGTTTTATCACTTGAATACATTCCTTGTCACTGAACCCAGACTAAGGCTAACCCTGGAGGACTCTGTAGGCAGAAGATGGGAATAAATGACTTTCACTTTTCCTCGGCGTTCTATCCTGTATTTCCATGGAAACCGGGCACATCGTTTTGATTCTGGCCATCATCTCCGCCCTCAGAACCTTTCAGCTCTTCAGGCAGTTGTAGAAGTATCTTTTTTCCTGGTTTGTTTTTATTCTTTGTAATTACAGTTCCAGCTCCAGCAGAGACTGAAGTAAATGATCCCTGCTCCCCTGGAAGTCCTTGAGATCATCGAGTTTAGGCAAGCTTGGTTATTCCCCCCCCCCCAAACTAAAAGCACATCAAGTTGTTAACAGACCTTGAATGCAGCACTTGAAGATGCTCTGCAGTCCTGGGGAGTAGCCTAGGTAATTCCAAGGGTTCTTCTTGCTCCTCTATAAAAGGATGTAAAGTCCTACCAGTACCCAACACTTGCTCTACTGCCAGGCCTTGCTCTGCCATCAGCTCATGGAGGAAACTCAATAGAAGATAAGAAAGATAGCACTAGTTAACATCGCATTCTGGGTGGGGAAATCTTACAAGGCCCCACCCTTGATAAAGGGCTGTAGGAAACCAATGGCAGGAGAGACAAGTCCCTGGAGAGGTGATTCAATCTCAAGTGGTCCACCCTACACATACATATAGATGAGAGCAGCACTAAGTGGATTCAGAAGGAAATTGTATAGAGAGTAGGAAGAAGAGAGGGAGAGATGTAACTATAATATTTGATAATTATTGAATTAATTACATTAAATTAAAACAGTAAAGGCCATGAATTTGAGAGGGGGACATGGGAAGAGTTAGAAGGGGAGAAAATGGGATTTAATGATGTAAATTGTAGTCACATATGCATTCGTCAATATATTTTTAAAAAGAAAAATGCTCGCTTAGTTCCCAGGAAACCGATTGATCATTTTTTGCATGTTGTCTGTTGTTGTCTTCCCTTGTCACATTTTTTCTGTTGGTATGACAATACTGCTGGCAAGTCCATTTTTCCTCTTCAGCTATAATCTTCACTACACCAGAAAACAAATTAACCAATAGGAGAATAGATGTGCATTTTTTTTTCTTAATTGTGCTCTTAATAATCAACCCTCCAAAGCCGGGCATGGTGGCACACGCCTTTAATCCCAGCACTTGGGAGGCAGAGACAGGCAGATTTCTGAGTTTGAGGCCAGCCCGATCTACAAAGTGAGTTCCAGGACAGCCAGGGCTATACAGAGAAACCCTGTCTCAAAAAAAAAAAAAAAAAAAAAATCAACCCTCTAAAGTTGTGTCAGACATGCCTTTTTAAGTTGGTTAACATAATGTCCCTGTCTCACTGGTTTATTCTCCCTGCTTCAGTTGGTCTTCAGTGTCTGGAAATTGCAGAGAATGGAAGGATTACTACTTTGAAATTAGTCCTTTTCCCGTAACCAGTTCTTGAGACAGATGTTATTTCTTAAGGTAAACCACGTTCTTGCGATTACTCATGGTCCACTCTGGGATGAAGCCACTGTCGGCAATGTATTGGCCTTTCTCGGCAGAGTTCTGGTGTGGGAGTCTCCCATGACTCACCACCTTCAGAGTAGCCTATCCATCATCAAGAAAACACTGTCTGAACTCGACCTGGAAATAAAATAGAAAACTGTAAACTTTCTGAGGACTTTAAGATTATGTGGAAACTTTGAAAAATTTGCCATTTGGGCTATAAGTACATCTTATGTTTTTCCTGGTTGTTCGGTCTTCCTCTTGAAGCACAAGACTTGAAGCTAAAACTCCTTTTTCTAGTGAGTACCTGTACCCACTACCTTCACAATTATTGTTAGATGTCAATATTTGTTTCTGCTTGATGATTTATTTACTTATTATCTGGCAGGTGCTAAATCCAAGTTAATTCTAGAAGCAAACTCTACCTTACAGATTTTAACTGAAACTAAACGTTGCTAAGAAGTTTCTTGAGGTAAGCTAGTTCAATAAATTGCTAAACTTTAACAGCAAGCATGAGATAGAAATCTGTCCTTGCTTTTCTAAGTTCGAATGTCCCCTCCAAAAGAGGAATTGAAGTTTATTCCTCATTATTTCAGGACTGGGAGGTGCTGTGTCTGTTCTTACAGATCAGTGCCACCACTGCAGGTGTGTATTTTACAAAAGGAGTGAGTTCATCCTGACTCCCCATGTCTGCCTAGCATAGATGGGCTGCTGCCACTCCGTTAGATTGCTGGTGCCCATAGGACTTTGCAGCACCCAGGACTGTAATTATCCATTGTTTATAAATTATCCAGCCTGTGATGTTGTGTTGGACTGTGTGAACTGGAATAAGACACTAAGTCATGTTGAGGAAACAGCTATTGCCTTTTCTCGTTGCTTTGCAGCAGGCAGCCCCAGTGATTTGCTTTCTTTCTTTCTTTCTTTCTTTTTTTTTCCTCTCTCAAAATAATTCTTGCTGTTTCGGGTAGTCGTATGCCAATGGGGCCCATCTGGTGCTATTTTTCTAGAATATCACAGGACTGCTGTCCTATTCAAAGATAACACTTTCACATGTCCTTAAAGCTTTTCTTGTCTTCAACCTTGCAGTGGTCACTCTACTGTAATCAGTTTGCCACAAACTGGATTCCAATAAGAAATGGTGGGGGGTGGGGGATGGGGGAAAGATGGCAGAAGGATCCATAGCAGCTGTGTAGATAATGGATACTGACTTTAGTCCTATACACAGGCAAGGCTCTGCAGAGTTCTTCCCATAGCAGGAACTGCCTTGCTGACAGCCATGGCTGCACTCCAGCACTCTGGTGGCAGACTGCATGGCAATGCAGGTATTTTGGGAAACACTACCATCTCAAATAGCTGAGAGCATATATAACCAAAAGCCCTTGAGAGGACAGTGTGAAAGCTTCTGGTATGTTGATAATTTCACTTTGATGTATAAAACTCACAGATTGTCTTGTGAAATCAACTTTCTGCTGGGAAGTCATAATTACAGAACCAAAGTCAAAGGCAGAGTGTAGCAGTGAAATCCTATGTCCAGCTTGAGATGTTTCTTCTCAGCACTGAAGCCTGTTAAGATGCTTCCTAAGAGTAGATTTCTGAGGAGACAGGCAAGGACAGTTGACATAGAGAATACTACTGAAATTTGAAAATGTTCAACCATAGCAAGAAAATGCCCACCAAGCCAAAGCAAGTTAACAATATTTAGGTGGAACTATACACCTTCAAAGATTAATATCTCATGGGACATGTGTGCAATATTCCCCCTCATTATCTGTAGGCATGAACAGAGAAGGCAGTCTCAGCAGTGAACTCATCAATGAGGTTCCACATCCACAGATTGGAAGTAATGCTTTTTTCTATACAGTTGTACAATTCCTTTGATCAAGGCTGAAGGAACAGATGTCTTATCTATCAAGAGTAAAGTCTATAAGAAAAGTCATATGATGAAACTGTTGCCCTCATTGTAAAGGTAACAAATGAATTCTGTCTTAGGTTGCCAGAGATGCTGAGGGTCAGGATTCTACCTCATCCTTGTGACACTCAGGTCATTTGTCAGTTTATCAGAAAGTTCAACACTTTTCCTGAATGAACACATCATTGAGAGTGAGAATTCAGCTGCTGATCAATTGACATGAGAAGAGAATGGGGTCTTACCCATAAGCCAGGTGCTTCCCCAAAGGCCAGGTTGTTCCAGCAGGTGGATGAGGGTGCTCTCTCACAGGGACCATGGCCTTCCCTCATGTAGGCTGGAGGCCTCCTCACATGAGCATGTTTGTTATGTCATATTGTCAGGGGCCTTCTTTCACATGAACTGGGGCATTCCCATGCATTGGCCTTAGTACTTGTAACGGGAATGAGGGTGTTCCCTCACACTGACCAGAATGTTCCCTCACATAGCTGGGATGCTCCCTCACATAGATATGAATGGGGTCCCTATCTCATGCTATCCCACTCCCAAATGGGTGTAGAAACTTGCCACGTGGATCCTAGCATAACCCCTCACAGGAGTTGAGTGTTCCCCATTGGGATTCGAGTATTCCCTCAGAGATCAGGCTGCATCTTCAAAGCGGGCATGGTGCTCCCTCACCAGTTCCAAGGCAAGTGCTCATCACAGAGACTGGGCACCCCTTTGATTCGGGTGAAAAGCACAGTGGTCAGAACAATTCTGTCCAGATCTAAGGTCTCTACTTCTCATTCGCTGCTTCTTTCATGAACTAAACTAGAAAGACCTTTTTCCCTAAAACCAGCAAATAATAGTATTCAAAATGCAAATGGAGGTCATTAAGGGGCCTCTGAGTACACAGCACCCACACAACTTGTAAGGAAGACACATAAGGAAGTTACAATTCTCTGTCCTTATTTTTCCCTCTAGGTTAAACAGGCTATGTATATAGCCATATACAAGGAAGAACAAAAAAGAAGCCTAGTGTAGTAAGAACAAGTAACATTTTGTCACTTGTCAAGAGTGTTGTGTATTACTTCTCTGTGGGATTCTAGCACAGTCTTATGAAGAACAGTTATATGTGAACAGTCATTGATCTGGTTTTCTCTCTGTTGCTCTGATAAAACACCAATCAAAAGCCACTTGCTCACAGCCATCCATTGAACAAAGCACAGGATCCCCAATGAAGGAGCTAGAGAAAGTACCCAAGGAGCTGAAGAGGACTGTAGCCCTATAGGAGGAACAACAGTATGAACTAACCAGTAACCCCAGAGCTCCCTGGGACTAAACCACCAATCAAAGAAATCACATGGTGGGACTCATGGCTCTAGTTACATATGCAGCAGAGGATGGCCTAGTCAGTCATCAGTGGGAGGAGAGGCCCTTGGTCCTGTGAAGGTTCTATGCCTCAATATAGGGGAGTGCCAGGGCCAGGAAGTAGGAGTGGGTGGGTTGGTGCAAAGAGGGAGGGGAGGAGGGTGGAGAGGGAGGGGATGGGGTGTTTATGGAGAGGAAACTAGGAAAGGGGATAGCATTTGAAATGTAAATAAAGAAAATATCTAATTAATAAAAGCTGCTTAGGCAGGAAAGGGTTTATTTGATCTTGCACACAGATCAGGTCACAGTTCATAACTTGGGAAAGTCAGGCAAGAAGTCAAGGCAGGAGTGTGGAGGCAGGGAATGAGACAGAATTCATAGGGAAGTGCTGCTGGCTGTCTAGCTTCTGAAGCTACATTTCTCATGGAGCCGCTGTTCTTACCTTCCAACGATGGGAATGCCCATAGTAGGTTCGGTTGTCCCATATCAATTATCAATCAAGGATATGCTCCATAGTTGTGCCCATTGGCCTGCATGGTGTCAATTCCACCTTTGAGGTTCCTTCTTCAAGGCGTGTCAAGTTGGCAGTCATTTAGTGGACAGTAGAGAATGAACAAGATCCAAGGTGGGCGCATGCTAAGATGAGATGTAATAGGGAAGAGAGTCAGAGGAATGAGGAATTCATCTCTACCCATGGTAAAAGAAAAATGGAGATAGAATGAAGGCAATGGAGAATCTCGTTAGAATTCTACCTCTCCTTGAGCTCTGTTCATGAATCGGCAGCAGTTTGGACAGCATATCTCTGCATCATTTAAATGCAGCAAGTTTGATAACTCTCCAACTGATCATATGCACTGTCTAGGAGGAGGAGTCTTCTTTCGCTTGCTCCTTGCCCAAGATTTAAAATGCCCAGGAAGACAATTTTCTGAAGATTTAAACTACCTGTCACTAATAAAAGTAATTAACTATGTGGTCACTGGTGGCTCTCAAACTTTCACATTTTTTTTCTGTTTCTATAGAGAAAATGAATAAATATTGGTCAGATGTTGAAAATACATAAAAGGAAAAATGATTTTCCTTCTAAAATATTTTCCCCAAGTTTTTGGCCCTTTATAAGGATCACATTAAAAAACAGAAATTGACTGGTAAAATGCCAATAAATACACTGAGTGGATGGTATTCAGACACAAAGTTAAATTCTTCCATGATTAGGCTTGAGTTCCCCATCCATCATCAATACACAGTGTTTGGTGGTTTTGCTTGGGTGGACATTATATTAAATAAAGCAGTAATGATGGCATCTCCAGACCTTCATGTTGCTGCCCCACCCTGTCATGACTGGATACTTTAACTTCTTCAACTTCTTCATCCCACAGAGGTGTTAGACTTGTACAGGGACACCGGCATTAGGTTGTCAAGTCAGAAACAGGGTAATTTCCCCAGTGAGTAAAAAACGTCATCATGGTGGTGACTCTCAGTCAACTCTGAGGGTCTCTACTCTGCTTTAGATCTTCATTATCTGCTAGTTTTCTCTGATCACATTATGCTTAGTGTCAAAAAATATTTTGAAATAGTTTATTTTTTGAGGCCAATCTAAAACAAATCAATGTTTTTCTTAAGTGCTGGTTTATTTTAGGTTAAGAAAAGGAAGCTGATGACTGTAGATAGATTAGAGAATGTAATTTACATGGAATATATTCTTTATTAAAGGGAGAAGATAAATATAGGTCTTTCAGTGTTGTTTGAAGTATTGTCACCCTCGGTCTTACCAGACTTCTCTAAAATCTATTCATTTAGGTCCCTTAGATTAGGAAGTCATTTCCTCTACTTGAATGTTATGCTCAGATGTCTATTGAACAAGGCTGAAATGTCAACAGGAAGGCCTACCAGTGCTCTGTTATGTAAACTCAGTTACTGGGTGTCATTCCACAGTCATTGCCTCTCTTAATTCCAGTTTATTCCTGATTCCTACCTGATGAAATAATGAGAAAGGTTATAAAGCAGGTGGAGAAATAAGTCAAATGCATAATTGCTACCACCTACTCCCTTCCCATCTGCTTTCTCTTCTCATGCTTTCTCCAAAACTGTGCTCTCAAGGGTTATTAGTAACTTGAGTGTCAATAATGTGGCCCAGTTTCCTTCTAGTGGAGTTCCAAAGTCTTCATGTGACACAGGAGAAAGCTCACCCTCCTCAGACCTTGATATCACATGTGCTGTGTTTCATACTACTGCCTCTAATTTTTTAAGGTTTTATGTTTGCTTCTTAGTGTTACTTATTTTTTGTTTGCGGGTGTGAGTGGAGGTGCATGTGCCACTGACATCATACGGCTTGTTCTCTCTGTCTGTCTTAGTTATTGTTTCATTGCCATGAAGAGACACTATGATGGCGACAACTCTTATGAAGCAGAACATCTCTTTGGGGCTGGTGTACAGTTCAGAGGTTTAGTGAACTGTTGGCATGGCAGGAAGCATGGCAGCGTGCAAGCAGGTATGGTGCTAGGTAGCAGAAGGAGAGGATATGCCACCAGAACTGGCTTGAGCTTTGGAAACCTCAAAGCCCATACCCAGTTTCCCAGGTCTGTGAAAAGACCACATCTACTCCAACCAGGCCACACCTAATAATGCCACTCCCTAGGAGCCTATGGGTGCCATTGGTATTCAAACCACCACACCATCTTTCTGGATCTAGTGAATAAACTCAGGACTCCTGGCCCATGCACAAGTGCCACAGCCCACTGAGCTATCTGAGTAGCCCAGTGTCATTGTCTTATTCTATGCTGTTCCCACCTCTCTGTTTTTACCTAAACACAGGTCCTGTCAGATGTTGTACTCTCAGCTGATCTTTCTCTTCTGATTTTCTTACCTGCTATAATGTTTTCAATACAACCTAACTTTTGTCTCTGTGTAGAAATGTCCACTCTGCTCCCCACATAGTCTCCCCTGGCTACAAACCCTTTTTCCCAATTACAACCCAAACACACTCTGAAGCTGCAGCCAGTTTCAAAATTACTTCAATATTTGTACCAAACCAGCTCATGTCTGTCATCAGCCTGCCTGCCTTCTTCCTTTGCTCTTTCCTTCTTTCTTCCTTGCCTGTTCTCCATTCTCCCTTGCTTTCTTCTTCATTCTGTAGTTCTACTTTACCCTGCTATCTAAAACTTGGTAGACCTTGAAACCTCTTTGATATTTGAATCATCTTTTGATTTTTGCACACCAGCAAAATTCTATTCTCCTATTGGAAACAGTGTTCTGTAACATGTCTTTTATAACTTGGTTGTATCATCAATGTTTTCTTTTTAATGGCTATGTACTCTTTTGGGTTAATGATCTATGTTCAAACTGCTCTCAACCTTTCTATAGTAAGAGCAATGTCATAATTAAGTCATCATTGATTTATTTCTTAAATTCTTTTCAGCTTTCTGGATTTCATTGCTATATTTCTGTATTATTTTATTGTTAATATGTGATTTAATATTTTTTACAACCATAAATGTAACGACTACCTTTTTGTTTATAAAGAAATATTAAAACCATTGTTTTCCATTTGTTCCTTTTAGGTCTAGTTACATGACTGTTGCTGGGCTGGTCCCTTCAAGTCCTTCTGCCCCTCCACCTGTGCTGTCCTGTCTTCCAGTCCCATTTCCTTCTTGCCCACAAGCAGCCTACCATTCAAAAGTCTCTTTTTATGAAAGTCTCTTCCTTATAGTCAAGTTCTTTCTGCCTTCTCAGAGTCCTTTCCTAGCCTGTGGTTTTAGTATACACTTGCATCATCAGCGAGTGCATCAGATATGTGCTGCTGGCAAGGACTATAATGATATCATTCCTCAGTCTTCTGCAGCATCTCATGCTGTCTCCCATATCTTGTCAGAGAAATCAGTATTTGAATTTTTGCAACTTAACATCTCAGAGGACTGTAGCTTAGATCCCTAATCTAGGCATCCTTCCTGATATTTATCCCATTGATATTACTGATTACATTTGAGCTCAACACGGGGTTGTCATCCACTGCTGTAAACATGCAATAGTAATTACATGAAGAGGTCACCTGAACAATTAGAGATTGACTTTCCTATGTGCTCATAAAAACACGATCTCACTTCTTCCTGATGAATTAAGCTTCTACTTTAACTTTTAAATGCACCATCACATAGCCTCATAAAAACAAGGTGATTCTGAGAAATTTAATTACTTTCTCTCCTAGAAGTTAGAGTGTACTGCTTTGAAAAAATGTCAATTTTATTTTTATAATTCAATTTTGTATTTTATAGGTACATAATGTTATTTTATATTGTAATTTTAACTAGTATGTACTTTGGAGTTCAATTATAAAACTTACAAAATCCATTTATATTAAAAGCTATAACAGAGAATAGTTTCTACCAAGGTTCTGCATTTAATTGCTCCTTCACTGAATCTGTTTTTTAAAAATCTATCTTGGGGATGGAGCAGCTAAATTATTTTTTTCTATTGTGGATGATATGATAAAATAAATGAAAGAATTATATTTGAATGAAGGAATAGATGCTCAAAATAGTGATTTTGTCTTCTGACTATTATTTGAATTTGTACTTTGGCTCACAAACAGAAGGCAAGCTTGATTATGTCCAGATTCAAACCAATGAAACAAGCAAGCCTGTGTGTCCTGGATGGTAGGGAGCCTTGTGTCTTCTTAATTAAAGGCAGAACACCCCCAGAATAAAAGGAATTTTTTTTTGTTGTCGTTTTAGGTCTAAAGAGGATTTCACAGTGGCTTTATTTCTGTCCATTCTTCATTTGAATGGCTCCCTGGCTAACTTACTCTAAGCTTCAGTCATATTTCTCTACACGGAGACACCCAAAACCTGTAAAGTATGTCAGAGTGCATAATCGCCAGTCCCAGATCATGGTTTCTATACCACCACAGATCTTAAAGTAGCTGGAGTCCCCTGAGAGGGGACGTGATGTTGATGTGGCCAGGCACTGAGTTTTCTGATTATTAGACAGTGTTTTCAGATAAGTTCCGGTAATTCCAAGTTGCTACACTGACATGATCTCTCTTTAAACATTATTTTTTTAACTGTATGATGCTTGCTGGGAAATACACTTTGAGCTAACCAGGACCTTTTGATATTCAGGATCATTTGGTGACCTTCAGTCTCAAAGGCCAGTATCGAATCATCTTGTGGTTTCTCTTTAACAAACCCACATGCAATTATTAAAACAAGAGGATTGACATTAATAAAAGTTGTTTTCTACTAGACATTTATTTCACTTGCACATTGTCCTGTTGTTTTCTCTAACAGCAATATGCTTTAACTCTGGGGTTCTTAAAACTTGTATGACACAATTTTTAAAAGTTAATTTAATTTGGGCAACCACTCTAGGAAGTCGTGGTGCCACAGCATCTGTAACCATTTCTGGTCATAACTTACTCCTTAACAAATGCTTCCTTCTTCGTCTCCCTCTTCCTTCTTCTTCTCCCTCTTTCTTCTTCTTCCCCCTATTCCTTCTTTGGTAATAAAATAAGCATCACATTTTTTAAAAGGTTTAGCATATATATTTTAATTTTGCATTGAGAATTTTATAAGCTGGAGTGGTGGGACACACCTTTATCCCAGCACTTGGGAGACAGAATCAGGCAGAGCTCTGAGTTCTATGTCAGCCTGGTCTACAGAAGGAATTCCAAGACAGCCAGTTAAAAGAGACTGTTATAGGCTTCTTTTTAATGCCAGGAAACAAGGCAATATTTTGTTATACAGGAGGATGTTGTTGGTGTTGTGGTTGTGGTTGTGGTTGTGGTTCTGGTTCTGGTTCTGGTTCTGGTTCTGGATCTGGTTCTGGTTCTTGTTAATAGATTGACCTTCCAGTCATAGACATTATAGAGGGCCAATGAGAAGTTACTATAGTTCAGTTTTCCAAGTTTCTAAAACTTGGAAATGATGGAGAAAAAAATCATTTCCATTTATCCAAAGGGCTTCATTTCTCTCAAGGTCTCCTGTTTGTTTTTATTTGTTTGTTTGGTGGGTTAGTGTTGTTTTGTTTCTTACTCAAAAGACATCTAGTTAACCTACAAATAAATTGGAACCTCTGTTTTTTTTTCTCAATCACATTTCAAACTACTAACCACAGACTCATACATTCTTTATTTTATAAGCCATAAAATATCGTGTGAAAACATCTTCAAGGATAATAAATATTAAACATTTTTCAGGAACCTTGCATAAAACAAGATAAAACAAAAAATTCTAGATGTTTTCCTCAATTAACTCCAATTTCTCAAATATTAATTGAGCACTTATTTTATTGGAGGTGATATGCTCACTGCTAAAGAGAAATCGTTTCATGAAACCAAAGTATTGCTACCAATGGGATCAAAGCTCAATGGAGACATAGGGTTTACTCAGCAGCTCGTGTCTCACACTCTAATCCTTTACAAGCATCAAGAGCTTTATTTAATAATAGTCATAAAATGTCAAGACCATCATGATTCTCACATTATAGGTAAAGAACCTGAGATAAAGTATAAAGAAAATCAATGAGGATGCAAGAATTTTGAGCAGAAGTTATCCAGTACTCAATAGACTCTATGTAAGGGTAAGGGGGGGGGAGAGAAAGAGGTAGAGTAGGGGACAAACAGAAGAACAAACATTAAGTTGGAAGCGGGGAAATTGTGGAGATAGAAAAAGATTTAGTTAGAAGGGAATAAGGGGTAAGTCTGAACCAAACACATTATATACATATGTGATTACTAAATAAAATATTTACTTATTTATTTACTTAATCTACACGAGTATGCTGTAGCTACTCACACACCAGAAGAGGACATCAGATCCCATTACAGATGGTTGTGAGCCACCATATGGCTGCTGGGAATTGAACTCAGGACCTCTGGAAGAGCAGTCAGTGCTCTTAACCAATGAAATATCTCTCCAGACCTAAATAAGATATTTTAAAGAACTCTGACTGCATATAACCTGATTTGTTTTGAGCTATAAACATCAGTGAAGCAGCATTAAATAAAACAAGAAATAATGGTCAAAGCTACCAAGATTTGGCAGGGAAGGAAAGAAAGTATTCAGTAAGGAAGGGAAGATATGAACTTCTGAAGGAGGAAAAGAAAAATGTACTAGAGGCTGTGGGCAGGGGGGACATCAATAGCTCATTGGCTATTATGTCAGAAATGTCTTTGCTGCAACTCAAATTGCTGGAAAGACATAATTTGGTCTTAACCTACTGAAACAAAATATGTGACAAATGTTAAAATAAATACACAGGAAAGCCACAAAATTGCCGGAAGGCATTTGCAGAGAACCTTAAACCACCACAGGATGAAAATGATGTATTCAGTTCAGGCACTGAACACAAAGTGCAAAGCAGTCTGCATTCTGCAATGGCTGTTGAATGTCACAGACATGCCAGTCAAGGTTTTAGGTAAACTTCATTAGTAAAAATCTCAGAGGAAAAGGGGAGGGAGTAATGGAGGAGGAGCTATTTGGAAGGGAGATGGGAGAAGGGAGTGAATATTGGGATGTAAAGTGAATAAACAAATTAACGGAAAAAGAAAAAGGGGAAATATCCCCATGCAACATAGAATTGTACAGAAGACTTACTTTTCTTGACAAAATGTGGTCTCCAGTATTGACCTCAGAGTAACCCAGTGGATGGAAATGAGTTTTGAAGTCCCCAGGATCCTGTTTTTTTAGTTGTAAAACAAAGCCAGATAGGATGCTAACTGATCAGCGAGAGGATCAGGGAAGCTTAGAAGAGGATGGGAAAGGAACTTCCCAGAAAGCAAAGCCTGCTGGTACTACTGAAAAGAAATGAGACAAAGAGGTGCTGCACGGGACACCCATTAAGACGAAGGGTGATGAGGCAAGCTGGAGAAGATGACTGAAATTGCTTGGTGAAATAATGGTCCAAATAGCCAAAAATGACCTCAACCAGAAGCAAGAGAGATAAATTTACTGTGGGAAAGCTTAAGAAATAAGCAATTCCCAATCCGTATGATTTTATGTCTTTGCCCTAGTACCACCACTGTCCTTGAGGCAGGGAAACAGCAGCACCCAAGCAAATGAACCTCTTACTACTACACAGGACACCTCATTTAGGATGAGAATTGGCTTTGATAAAACCATGGGAGCCTGTGCAGATTACATATAACCTATTAGAAAATGAGAAACAAAAGGCTGTGAGTATGTTCACTGGCAACCTGGCCAGTGTCTGGCATCTACCCTTATCTGGGTAGATTCCACAAAGAACTGGAAATGAACAGAATCTGGGTTTGCTTTGTTAGGTTGAACCTGGAATGAAACAAGAGAGAGACAGTGTCCTTAAGTTTTGTCTATGTTAAAATTTTTCCTGTTTAGTAGTTCTCTACCCATTTAGCTGCAAGTTACTACCCATATCATGTCAGCATTCAGGGGTAAAGTGAAGAGTCATGAATGACCTACCACAAAGAATGTTGGAATGTACTTTCAGACAATTTGATGGCACTGCAGACAGAGAAGAAAAATTTTCAAATCAAAGAAAAAATGAAAGAAAGAGAGAGAGAGAGAGAGAGAGAGAGAGAGAGAGAGAGAG
>NC_034593.1:123747883-123748759 GCF_900095145.1 Mus pahari | reverse complement strand
ATATATATATATATATATATATATATATATATATATATATATATATATATCAGTGCATGCTTGTCTTATTTTGCTTCTATTGAGGTGATAAAACACTGATAAAAAACTTACAGTCCCTATCATAGCCCGTCATGAAGGGACATCAGGGCAGGAACAGAAGCAGAGGCCTTGGAGGAACACTGCTTTCTGACTTGTACCTTATGGCGTGCTCAACCAGTGTTTTTATACAATCCAAGACTTACAGACCGGGGGTGGCACTGCCCATGGCAGACTGGACCCTTACATATCAACCATGAGAACATGTCCCCACAGATTGGCTTTTAGGCAACCTGATGGAGACATTTCCTCAGTTGAGGCTCCTCTTCCCATATAACCCTAGCTTGTGTCATAGTGACAAATAAAAAAGATCTAGTTTCCCCAGTGTATGGCAAATTACAGGCAGCGTGTGATATGAAAGACTATCTAATGAATGAGGCGGTCAATGGGACTCAGAGCTATACAAGGGAGAGATGACTCAATGGTAAAGAACCCTGGCAACTCTTCTAGATGTTTTGGGCTTGATTCCCAGCATCCACATGATAGCTTGCAATCATCCATAACTCCCATCCTTGAGGATCCACATTCCTCTTCTGGCCTCCACAGGTAATTGCATGTATATGATATACAGATTTAAGTGAAGACCAAATACTATAGGATGCTTATATCATACAAAATGGTAAAGATAGATAGATAGATAGATAGATAGATAGATAGATAGATAGATAGATAGATACATGGGTAGATAGATACATGGATAGATAGATAGATAGAAAGATAGATACATGGATAGATAGATAGATAGATAGATAGATAGATAGATAGATAGATAGATAGATA
>NC_034593.1:123736723-123747798 GCF_900095145.1 Mus pahari | reverse complement strand
ATAGATAGATAGATAGATAGATACATGGATACATAGATAGATAGATAGATAGATAGATAGATAGATAGATAGATAGATAGATAGATAGATAGATAGATAGATAGATACATGGATACATAGATAGATAGATAGATGAGAAAGAGAGATAGTAGATACAGCATAAATATACATACCAAGCTGATCTATAGAGTAAGACCATGCATGCCCCTAAAAGAAAAATTCTTACAGCTTAATGTCATGCATAATGACTATGGAAAGGTTATAAGAGCTGGAGGAACAGGAAGTTTGCTGTGAGCTTTCATTTGCTAGAAATGTCAAAGAAAATACACCCTTATATGCTCTTATAATTTTCCTACTGCAGTTTTTGTGCTTATACTTTACGGAAATCCTGCCTATTGTTGAACACAATGACTTTTTACTATAAGGGCTTCATCTTCAGACCTTTGGAAAATGGCCACATTTGTCTCATGTAAAATAACTCTGCAAAGTAATTGGGGGGTCCTGTGCTTTATCTCAGTCTCACTTTTGGAGATATCAATGGGAAAACTCTTCCATGTATCTATAAAGAAATGAGCACCTGCTTTCTTAACCTGTCCAAGCACTGACTCTATAATGATGTCAGGGCTGATCTAAAGTTGTCACAGAGGTAATTTTGGAGATTTAGAATTTTACTGAATGTGTTTAGCTAAATATTTCCTTTATCCAGATAGAGAGCAATGGGTATAAAACATTTAATGCCATCAGAACAAATACTAATGAAAAGATCCGCATGAGAATCTGGACTACCATAAAATGCGTGCTACTTTATGCACATGTTCTGCCCAGCCATTTCAGTCCACTAGAAGGACAGAAGACGCTAATGACCAGAGCACAGGCATGCAGGCAGGCTTCTTTGGTTGGACTTGGCTCAGACTCTTTCTAGTTATTTGCTAATACAGTTCTGTGTGCTGCTCTTCTCAGTACACTGCCAATGATAACCAAAGGACCTGTGTCCAAAGATCATGCTGAGAACTAAATGAGCACATTCCAAATGCTTTCATTAATTCCTGGCAATAATACTAATTATTGGCTCAAAATACTACCATTTGTTTTGTTTCACTGGCTTTTCTGATGGGCCATGTCAGTTTCTGTTTCTATCCTTCATTCTATAAGAAGCACCAGCTTAGGAAGTGGCAAGTGATTAATCACTAGCTGTCATCTGAATAAATGGGTGACTAAAAACTGCACCGTGCTTTTCCCCATGGGAATGGACCTGGTAACAGATTTCAGCCATGAGTTGTGCTTGCTAACTTCTATAATCTTTTCTACCAATTTCCTATTTATCAGACTTCTCCCCATACCCCAGTACTCTTCTGGTAAGGTCTTTCCACAAAGACTTTTCCAAACAAAAGGCAGGGATCTTCAGAGATCCATGTAAATCATTCAGTAACTAAGTTTCAGTATTTGCCTGTGTATAATGAGCACAAAAGAGCAATTATAGAAGCACCCCCGGTCCTTGGTTTGTCCAATTATCCGAAGCATAAATGGGCAGAAGCAGTGAATTAGAAATACTGTTCTTTGCTGCCTCTCTTCAGTATTCTAAATACAGCCTGAATGTCTTCTGGATCTATACTTCAATGTCGCTAGGAAAATCAATAGTAATAACACAAGATGCTGAGAGCAAGGGTTAGGTTGCTCCAATTTCTAAACTAATCTTCTAAGTCTGAGACATTCCTGTGAACCCAGAAAATAGTGAACTGTACAGGATTTGGGTTAATGCTGGTAGAGAGCATAGAAAAATAATATCCCAAAGATAGCCGAACGACTTCATTTTAGTCATTTTTTAATGAAATATTCAACTCGGTAAGTACACACAGATTTGGCAGCTATTGGCTCGGCAATTTTATCTACTACAGTTGATATATCTGTAATGACAGGTTTAGATGGTGAGGAGTCCAGGTTTGCTCCCCTCACATGCCAAATTAGTGATCATATTTTCATTGTCAATTATTAAGCTAATTCCATTCTCACCAGAAAGACATATGGTTTGTTATGTCATGAAATTTTGCTGAGTCTATTAGGTTTTACAGCTAAAGAATCTTCAAAGTATGTTCTTCACAGTAATGAAGTTAATAAATCAAATGATCTTCAAGCAATAAAACATGCATTTTCTATGGATGTAAATTTTAGACGATTAATAGTACCAGAGATATTTGACACAAATTGATCAGTGCATGGTGGAACATTCTGGATGGAATATATATGATAGAATTACATATAGTGCATAGTTTTGAATTTATTTGTATTATAACAAAGGCAATCATAGTATGCATCAGAAAGTAAAATGACAATGTTGTAAAAGTTGTCTGAATATTATGCATTTAGTCATGATTGATAGGTATAGCCAGGGTAAGAAAAAGGTATGGATTGCAGTCAAGACTACCCTACTAACACCAGAAAGAACACCATCAAACTCCAGTAAGCTCAAGTTTCATTCATTTCCCTGCATCATGAATGCAGATGAACCTTGGCATCTGCCCATCGAAGTCACTAAGGCTGGCATACTCCATCTCAACTCATAACGACAGTCTTCTTGAAGCAGGATGAAGGAAAGTTGATGATTCATGTGCTGGATTTCCAACATTCGGACAAAGCCAAGCTCATGGCCAAGCCAAACTCAAGAGAAACAGGGCAGTTTGACCTCATGATACACCCAAAGGAAGACCACCAGAATATCCCTCTCAACACAAAGCAGACCCAAATGCCTTTTGCCACTGTTATTACAAATCAGCTACTATTACATACATTGCATTGCTTGGGCCATTCTTCTAACTTATTGGTTGTTAAATTAATTTCAAGAATAGAATGACAAAGCCTAAGAATCTAATTTCCAAACCCATAAAACAACAAAGTTCCTTTAATTCTCTTTCATGTATTTTTCTGACCTTATGTGAATAAGACCTCATGAATTATCATACTGAGTCAGACCCATGGCCATTCCAGCCAAAAAAATCTTACCCTTGCCAAAACTTTTAAAAGTCACTTCTATTATTTCTCCATTGTTCATAGAGAAAAATGATAGAACTATTATAAGAATTGCTATTTCAAAAATAGATTCTTCTATTCAGTAGGTATAAAGGCACACACATGCACTCTCCAAAAATTAAGTATTTCTTTTTCTGAACTTTAATAAATCCAAATAAAAATATGATGTAGTAAAATTGAGTTTCACTGGAGGATTTCTAAATATTTTTGAAAGTTGTAATGAAAAGAGGAGGCAACTTTAACCTAAAGCAAGACAGAGAAACTCAAATAGTTCCATTTACTCACTTTTGAGATACACATTGGGGGAAAAAAAGTCCCAATTGTTAATGATCCCATGCAACTTCAGATAATCAATGACAAATAAGAAAACCAAGATTCAGAAGACAAATGGGGAAGAAGCAGTTTCTGCTCTCATATTAGATTTTGTCAGAATATGATATCAAACTACAAATTTGATTTAGTTGAAATGAACTATGTGCTATGTCTGGGATGCAGCCCCTCCTCTCTCAGCACTAAGCAACATCATGCATCTGAGCTTTGGAGCAGGCCTGTCTGCTAACACTTGATTCACAAGTCCTCTTTCTACAGACATGTAGCTCTTGATCAAACACTTGCAGATTATAGAGCTTTTAAAACATACTTAAAAGATTTCTTGGTAATATCTTAAAAATATGCTAAGATAACTTAGAAATTAGAAATGTTTGGTGAGCTGGGAGGTGGTAGCACACGCCTTTAATCCCAGAGCTTGGGAGGCAGAGGCAGGCAGATTTTTGAGTTTGAGGCCAGCCTGGTCTACAAAGTGAGTTCCAGGACAGCCAGGACTATACAGAGAAACCCTGTCTCAAAAAACCAAAACCAAAACCAAAATAAATAAATAAAATAATAATAATAATAATAATAAAAGAAATGTTTGGTGATAGTTTTTTTTCCTAATGAAAAGAAAGATAATTGCATGATCTCAAAAAATACATTTTGTTTAATCTCGTTTGATGACAGAATTTTGCTTTAAATTTTACCATTTTTATATAGACTTGGCGAATTTATAGCATTCAACTGACATCACCATTTTTTTTTAAATGAGACATGGAAGCTCTCGTCTCATTTTATCAGTTCCCTGTAAGCTGAGGTTTAGTTTTTCTATTTATATGAGGAATCAGGAGATGACATTTGGCAGGGATTTGTTGATAACTGAGTCTGGGCTAGACCATGTTTTACAACATGCTTTTGTCACATGTCATGTTTTTATGAGTCCTCAAGAGGCTATGCTAAGAAAGTGGTGATCCATACGCTTGGCATGAACTTTTATAAAAGAGAACTTTCATATACCTGTAATGTGGAAGATGAAAGACGAATTTACACTATGTCTGCAAGACAAGAGCTGATATAAAAGTCTACTCTTTGAGAAGAATGATAGCATTCTTTTTATTAAATTTTATTTTATTTTTAATTTATGTTTTACACTCCATATTCCACTCCCCACCCCACCCCCATCCACCCTCTGACTGCTCCACATCCTACAACTCCTCCCCACACCTCTGTCTCCACATGGATGACCCCATCCCCCACCCCACCTGACCTCTAAACTTCCTGAGGCCTCCTGTCTCTTGAGGTTTAGGTGCATCATCTCTGAATGAACACAGACCCAGCAGTCCTCTACTGTATGTGTGTTGGGGGCCTCATGTCAGCTGCTGTATGCTGTCCATTTGTTGGTCCAGTATTTGAGAGATCTCAGGGGTTCAGATTAATTGAGACTGCTGGTCCTCCTACAGGATGGCCCTTCCCCTCAGCTTCTTTCAGCCTTCCCTAATTCAACAACAGGGGCCAGATGCTTCTGTCCATTGGTTGGGTGCAAATATCTACATCTGACTTTCAGTTGCCTGTTGGGTCTTTCAGAGGGCAGTCATGATAGATCTTTTTTAGTGAGCGCTTCATAGCACCAGTAATAGTGTCAGGCCTTGGGACCTCCCCTTGAGCTATGTCTCACTGTGGCTAAGGCTTTTTTGACAGCAAAATAAAAGACTGGTAGCATTTAAAATTGTATCGCATTGGCTTCTGACTACGTAAAATTAATTTGTATGAGTGATTTCAAAGGAAACCAAGAAATCTATGGAGATGATCCAGAAAGGGAAATATCAATAAACAACCAGTTATTGTTCTGAATAGGAAAAATACCTGATTCTTGCTAAAATACCATAAATGACTCACAATGCTATTAAAGGCTTACTTCCACAGTCTCAGCATTTTAAAGTACATTTTAGAAGAAATATAAGCTGTGAAAACCACAATGAAGTGCTATATAAATGATTTACAAGTTTACATTTTAGCTAGATCATTAAAACAAAATTTTATCCTTTTCTAGCTCTTTGTATATACATATATACTTATATATACATATATGACTTATAGATAGATTAGACATATATCTCTTATAATTTTGATTATCATATTCTTTGGGATTAGTAATTTGTAAATTTCTGAATACATATATTATACATGGGCTTATATAAATATTTAATTAATATATATTTGTATGTTTTGATAGGAACTGTAAAATTGTGATCCATATATGGTAAACCAATTTATGCACTTATAAATTAATAAAGGCTGTTGCCTGATTTCTATGCTATAAATTATCAAACTTCAGCATTCTGCCACTTTAATAGGAGAAAGTGCGATCTCACTTCTATTACGAAATCAGGCATCTTTTTCATGTGTTGTCAAACTATTTGACACTTTCTTTAAACAGTCAGCATCTTTTGCTCATTTTCACTGATGTTTTGTTATTGGTCTTTTCCCTTTTCAATTGGATGGGCTCTCCAGTGTTTTATGCAACCATCACTTATTACATACAAAAGTTTTTTTCTGCATTATCTATTGTTTTCTGAGTTTACTCACAATACTCTTTATCTTGTGAAAAATTACCACTTTTGTGTTGCCAATTTGTTAGCTGTTTATTTCAATAACATGTACTTTTGAGTAAACATTGCAAAGGTATAGAAAATATTACAAAGAATCCAATGACGGGTGTTTCGTTACCTTTATTTTCATTATTAACATTTAAAGCACTTACTCTTTTGGATTTCCTAGTAAATAAGTGCAAATTAAGTCTTTCCTTTCACAAATGGATATCTAAATAACACTCAGGTTGTGTTTTTTCCTTTCTGATTTGACATTTTATTTTCAAACAAAAAATTTCCACATAAAATATTGGGTTGATTTTTCTATTCTTTGTTGGTCTGTTCTGTTTCTGTTTTATTTTTTCTTATAGATGGGCCATTGTAGTGTTTGAATCTGTTCTCTCCATGTTAAACCCTTGTACTACCACTTTGACAAACACCCTGGAAATTGGACTTAAAGTAAAGAAAGGTCAGGGTTTGTCTCAGGGTTTAGTTCAGGTTGGCTGGTTTCACAGCAGTGCGTCTGCGGCAAAGCTGCACACCATGCCAAAGACTCTGTTAGGGACCAGGGAGGCTCTTCTTCGGGCAGCTGAGAAGCAGGGAGAAGCCACAAGGCACAAGAGAAACTTATCCTTTAAGGATAATCCCCCAGGGACCTGTTCCTTTCAACAGCCTACATTCCATAGTTCTTCTAGTTCCCACTTCCATTCAAGTTTGGAATCCATCAGTGGATCAATGCTTAAATCCATCAATGGATCAGTGCATGGATGAAGACAAAGCTCCCATGATCCAACTGATTCTCAAAGCCTCACCTCAGAATACTATATGCATGGGTAACCAAGTCTCATTTTTCACTAGTAAATATAGCAAAATAAATGAATACATCTAATAACATTAACTTGCTATGATATTCCTGGAGTAAATATCCCATTGGGTCATGATCTATTTTTCTTGTGTTGTACCAATGAATTCTGAGGGATATATTTTAACATTAGCATACATGAGGAAAAATATTTTGCAGTGCATATTTCTGAAATCATTGTTGCTTTGTTGGTCATGATATAAATAGAGTTTGAAAATATGTTCTGGCTCACTTTGGTAATACTGGGTTCGCATCTGTAAATATTTGTCTTGATCTATGGCAAAACATTCCTTCTGAGTATTAGATCCCCTATTAGATATTTGGTCTACTTTTCATGTTCTTCTTTAATTTTCTTTCCTGGATTATTGTAACAGTTCTGTGGTTGATCCATGACCTTCTACAAGTCAGGTTTTCCCACAAGGCATACACACCCATAGTTGTCAGGTAGATGGGCTGTCTACAGGCTATTCAGGTTTCACCTGGAAGAAAGTAAGATAGCTTCCTGGGAACATGGCTGTGCTGTGACCTTTCGGGGTAACCCTCTCTCCGTTTCTTTTTTCTGAGCTAAGCTGTGAGGACTGGGATTGCATATTGTTTCCTGTCTGTTTTCTCCCTGGTGCCTCCAATCCCAAGCAAGGCTTTAGCCTTCTGCATGGTCCTCTCACTGTGAGGAAATGGGAGCAGCTCACTGCCCTAGACTCACCACTGAGGACTGGTAAGATAACCTAGTACCTTTAGGTAGCCTTTTATACTCCTGGGGTTCTTTCTCTTCTGCTTCAACAACAAGATTTACAATTTCATTTTCTTGTTTCTGAAAATGACTTTGAAACATAGCGGGAAAGTGATGTCACACTGTTGTGAATCAGAGGGAAAGTGATGTCACACCATCGTGAATCCGATCTTAGCTTTTTGATGACAACACTTTAATGGGATGTGTAAACTGTCATCCACTCTGTAACTTTTATCATAGCCAGTCTCCTTGTAGCAATACAATGTTCATAGCTGTTAGTTACCTGGAAATCTATTCTGACATCTAATAAGAAACCTGCCATTCCACTCACTGCTGTTCATAATACCTAAGGAGTACTTTAGCCAAATCAGCACACTTTTTGTTTGCAGTAAGTAAATATGATTAATTTAAATATAGTAATCTCCTTATCATAAATTGAGAATGATCAATGATTCCTTAAAGTACTTTTTCATTAATAGCTATATTCAAAAATATAGTTCTTATTATACATTTAAAACATTTTACCCTTAATATTACTAATATTTTAATATTTTAATAATATATCATTTCTAAATAACAGGATCAGTCAGTCGTATTATATTTCATTCAGTTATCATTAATCAATGAATACAATCAAGTGTGATTTAAAAGCACTTCCCAACCAATGCAAAGAATTCAACTAGTTTTATATATTCAATAATCATATTTTATGAATATTCATATATCTAGGCAAGAAATTCCATAATCATGTAGTGGCTTTTTCTAAAATTTATCCTCCTTACATAATGAAAATGTGGGATTGGAAATTTTTCTGTTTATAAATTATATAGATTTTGTTTAAATGTACCTTCATTTTATTTTCTTTCAAAGCACACTGATAAATCTGAAAGTGGAAGTGATTTTTTTTTAATGTTAAGGAGCTGAAGGGGTCTGCAACCCTATAGGTGGAACAACAATATGAACTAACCAGTAACCCCAGAGCTCATATCTCTAGCTGTATATGCAGCAGAGGATGGCCTAGTCAGCCATCATTGGGAAGAGAGGCCCCTTGGTCTTGCAAACTTTATATGCCCCAGTACAGGAGAACACCAGGGCCAAGTAGTGGGAGTGGGTGGGTAGGGGAGTGGGGGTGGGGGAGGGTATAGGGAACTTTCGGGATAGCATTTGAAATGTAACTGAGCTGGGCTTGGTGGCACATGCCTTTAATCCCAGCACTCGGGAGGCAGAGGCAGGTGGATTTCTGAGATCGTATATTATTTTACCCTTATACCCCAGTGCATTATTAACATTCAGCTTTGATAAAGTTAGATAAAAACTAAATAAAATATACGCACATCTTTTACATGTTACTGGAAGCTTAACATACTATTCAAAAAGCCAGGCTCCAGAGAGAGATTACGTGGTTTCCAGTCTTGTCTTTAATACTTATTAATTACGAGTTTAGAAAAACTGTTAAACTACTATGCCTTAATTTCATCATCTTCAGAATATTACCTTCCATCATTTACTCAAAAAAAAAATGTTATGAAGGAGAGGGAGTTAAAATATGTGAAGTGCTGACGATGGTTTCTAGAACAGGGTGGCAGCTATTCCAATCCCAGAACACTCATCTCTGAAAATTAAAGGTCTCCTCTTAATGTAGAACCATATAATCTTCTGGTAGTAGGGCATACTCATTGCAGATCCCTAAAAATTAATCAAGAGTAAAATAACTTGAGTAAATGCTTTATACCACAAAGCAAATTTAGGAAGAAGGAAGAAAGCCTCTTAGTATTTAATACAGAAGGAAATTACTTTGCTTAAAGCCCCTGATTTGTCAGTGTCCCCATCTCCCCAGATTAGCTTACTCACTTTCAATATATTTCACATTGTTGCTAAAATGTAATCCAAATATCATACTGGGCAGTAATGTTCTGGCGAAGGAGTAATGGAGAGTAATGGGACTCAGAGTACCATGGAAAAGCCTACAGTGCTTGACAAATAAAATTCCATAATAATAATTTCCCCTGGATTAAATCACTGTTCCACTTGTAAATGAAATTGAATGTGTAGCTACTTTAGAACATGCTGGCTACTAGGTATAAAACAGCTGGCTTAGGTGAGAAGTTTATTTATATCAAAAGAAGTTAATTCTTGCCATAGTTTTACCTCATAAAGTTGTCATATTTCCAGAGAGACATAAAAGACCCAAGAAAGCTTGGGGAAAAAAAGAAAGAAAAACAATACCAGAGAAATGAAAAAGAAATGAAATAATTTCTAGAAAGAAATTATTAAGGGTTCTAATACTGAACCTTAAAAGGTAAAAGCCAAGACCATTATCATCCCCAAATTAAATCTATGGTAGATTTAATCTATGGGCTACAGTTATTTATGTTTGAAAGATGCAATGTCCCAGTTTAAATCCACTTGGTTGGCAGAGAAAGCCTCTAACTTTGACAAAGTTTCTCTCTCCAGAAACAAAGAACACATTGACTTCACCATTGACATCAGTGTACTATTCACATACCATGCAGTTCCAAGGCTAGACACCAACTATTTAAATTAACTAAAGAAAGAATCTACGAAGACACATCTTGGTAGAGACCCATGCTGTTATTAGGATCAGAGCCCTGGATCTTCTATTATATCCTGACTATGGAAATTACACATAATTCCAATTATGTATAAGAACAAGCATAGTGATTATCAATGATAAATATAAAAATGAGATTCAGTGTAGAGAAATAAATGCCATCTATACTCTATCTACTCTCAGACCTTAAAATTTAGACAGGAGGAAACTTAATATGACTGTAGGGAGTTCTGTGAGGCATGTCTTTGGAAAGAGATGTGTGGGACAGATCCTTTGAATATATTAACAATTCTGAGATCATGTGTTGGGAAACACCCTGAAGTGGCAAGTATTAAAGGAAGAGTGAGACCTATAATAGCCACTGATTTCATGAAGACCACAACAGTATGTCAAGCTCTGTAAACAACACTGTCCTATTCACTCAAAAAAAAAAAAAAAGACCCAAAAGATCATGTATACATAAGGAATATGCAATTATAATTACAAACAATAGCAGTGGCATATAAAATATTTACCTATCCATGTCTTCTACAAATGTAAAACATCTCGACCAAGATGGGTCTTTGTATTTTCTATACACCTTTTGAAGATTTCTATCTTTTGGGATATCAAAGAACTTGACAGAGATTGCTGAACATCAAGAAATCACTATAGCTAGCATACCTAAATGTATTAATTCACTTACTTCTATATTTGCCTACCCATTAACAAATATTCAGTTATATTCTACCAGTCAGTGTGATAGAAACTTTGAAATATGAAGGTGACTAAATCATGGTTCTTCTAGAGATTCTCTGGTCTTAGAGATTCAAAAACAATTAAAAGTAACCCAATCACATATGTGTAAAGCTAGTGTGTGTGTGAAAACTGTTCCAGTAGATGTAGCTTAAATTGCTGTGGGGCCCCTGAGACATATGCTTCAGGGTTGAGATAACAGAGACACATGGTTTAATACAGCAAAAAAAAAGAGGGAGGGAGGGAGGGAGGGAG
>NC_034593.1:123731573-123736608 GCF_900095145.1 Mus pahari | reverse complement strand
AAAGAAAGAAAGAAAGAAAGAAAGAAAGAAAGAAAGAAAGAAAGAAAGAAAGAAAGAAAGAAAGGAGAAAAGAAAAGGAAAGAAACGAAAAGAAAAAAAAAAAGAAAAAAGGCTTTGAATTAATTATACTCCTATAACTCCATAAATACACCAACCAGCCCCAGCAAACCGAATCATTGGCTGTTTCTGACCATACCACTTACTTTCCTGTCTCATTACAAGAAATGATAAACTAAACCACTGGGTTCTAGGGTCAGATAAGACAGAATTTAAATTACGTGGATCTTACTGAGCCTCAATTTCTGCATTTTAACATGTGGCTGGTAAACTTACATCTCTCACTTTGTGTGATAATAACATGAGATGAGGGTGAATCTCGTTTTGGTATTTTAAGCATCCAGTGGATGTTTAAACCAAGTTTTTACTGCCTAACCTTTAAAATATTTGATCAAAATCATTGGATAAAATTCTAACTTTGCAATCCTGTATTTTATATCAGTTGTGTTTCTCATTCATGAATTCATCTATTGAGATGATTCTCTAACACATAGTGAGGTTCTTAATTACGTACAATGCAGAATCCCTAGAAAATGTATCTTAAATGGAAGGTCGCCTAGCCTAGGGTAAGAAAAGAGAGCAGCAAGGGGCAGTAAGATAATCCATCACACAGCCAGTAAAAGGCAGAAATAGGCATAGAGCCCGCTTTCTGGTACTCAATCTAAATAACTTTGTCTCTTAGGAACTATGGCTATTCATCCTCTCAGGCAAAAATCTATCCTTAATTGTTTACTTACTCAACCCCTGTAGGAAATCAGTCAAAGGAATGATCAATCTAGTTTATCAAATAGAGAATCTATTAATATTTACTAAGCAGTATGTGTATGGGGGTTTGGCATTGATACTAAATGTTCACAAAGAAGGGCAGAAACTGAGTAAGAGAGAGGGTAAATTATGTCTCAAGATCACACTATACATAAGTAAGTGACAGTGTTATGACTTAAATCCGGTGCTGTGGGTTTAACCACACAGTGTACTGCTTCTCAGTTTATATATTATCTTACACAATCAATTCAAGTACACAGAAACCAAAAACATTACATATTTATGAAGTTTGTCTCATTAAGAACAATATGAACTAACCAGTACCCCCAGAACTCTCAGGGACTAAACCATCAACCAAAGAGTTTACACATGGTGGCACTCATGGCTCTAGCTGCATATGTAGCAGAGGATGGCCTAGTAGGTCATCAATGGGAGGAGAGGCCCTTGGTCCTGTGAAGGCTCTATGCCCCAGTGTAGGGGAATGCCAGGTCAGGGAAGTGGGAGTTGGGTGGGTTGCTGAGCAGGGAGGAGGGAGGGGATAGGGGGTTTCTGGAGGGGAAACCAGGAAAAGGGATAACATTTGAAATGTAAATAAAGAAAATATCTAATAATAATAAAAAGGAATTATTTGGGGGAATATCTCTATAAAGCCAGCCCATGTCATTCTTCTAATTCTTAAAACTATGTGACTACGGGGGCTGGAGACAAAACTGGGCAGTTAAAAGAGTTGTTCTTGAATAGAACCTACTTGATTCTCAGTACCTACCCTCAGTAACTTCATTTCTGGATGACCCAATGCCCTCTTGCAGCCTCCTCAGATACTGGGCACGCACATGGCACTTGTATATTTATGCAGACAAAATACTCATATACATAAAAATAAATAAATCTAAATTTGAAAAGTATGTAAGTATAAAAATTTCTTGTGAGCTTTCTTCTACACACAAGGTCATGTTGCAGCACCTGCTCCCTTATGTCAGGCACAGGGAGCTAGAGTGGGTCTAGCTAAGGAAAGGAATGAACAGTGAGTGGAAGTCACGCATGCTGCTCTGAAAAGGATCAGTAAGAGCTTCAGCATGATGCTCCAAATTGCTTCCCAGGCATAGGTGACCAGAGCAGAGCTGATGGAATTAAAAAAACAAAACAAAACAAAACAAAAAACAGGTTTCAGAATAATTGTGGAGCAAGCACCTCGGCCACTTTCAGTGAAGCTGTCCCCAGGTAAAGCTTTTTATGCATTGATGTTTCCTGCCAAAACTTATCTTGACGCTTATGGTTTAATTATTAGATACTTTATATGGTTAATATTTTGAAGTATAATAATTCAGCTATATTGAAATTAGCAAATTATATGACAGACTCCAGTTGCCTGCTTATTAATTTTTGGAACATATGCCTCCTTTAACCGTAAAACGGGCATTTTCCTGGATTGTGAATGGGCACTGTTCCTCAGTTTCTCAGTGTGTTCACTTCCAAGGGCGTTGCCTGGGTAACAAAGACGCATAAATCCACCTTGGAAAGGGCCGTTCCTCTTTTGTACTTTTTATGTTTTCGAGGCCCTCTTCTTGTTTATCTTCTCTAATTTGTACATCAGTGGTATGGGAGCACCACCAAGAAATTCTTTAGAACTGTTAACATAACTCTTCATTAAATGTTCCAGATATAGCATTGCCTTCCCATTTTTACCACTGTTGACTAGTGGCAAAGGTCATAAGTGTTGAGTTCATACAGCTACTTGTACAATGTATTTTGTTCATTCACAAAATATATTTTGATGAAAGTTTTGGAAGCTCTTTCAAAGCCTATATCATAATGGTTTTTGAGTCATTCCACTCTGGACCATTCTTGAATTTCATTTTTATAATGAAATTGTTTTTAATTACTCAAACTCGCCACAGAGAATGATGCTAAACATCAATTCAAAACTCAGACTGATCTAAAAGACACCAATACTTGGCTCCGAAGACCACTGCATAAGGTTTCACTTAGACAGCATTTTCATCTGCCCACTCAGGTGGCTTCCCAACTTCCTTGGATACTTTCCACCTTCCTAAGATTCCCCAACTTCCTTAGCTGCCTGTCAGTGGAGACAAATTGTCCTGGAGGAAAAGGATACTGCCCTCTCACACATGTCATCTCAGATCATCTCCAGGTCCTTGTGTCCATTGTGTGGCTGTCTGACCCTTCTCTTGTGTGCAAAACCTACATCCTAGAGAAACACTAGTTTTCTAGATCTCATTTTTCCTGTTCCATTTTCAGTTTATCTGTTTTGGTTCTAAGTTCAGGAATTTATTATGTTCCTTTCAAGTCAATCTTGTCTTGGACAGTGTATTACATGTTCAACTCTCTTCTCTTTGTTTACACTGTTTTACACTATGTGGTAGGATAGCTTTATTATGTCATCATTCCATAAAAGCATATCAGAAGAGTATCACATGACATCCCTAATGCAGATGTTTTCTTTCTACTTTACTTAAAAATAATTGAATCATGTGGGAAACTTTTAAAATGTAGATTTCTGGGCCCCACTTTCAGAAATTTAATTAAATTTGTTTAAGATGCTCCCTGAAAATCTACAGTTTTAAATTCCCCTTAGACAATTTTCACATGTATCCAAGGTTAGAAATCTTGGCTTCTAATCACTCACGAAACAGAATTGCTTGCACCTCATCCTCTCTCTGAAAGTATCATAGATCCAGACAGACTCTATCATTTTTCTTGGATTCTGATTCCACCTCCTTTGTATGCAGTTGATCATTTGCCTCCTGGCATGAGACCTGATGATTTTATAGAGGCATTAGGTAGTTCTGCATCAAAATTAAGCTCTGTCAATCAAGATTGTTCTTAGAAGTAAAGTAACATTTGACAAGGTTCATTAATTAGCCAAAAACCCTGCAAGCAGCAGACTTAAATTTGTTACTGGTGAAAGTAAGAGAAAATGTGTGTCATAACTGTGGGGCAGGCTCTCAAGGAAACTAGGGAGGTGACATGGTGAAGGTTTGAGAGTCTTGATGGCACAAATTGATTAGGACATGCAAACAAGGGGTTTGATCAAAACTTCAGCACTCTCATCTTTGGGGAAGAAAGGAGCCCATCTCTGAGGTTTTACCATTTACACTTTCATCATAAGACAGAAATAGCAGTGAAGTGATGTTAAAATGTTTAGAAAATTGCTTCAGCTGTTCATGATAACTATGGCAGGTTTGCTTTAGTTTGTTTATCCAAAGGCTCGGTTCTTCTATCACACCATGTCTTGTATTTTGAGCATGACTGTTTTTTTTCCCCAGATGCAGAGCTTTCTGTCTTCAATAGAGTAATTTTCATCTATCTGTAGCAATAAATATGATATATATTCTGATAAAAAGTAAAAGCATGAGTCATACAAAAATCTTAGTTTATTTTTTTACTGTGGTTTTTTTGTGTGTTTTTTTATATTAACAAATATCTTTACTATTTGTGTGCTAAAAACCATAAATCTTAACTTGCTATTTCTAACTGTAGAATATTGATAAGATAATCAGAGTTGAGGATTGCCATTCTCATAAAGCAAGCACAGAAAACATATTAACAGGCTACTGCCTCCTGCATTGGATTGGTACAAGATAAGTGCACTATTAAGTAATTAATTTTAAATTTCTTTTGAAAACCCAGGAAAGATACCTCAGGCTTTATCTTCACACTAAAACTAATGAGCCTGACTTTAGTTATATGCTTTAATGAAAACGTGCCCACAACTTATACTAAGGTAATAGTCTAACAAACTGATCATAAATCAAACACTGGAGCTGGGAAAACAAACCTAAAAGATGTAATCCACCAAATATCTGAGGAAGCAGCTCATTGCCCTCACGACCATGGGCTGCTCAGAGCTGTAGATCTCTGTCACTTATAATATCCTGAGAGTAGCAGAGAGCATATTCCCAGCTTGTACAAAGACTAAAACTCAAACTTCAAAGGACTGACTCTTCCAAAGGCTATCAGTTTGAAGTATCATTATCAAGCAAAAATTCATCATCAGACAATCAAAATCCGATATTGTCCGCAACTGTTTAGGAACCATTGCTTACTGACTAGTGCAGAACGATAAACCTAGTGTTTGAGTCTACTAGTAGAATATTTTTTAAAGTATTTAAAAGCAGAATATTGTAGAAACACATAAAATTCTCTCTCTCTCTCTCTCTCTCTCTCTCTCTCTCTCTCTCTCTCTCTCTCT